>NC_135167.1:31219953-31533703 GCF_041146795.1 Maylandia zebra
GGGATTACGGTGGCCCTAAGAGGCCAAATGGACTGCAACTTAAGAAAACACCAGCAATAAGAAAAACGCTGGAGAAGCACACAAAACACAACGGAAATACGAAAACAGAAAAAAAAAACAGATTTCCAAAAGCACTAGGGAAGTGTTTCTGGGGAGACAATAACCTGACGGACCAGTTGCAGGAACCCAAAACACTGTAGGCGTGTTTTATCATGATTCATATAATACTGATGACGGATTTTTAGGCTAATAGTTAGGCTAACACACTTACCTCTCATCTTTTGTTTCCTCACAAAACCGATAGATCCTCCACTTCTTTTAAGTGTCTCCCAGCGCAATTCTTAGCATATTTTGGTTCCTGCAACTGGTCCGTCGGGTTATTGTCTCCTCAAAAACACTTCCCTTCTGTTTTTTCCTATTTCCGTTGTGTTTTGTGTGCTTTTGCAGCGTTTTTCTTATTGCTAGTGTTTTCAGTCCGTTTGGCCTCTCAGGGCCACCGTAGAGGTTACTGCGGAAGATGGCAAAACTCCCTCGAATGTATACGTGACCTTACAAGTCATTTTAAAATTCTTTGTCTTTAGCTTTTGATATATGAGGATTTGTACATTTGACTTGTTATCAAGGGCTTGGCTATTTTCCCTTTATCCCCCAGCTCTACCACTTCCTATACAGAAGAGATCATTTGCTGCACTACTGAGTCCTTTGCAACCTTGTGCCCTCATTGTCCCTGTAACTGCTTCACAAAACAAACACAATGCAACACAATCTTTTATTTTGTTAATTTTTTGTTTGTCTGCCTTTATTTTCAGTTACAGTTCCTCCTCAGGGCAGAGGATAGCACTGTTACTCAAGTTTTTCTCAATCTTCTGAGATAATTTACTTGGCAGGAGATATTGTGTTTTTGTTCCTTTCTCTTCAAAACACCCCATAAGTGTTCTGCTGGTTTCAAGTCAAGTTTGCCTCTGGCCATGTCATGGTTTTTTTTTTTTCCTTAGAAATTCTTGGTCGATTTAGCAGCCTGCTTGAAAATGTTATGATTTAGAAATTTTCCTCCTCTGCCAAACCAGGAGACTTGGGGTTTGGCAGTTGATATGTTGGCGTATCCACAAGCACCCATATACAGGCCTGAATCATCAATTATGATATTGATTATAAAACTTTATTTACAGAAACCTGTTTTCAGATGTAATTGGACAAACTAGCACAAATTTAAATATAAGGTTTGTTTATAATATTTAGATCCTTCGCAGACAGTGATTTCCTGAAGTCTAGAAGCCATGGACATCACCAGATGCTGCGTTTCCTCCCTTGAGATGCTTTGTTAGGTCAGTTGTTACTTACTTGCTCGTCTCCCTGCTTTCAGTACTTGAAAAGCATCCTCTGTCAAGTTGAAAAGTATCCCATTTCTTTTTTCCTTGAGAAACTCTTGGTTTGCTTTTGCTGTTTGCTTTGGGTAATTTTCTCTGTCCAATCAGTTTCTTCAGTGTTTGGCTGAATCTGAGCAGAGAGTATAGCCCTGTATACTTCAAAATTCATCCTGCTGCTTCTATATATGTCTGTGCCATAACATTACCTCCACTGTTTGACAGACAATGTGGTACACCGTTTCTCTCTTTCTCTACCAATCAGTCTGGTACATTTATTCTTGTTTTATCCACCCAAACATGTTTTTTGTTTGTATTCCAGTACTAGGCATGTTCACCGTTGTCTTCTTGAGTGTAGCCAGTGGTTTCTACCTTATTTTCAAACCTCTGTATTTCCTTTCAGGAAGGCACCACATGATTGTTGACCTGAACAATGATGGCCTACCTCTTTGAGACTGCTCTTGGCTTGGTTAGATGTAGTGAAATGGTTTTATTAATCCAGAAAAGAACTCTGTGATCATCAGCTTTAGTTGTCTTCACTGCTCTTTCAGTCCTTTTGACGTTGCTTTGCTGTCCAGTAAATTAATTCTTCTTAAGAATGAACCACATTATTGTTTTGGCCACTCTTGAAGTATTTACCTTTGCAATGATAGTTTTATTTTGGTTTTAAACCTATTGATGGCTTCCTTCATTAACATCTCTTTGGACCTCTGGACAGCTCCAGTGAGTTTGCAATGTTAAAAAGAAACTGCAATTCTTTTATTGTCTTAACTAAAGATGGAATAACAGAACAGGCCTCACCTGAACATGAAACTGTCTATCAGTCAGTTATCTCATTTTGTTTTAACTTCTCAGATGCATAAAAATGTGATTTTTAAAGAGTTCATGTAACATTTTTGGAAAATCTCTTGAATTAAATTTGAAAGGTTTTCACTTCAATCACATCTGGATTGTTTGATTTAAAGCCACCGTGGTGGTGTAAAGAGGGAAAACTACAAGAAATGTGTCATTGTCCAAAACCGTTTATCTCAGTCTCATCTCTCCATACAATTTTCTCTCCATATTTATCAGGCTTCTTTTCATCTCCAGCAAAGTTTATTCCTGCATTTTTGTCCCGAAGAGCAATTAACGGTTTAATTTTATACAACGCCCTTCACAGTGTCTGAACTGTCACAGAAACTCAGATCATCACGATAACCCCTGTGCCAAGTCTGAAGCCCTTGTCCATTTGAGGACAGACACTGCAGCTCTGATTAATAGGCGCTATGGCATGCTCTATACCTCCTGATCACTGCTGCAACTCTGTTTTCGCAGACTTTTAGCAGTTCCGTGATCTTCCCGTATCCAATTCCATCTTTATGAACTCTTAAAACCTGCTTTTTTCCCACAATTCTTTTGATATTTTCTCCTATTTGCAGCCAGATTATACGCAGTTCTTTTATTCAAAGTTTAAAATTCATTTTATAGCAGTTTTGCTGCATTCAGGCCGTTTTATATCCACAGATGCACGCAGTTATATTTCAGTAATCAAAGGTTTTCAAAATTGGGACATCGATCACAGGTGTATTTTCTTTTTTGGGGTCTTCCTAAAATAGTTAGGGTTTTTTCTTGTTCATAAAAGGAAAACCTCTATTTGTGAACTTATTAAAGGTAATACAATATTAAATCGTCTGAAAAACGTGATGTCCATAAAGGGGTGTAATCACATACTTCTGTTAGGTACTTTATCGAGTCACTTAGCCATAACTTCTGTTTGTCTTTGTGTCTTTGCTAAGATTTTTTGAGTGAGCTGTATTGTTCCTTTATGAAACAGAGTTTTCTTTACAATTAATAGATGAATGTTAATAGTTAAGCACTTTGCATGATGCTAAATACTATCCGGTCTTTAAGTCTGATGTCATTAGCTGTTTCTGGTTCCAAACTCTGCTTCAGCTCCCAAAGTCAAACGAACACAGTGGCATCACTGAGAGTTAAAAACGGTCTAAATTCTTTCATCTTTAATAAGTTGAACATCCAGGCATCCATGAAAACAGAATTTATGAAATTTAACTGAGTTAAAGTTAGCAGGAGGTTAGCTCGCTAGTTTCCACCTAAACTTAATATACCATGTTCTGACTGAGAGATTTTAGACAGGAAACTAAGCAGCAGTGACGTTTGTGGGGTTACTAAAGTTGGGCTAGCTGGTATATAATGATGTGCTACGTAGTGGCTAGCTACACAGCTAGCATAATATAAACACATTAGCACAGTGAAGCTGGAGGATGAACGTTAACTTTTTTCCACTTGATGAAAGCTAACGTGTGGTTTCCCGATTGTTAGGGACAAATACAGTCACATGGCAGGATGCTGTAAAAGGACCAAACTTCAGTCGGGAAAACAACTGAGATAATCGATTCGCAATAGAGGCTAGTCATTAATATACTGCTGCATGGGCTGGGCTGTAGTTACATCGTAAGGTTTTAAAAACTGAGCTTTAAAATGATTAGTGGTGATAAAAAAACACATCAAAAAGGTAGTGATCACCACCTTGTTTTAGGGGCTTGTTCAGATTAAACAGAACAAAATACAAAGCATTAAAACATGTCAAAAAAGCAACAGCTTTAATAAACGCAGAGAAGTTGGACCCGGAAACAGAGTTCATACGTCATCAATTAAAAACCGGATAGCTGATGTTTATGAGTTATCCTGGTAGTTGCAATGCATTTAGAGTAAAGGCCTGTAAATATTTTACTGTAGTAAGATCATTGTTACCACTTCAAGATAGTTGGACTGGATTTCAGCTAGTGAAGATAGGACACTAACTGTGGATTCACAATGTGAAACTGATGGTTTTCATTTTCACATTTTCATTCATTCTAGTGTCTACATGAGTAAATAAATCAAAAGGCAACATTGTGTCCGAAAGTGCATCTGTGGAAGTCAGAGGTCATGAGTCTCGTGTACCCAACCATGTGGTGAAAGATATCTCAGGGAGAAGGTTTTTACATCACATATCATTAAACGTTAATTAGTAAAGTGGGCTTCAGGGACCTTGCTTCCCATCTGGCTGTCTCTCACATACCTTGTCCTTCACATTTCGTTGAGAAGATGAAAGTAGGAATGGCTCCCACATCAGCGCAGGACTGCAAGTGTATTAATAATGCAATTTGTGTTAACGACAGAACATCTGCCCCAGGTTGCTGTATGGTTAGCCACAGGTGCACCAGCTGTCTTTTACCATTTATCCTCCTAATCACTTCAGCTGACGTCAGAGTTTAAATCGTGAGAAGGAAGCATCATGTTCTTTTTATTAAAAGTTAATTAAACGGGACATTTTATTTTCCTGTTTAAATCAAAGACAAAACTTTTCTTTCTCCACCAGTTTCTTCATTTACTCCCTTCAGAAAAACTGGTTTTACACCAGATTGATTCCCAGATATAAAAGTACAAGGCATGAAAAATAAGATATAAATGGAAAAAAAAATCAAATACATGCAGCAAAAAGCTCCAAGGAACACAAAATTATTAATATTAACTACATTTATTATGAATATTAAATACTAACTAATGTAGAAGAGCTTTCCTCCCAAACTCCTCTACAATTTGGGAAGAAGATAATGGAGGGTATAAGGATTTTTTAGATCACACAAGCAAACACACATACATATGAGTGTGGGGATCCTGTGATAAAAGGCTGAAACACCCACTATAAGCTCGGTGGGTGACATCACTAAATGGCCATCATCATCATCAAAAAAGCAATCCTCCAATTCCACCTATTACAGTAAGTGCTATTAAGCAAACACAGTGCGGAAAATCACTCTCCTGCTTACAGAACCCAAGTTTACTTTCTTGAAATTGTTGTTTTTGCTCAAACATCAGTCCACACTCAAACCTATACTTCTATAAGGACATAAGGCAAATGATTGCTGAAGGCAGGAGGCTAGAACCAGCTTCTTTGCTGGTATTAGCGTTGTTTTTTAAATGCATAAATGACCATTGGGTCTTTTCAGTGGATGTATTCTAAAGCAGCGGTCCCCAACCTCCGGGTCGTGAGAATTGAGGCTCAGGTGTTAAATTTATGGTTTTCATCTGTATTTTTGTTTTGATTGCTTTTATCAGTTTCCCTGGGTCTTTTTACCATGTGTTATGAATACATCTTATTTTTTTTTGGTACCGGTACAGGTTTTATTTTGTTGAATTTATCCGCAACACCTTAAAGGCCAGCCCTTGAAATATTGTTGGACATAAACCGGTCCGTGGCGCAAAAAAGGTTGGGGACCGCTGTTCCAAAGTAACTGGCTAGTTCGACATTGGTCATCTGTCTCAGGTGCTGAAAGTGCTATGTTCCTATTGCAAATCCCACCTATAAACCATCACTGAAATGCATAAACAAACGTTACAATTCCTGTTAAAGAATGGAGGGTATATGTTGGCTACTTACCCAGCGTGTCAGTCGATCCCTGCAATTCAAAGAGAAAGCAGAATATGAGTCAATGTCAGGATACAAACACCAGCTGTGTTGAGAACTGTGTCTTAAGGATGAATTAAAGAAAGCAAAACTCTTATTCTGTCTAAAAATGGAACTTCTATCTCAGTGTACTTTAAGCGATTCTCCTGTTAAAGTTTCCTTTGCAGCGTGAAGAACAGGCTCTTCTCGCTTCGCTTTGCTGCGTCTCTCCTCCGTTAGTGTTGCTTCATCAGCGGAGACACTGTTCTCTCCACCTAGTGCACACTGGGCCTACAACCAGCACAGTGTCTCATCATGTTGAGCAAAATGGACACAGGAGTATCTAAAGGCTTATCACTTGCATTGTATTACCCAGAATTCCTTTTGCCTATGTTATGCTCATCTCTCTTGCTCCTGATCCACATTTGGCATGGCTGGATGGTCATTTTGCCAGAGGAGAATTGGAAGAGATTGTGTGCAGCCCCTTCAGTATGCTCTCCCTCCGAGCCTCTGGATATTTCAGCGGAGCAGGGAAGCAGCTAGGCAACAGTCTATGAGAGAGGTAATTGGTTCCTGGTGATGAGATGAATTGACATTCATTTGGCCACAGTGCTGTTTTTATTTCCCCGTCTGCGCCCTCCGACGAACGCAGAAGCCAAATCGGGCCAGCGTTGAAGCTGAAATGCCTCGGCTATTTCTCGAATAAATATCAGCATGTGTTTTAAATGGAAGTCAAATTGAGACGGGATTGTCCATCCAGAGTGAAGGAGAGTGGCTTCTCCTCACACACACTTTGATGGGTATCTCTTACCATCGTGCTTGAGCGCATCCGAGCATTCCTTGCCTCCAGACGCAGCGAAGAGAAAAGAACACATCCTCCAGAACTGACAGGGTTTATTCTTTTTACTGTCAGAGCTATTTGTAAAACAACTATTCTTTGGTGGCAATTCTTTAAATATTAAAAAGTGAGGTTCTAGTTCCTTACTTTTTTCTTTTTTTCGAAGCTGGAAATCTCTGCCAGAAGCTTTTACTCTGTGAAAAATCAAACGCAGGTAACACCAAAATAGACTGACAGCTTCTCTGGGGTTTATGGATGCGGATATTCATGCGGTGAGGGGGCTGCAGGGTGGAGGGGTGGATGGGGAGGAGTAACAAACATTTCAAACATCACCTTCACGGCGTGGCATAGTGGCCCCGCCGTGCACGCTCCCCGTCAAGCGCAGCCGCCGTCGCACCGTGCTGCACGTTTGCGGCTCTATCGCAAAAATTCATTAACAAAGCGGAGCCGAGACGAAACAGGCGCCTTTTTTTTCTGCCTCATCGGTAAGATTCAAACTGAGCGTGAGTTACGTAAGCGCTGCTAAATTTATCAATGCTCATTTTATGCAAAGCCTGAGCTCCCAGGCGCAGACTGTGTGATGTTCAGAATGGGAGAAAGGCTTTTGTTTCCCCTGCAAGCCATCTGATTTCTATTTCCGTGTCTGAAAAACAAGATTTTAAAAAGGTCATGCTAATTTTAGCCGTGTTTTCGTGAAGGAGAAGGGAGATGCTTTTCTTTTTCGTTCAAACGCAAGAGACAATCAAAGCAGACTTCAGTCAGATTACAGCTGAGGTTACAGCGCAGAAGATTACAGTCTCGGGTGAATGGCAGGCACATGCTACTTCTCCATATGCTGCTTTCTTCTGTCACTCTCGCTCCTCTTCAGTGTGTGAGAAAGAGACGGAGAGGAGGACTGACAGTGTGTTTTTCCGGGGTGTACCTCAGTGGAAAGAGTGTGCAGGAGTCTCTCAGTGTCTGTTTCATTCACAGTGAAGTCTAAAACTGAAGTGGTGATTTCCAGATCTCACGCAGGATCTTTGTACTTGAACAAGGCAGCTTTCGTGCTTTTTGAAACTCTGTCTGCCTCCTTCGTACACGCTTCTGACGACCTCCACTGGAAGCATTAACTCATTAAGCTGTATGCTTAACCCCTGCACTTTAATCCTCATCCTGACCTAAATTTAATCCTATTTCTGCCAGTTGGCAGGTTATTTTCCTTTTTTCTCCCCACTGCTTCAAACCTTTTTTTTTATGTTCGTAAGTCTTCCATCATTTAAATCCACTTATCATGCTCAATACACTGCACACAGGAAGTCTTTCACAGGAGTAAAGTGGAGCTCAACTTGTGATGGCAGTGAAGCCACTGGCATTTTGATCTGTGACATCTTTAAACTCTTTTAATAACACAGTAAATGGTAAATGGCCTGTATGTGTATAGCGCTTTACTTAGTCCCTATGGACCCTGAAGCACTTTACACTACATTCAGTCATCCACACATTCACACACTGGCGAGCTACATTGTAGCCACAGCTGCCCTGGGGCGCACTGACAGAGGCGAGGCTGCCGGACACTGGCGCCACCGGGCCCTCTGACCACCACCAGTAGGCAACGGGTGAAGTGTCTTGCCCAAGGACACAACGACCGAGACTGTCGGAGCTGGGGCTCGAACCGGCAACCTTCCAATTACAAGACGAACTGCCACGATCCCCCGATAAGTACTAAGTACTAACACTTCATTTTCATGTCAAAACACTCACCGTCCCCTTTTACAGAAAAGTTAAAAACAATAAGAATAAACAAAAATGCCCATCAAGTCAATAAAACAAATTTCCAATATGTAAAGTCAGAGGATTTATGTGACGGTGGAACACGGTCAGGAAATGAAAATGTTTTGGAAATGGAGAGAGACTCAGTAGCATGAATGTTTGGCTCTAGACCCCATGGTAGTGAAACGGGGGGGGGGGGGGGGGGGGGGGGGGTGACATGGAGAGAAGATGGAGACCTGAGAGTACGAGTGGGTGCGTTGACATGCAGCAGTTCACAAAGGTATTTAGCTAGAAGCCAGTGGAGCTGGTGAAGGTCAGGTGTGGAATCAGAGTTCTGGACCAACTAAAGTTTATGTATGAAAAGCATCAAATGCTCTGGGGTCTCTTCAACCTCTTCAATCTACAAACATCATCACTGCATCTTACACTGTCAGCAACGCCAGTACTCAAAACTGGAACCTTCATATGATGCTTCTACTCAGCCACTGTCCTATCATTTTCTTCACTTATTTTAAAATGTTATTTTATATATTCATTTATATATGTTTTATTAAAAACCTCAAATAAAACATTAAGGGTAACAGACATGCAAGGAAAATAAATGCATTCATATACCTTGATCAAGAAGTATTAGTGCATCTTGTGCAATTTGATTTTGAAATCTCACAGCAAAGAATAAATCTAAACCATTGAAACACGATGAAAGGACAAATAGTTTTATCTCTGGCATTAATAACATAAAATGACCTTTTACAGAAGGGTTTGACTTCAGTAAAGTTTATCAAGGACGGAATGATAAAACAGAATAAAATAGTCTTTATTCTGTCAGTATTTATAGATGACATGCAGTGCTCTATTACTCACTGAAACCTGTATACATAGATTACATTCATACAGTTCTAACAAGCTTCAGTATGACCACCTTTATTCTTCAACACAGCTTGAACTCTGTTAGACAAGCTTTCATATCTTTTCTTTAAGTAGTAGGAATGGTTCATAGAATAGAATAGTTCAGGAATAGTTCTCTGGGCTTCTTGAAGGACAATCAATGCTCTTCTTTTGATGTTGGCTGCCTTTTGTTACAATTTCTGTCAACATGATCCCACACTGCTTCAAGGACTGGGCTCTGGGGAGGCCAATCCGTGATCCCAGTTTTCCACTGTGTGTTTTTCTATTGTATTAGGTTTTCCTGGATTTAATTTCCAGTTTCAGATGCTGTTCATCCACTGTATATAGTTTTTTTAGGCCCACCACTTCTTTTATCCTCCACTTGTCTGGTTTTCTTTCTTTTTTTGAGGGCACACAGTAGACCATGCTGAGATACTCTAAGAGTTCAGCAGATAGCTCATGGAAATCATCTTGACACTGTAAAAATATAATCAAAGGCTGTTATATCTGGCATTCTTCTAACTTAAAACTGGGTACAAATTATATGGACTAATCTTGTCTCAAATGAATGAAGACGGATATGTTTATATCAGATTGCTAGTAGCAAAGTTTAACAAAAGATTGGAGATTTAAACTTGTTTCTTTAAGTTTTCTTAGACACAGGACAGATTTATGCCTTGAGTTAGTCGCCTTTTTATGATTGAATGATTCAGTCCAGGTATAACAATTGGACTGAAAATGAATTAAAAAGAAAAAGAAAAACTTAAAAAAAGTGATGGGTGTGTAATAGTATGATGGAACCAATTCCATGAAGCTCCCGGCGTGAAGTTTTTGTGCTGATGTTAATGTCACAGGAAGTTTTGGACCCCTGCAGGCAGGAGAGCATTGACAACCTTTATAGACTATGCACCTCAGCACTCAGTGGCATTGTTCTTAATGTTTACATGATCTGCCACTTCATGGCTGAGTAGCTGTGCTTCCTAAACAATAACACCACTTAGAGCTGATGGTAGAATACGACTGGTTGCAATGATGGCGTCCAATTACAGCACCATGCTCAAATTCAGTGAGCTCTTTAGACTGACCCATTCTTTCACAGAAGGTTGTAAAGGCAGCCTGCATGGCTGGGATGCTGGATTTTATATACCTGTTGTAATGAGACTGAAAACACCCAATACCTTTATGCACATAGTCTACAGCTTTGACACACTAACAAATTTTTAATACTCCATAATAATCCATTTTCTTAGACGCTCAATGAATTCACAGGGGTGCTGGAGCCTGTCGCAGCTGTCACAGGGTGCAATGTGGGATACACCCTGGAGAGGTTTGCCATCCATCATGGGGAAGTCTGAATTCTAAGGAATCCAGATCCAACAGGTCTCAAGCAGCCAGTCCTTAGAACTGCCAAAGTCCTAAAGAATATTTTAAAATTCACTGTCAGTTGTTGAATGGCCTAAGAAAGATTTCTAGAGTTGAAATCAAAGTATGTAGTTTTAATGTTATATTTTTAGGTTACAGTGCCAGTGATGGCATTTTTGTACAAATATTTATAAATGTTACCACCAAACACCATAATCATACTTAACTCTTCAAGGCACTTGGGATTTGTCACAGTTCGATACCAACCCTTCAGTAAATGTTACTGTTGTTGACATTTTTTGTCCTCTCACCTTCGTGCATGGTTGCATTGAAATCCCACACAGCACAAAAGGAAACGCCTTCCTCACGCTCCCCTCAACAATTCAGTGACTCACCTCCCGTTTATGAAGCCTGCATCGACCCTGATAGTACTACAGCTGAGTTTCACATATGAAACTGTCCCCGTTTCCCTTCGGCTCGGCTGATCTGTGCATTTCATATGATTCAGAGCATCACGGATCATTAAGCATTTGCAACACGATCAGCGTTCCCACGTTCAAAATGGTGGAGGGGAGCTGTTTAGCGAGGAGCCGCTGGATCCTGATCAAGCCTCTATGCTAGGGATATGTTTTCGCTACAGACCACACTGCCTGTTACCATGACAACAAACAGAAATTTCTCTTCTCTCACACACACATTTAACCCGAGTGCTTTTCAACACTGCAACCATCCTCCCCTCTCTTCCTCTCTCTCCCCCGGAGTTGCTACCCACTTCTCTGCTCCCAGCATCTCCAGAGTTTGGGGAATACACTTCAATTGATCTCCTGCAGACGAGCGGAGCGAGACCGGTCACGTGACTAATTCAGATGTCAGCGACATCACTGCCTCGTTTCTTCTCGCTTTTCAGGCACGATCGTTTTGGGCGCAAACTACAGCGGAGCCTGTGCAACCTGAAGCAGAATGAATTGAGCTAACAAACACGGTGAAGCGACGAGGCGCTTAGTGTCGACCCGGCTGTGCGACCGGGTCAGGCCCACTCAGGAGATCCGCCTGGCCTCCAGTGAAAAATACAGTCCCAGTCACCTGTTTTGACCTCTTCCACCACATGAGTAGAGAAAACATTTTGTTGTTGTTGTCTCCACATAGAAATAGACTCTCCTCGGGCTTGGAGACAGCAGAGAGGATACTCTAACATGCTGTGAGAGGACAGTCCTACTGAGCACAGATCCCAGAGCAGCACTGGGCCTTTGACCTTTGACTTTCATAAACTTTTACATTTTAAAATGCTGGATAAAGAGAAACCAGACAGTGTCCCCTTTATTTTAGCGCCTTGAGCTGTGAAACACGTTTGGATTGACTTTACACGTAAAGCAGATTAACCACACTGCTCCTGACAACCTGAACTGTGTTTTCCTCTCACTTTGTATGCCGAATGACGTGAAACCTAACAAGCTGCTTAAGCATCTCGACTTCAAAGCAGCTGTTGGGCTGTGAGATAAATCCAATGGAAATCGCTGATGGTTTGATGTGTGTTGGTTGAGTGGGGTTGCACCGCTCGCCTGTCTTCCACCTCTGTTTTTCCTCCCAAACTCCCTGAAAATTGGTTACACCGTAGTTAGTCAGGATGTCTGCATTTGTGGACTTTATATTGATCTATAGGCTCACGGACACATACATCTGTCTAGATCTTTCTGTATCTATTTCTTGTTCTTAGACTATTTGCCTCAAAAAATGTACCTCTGTCACGCACAACTAAATACAGAAACGCTGTAAAATGCAACATTTATCCCTGACAACATTGAACATTGTCATTGAATGCCAAATTTAATAAATTGAGAGTGAAAGGACTATGCCAGGGGAGTAAGTGCAAGGTCAATGCCACTGGATCTAAGTGCAGAAGCTGGTAAATGTTCCCCTGGGGAGGTCACTGGCCTGAGTCACGCTGTATTTGTCTGGCAGAAGGCCGACTGGCATTTTCTGGATGTAAAAGAACAGTTTGTCCATAGCAGCAAGAACAATTGTTGCTGACAACTTTTCCGTCCTCAGCTACGGTGACGGCAGCGGCGTTTGTAAAGGAGCAAGCAGGTACCATTTGGGTGATTGGGTTTCAGGGGCCACAAGCATGAGGCAGGCAGGTGGTATTGGGTTTCTGTGCTGAGGGGAAATTGTGAACGCCAAATTCGCTGGCATGATCATATGAGAGCAACCTTCTGCCATGTGCTGATATATTGTTCCCTGTCAGGTGTCGTCTTACGGCTCTGAGAGATGGGTTCTCCTGGAAGAGAGACGTGTCGAGCGTGAAGCCCAAACAGTGCTGTGCCACCACTCTGACTCTGCAAGTTGTGTTCAGGAGGCTTCTGCTGTGTAACACAAATATACTGATGTGTGTGTGTGTGGTATACATATATATATATATATAGATATCTATCTATCTATATAGATATAGATATCTATCTATATATATAGATATAGATATATATAGATATAGATATATAGATATATAGATATAGATATATCTATATCTATATCTATATATCTATATCTATATATATCTATATCTATATAAATATATAGATATAGATATATATAGATATATATCTATATCTATATATATATATTAGTGCTGTCAATAGATTAAAAAAAATTAACTAACTAATCTCACAATTTTCTGTTATTAATTGCGATTAATCTCAATTACTTTATTAATAGCCTGGCTCCAATTACATTTTTTTATTCTTTATATTTTAAGTAATTATCGTTGTTCACCGAAGTCCAGTGGTCTCCGGTGAGAGCGACATTCCTTACTTGCACAAGCTTGCTGGACTGCTGAGCCCTCTGGTCCCCATACAAAGTGTGCAGTCTCGACACAATGGTTCCTCTCGAGGGCAGATTGTAACACTCATCTCCTGATGCAGCACGAATGACTTCTCTCAGTCCATCATCTTCTACTATGCTAACTGGTCGGCAGTTTTTAGCTATCCAAACAACCAAGGAATTGGTTACCTTTTCTCTCACATTTTTTTGTTATTCGTCCACAAGCACCATACTCCTGAAGCGTAGACTGGCGAGGTCCCGTAGAGGTGGATTCAGTTGGGTGTTTTGCTCTCAGGTGATACGCCAGTGATGAACTGCTTCTGTGGTACTTGAATTCAGCGTTGCAAATTGTGCATCTTACTCTCGTTTTGTCCAACAAGCCATCAGGCAACTTCTTAAAGAGAAACTTTCCACCCAAAAGTCCGCCCTCGTCCATGCTTGCGTGTGTTAGCTAGTGTTAGCTAGATAGTAGCATGGTGTCACTTCTTTTTCTTCTTCTAATCATTTCTGTCAGGCCAAACGCCAGCATAGCACACTGTTGCCCCCTCCTCCAGAGGTGCTCATGAATTTAAAGGTCTTAGATTACAGGAAATTAATAAAAAAACAAAATCAGCGTTAAATTTTTTTAATGCACTAAACATTTCGCGTTGATCTTAACAATTAACGCGATAATTTTGACAGCACTAATATATATATATATATATATATATATATATATATATATATATATATATATATATATATATATATTAGGGGTGCAACGATATTCGTATCGATATTGAACCGTTCGATACAGTGCTTTCGGTTCGGTACGCATATGTATCGAACAATACAACATTTGTAATTTATTTTATCAATTTTCCTTCTGACGATGCTGTCTGTGTTGAGCGCTCAGTGAATCTGTGTTCGACTACTCCGCCTAGGCTGCACTGTCGAGTGCAGATCCACTGAGCGCTCAACACAGACAGCATAGTCAGAAGGAAGAGCGCAGGGCACCTCCCCCACCCTCATTCAGATCTGGCGTTTGGAATTATTTTGGTTTTCATGTGACGTATGACCCTGAAGGTAAGCGAGTCATGGACTAAAGTAAAACAGTATGTTGGATGTGCCATGCAATGCTCAATTACATTGGTGGGAACTAGTGTGTTAGCGCAGTTAGCTCGTTAACGTGTTGGCCGTCTAGCCCCATGCACGGGGCGATCGGCGGTAGCTCGTTAACGGAGATTTGCCGTGTTGTGGCGTTAAGGTCATTTCAACGAGATCAACCTGAAAGCACTAGTGGGAACACGACGAATATGACTGCACATTTACGCCGACATCATCCTAGTGCAAAGACAAGTGGAAGCAGACAAAAAAAAGCAAGCATGCTACTAACTTTAGCCGAGTCATTTAGACAGCTGTTAGCACATGATTCTCCTTATGCTGCTGAGAATATAGCCCGGAAGAAGCGGATAGTATAGCTTTTATTTTGGAAAGAGCCATTTCTCTGTAATAAACTCTCTTTTCCAAAGATGAGTGATTCCTCAATCAGATACAGGGCTTGCAATATCACTAGCCCGACGTCCCGGAGCTAGCGATTTTTTTCAGTCCGGCTACCAAAATCTATCTCTGCCCTGCCCGTCGGGCTATTGTAGGAAAAATATATGTCAATGCTTTTGCATTCTTTCAGAAATGTAGCTGGGTAATTATGTCATTGGCATCGGTGAGCCACTGTCAATATGTGACATATTGAAGTCGCGTTTGAATTTGCGCTTGTTTTTTTGCTTTCACTTTGCAATCGTGCGAACTGTGTATAGAGAGCGACAGCACTGATCTGCGAGTGATGATAATTTGTGCACCAATTCCTCTGACATCGTCTTATTAATCGTTAGCTTACTATGCAAACATGACAAGTGAAATCTCCCGCAGCAAGCTTAAACATGTGAGAGGTTGGTCGCGCAGAGAATCGCTGAGCTTATGTGAGTGCGTGTGTAAAAGCATTTCAGTTCTGCTGAGCCAAATAAGACAGGTCAGGGTGAAGAAGTGACAGCCAAAGAAAAGCTTACCACAAAACGGAGAAGTTATGACAAATCAGACTATAAGGCAAAAAGAAAGTGCAGCTTTATGGTTTCATGGACAAAAGAATTTCTGTGGCTGCAATATGACGAGCTAAATAACCAGGGCTGCACATAAGTGGTCCGCAGGTGCGCATTCGCTGTCAAAATAAAAAACACGCACAAGGGTTAGGGTTAAATTTAAAAACTGTACTTTTGAGTTAAAATATATATTTATAATTTTAATAAATGACAAATTAAAAATGCATGAACATTTTTTTGTATCGAAAAAATATCGAACCGTGACACCAAAGTATCGAACCGAACCGAACCGTGAATTTTGTGTATCGTTGCACCCCTAATACATATATATATATATATATATATATATATATATATATATATATATATATATACATATATACATATATATATATATATATATATATATATATATATATATATAAAAACCACCCAGCACATTCCTGCGGGGGGTTTATCCTTCAAGCTCGGGTCCTCTACCAGAGGCCTGGGAGCTTGAGGGTCCTGCGCAGTATCTTAGCTGTTCCCAGGACTGCGCTCTTCTGGACAGAGATCTCCGATGTTATTCCCGGGATCTGCTGGAGCCACTCGCCTAGCTTGGGAGTCACCGCACCTAGTGCTCCGAGTGCTATATATATATATATATATATATATATATATATATATATATATATATATATATATATATATTAGGGGTGCAACGATACACAAAATTCACGGTTCGGTTCGATACTTTGGTGTCACGGTTCGATATTTTTTCGATACAAAAAATGTTCATGCATTTTTAATTTGTCATTTATTAAAATTATAAATATATATTTTAACTCAAAAGTACAGTTTTTAAATTTAACCCTAACCCTTGTGCGTGTTTTTTATTTTGACAGCGAATGCGCACCTGCGGACCACTTATGTGCAGCCCTGGTTATTTAGCTCGTCATATTGCAGCCACAGAAATTCTTTTGTCCATGAAACCATAAAGCTGCACTTTCTTTTTGCCTTATAGTCTGATTTGTCATAACTTCTCCGTTTTGTGGTAAGCTTTTCTTTGGCTGTCACTTCTTCACCCCGACCTGTCTTATTTGGCTCAGCAGAACTGAAATGCTTTTACACACGCACTCACATAAGCTCAGCGATTCTCTGCGCGATCAACCTCTCACATGTTTAAGCTGCGGGAGATTTCACTTGTCATGTTTGCATAGTAAGCTAACGATTAATAAGACGATGTCAGAGGAATTGGTGCACAAATTATCATCACTCACAGATCAGTGCTGTCGCTCTCTATACACAGTTCGCACGATTGCAAAGTGAAAGCAAAAAAACAAGCGCAAATTCAAACGCGACTTCAATATGTCACATATTGACAGTGGCTCACCGATGCCAATGACATAATTACCCAGCTACATTTCTGAAAGAATGCAAAAGCATTGACATATATTTTTCCTTCCTACAATAGCCCGACGGGCAGGGAAGAGATAGATTTTGGTAGCCCGACTGAAAAAAATCGCTAGCTCCGGGACGTCGGGCTAGCGATATTGCAAGCCCTGTATCTGATTGAGGAATCACTCATCTTTGGAAAAGAGAGTTTATTACAGAGAAATGGCTCTTTCCAAAATAAAAGCTATACTATCCGCTTCTTCTGGGCTATATTCTCAGCAGCATAAGGAGAATCATGTGCTAACAGCTGTCTAAATGACTCGGCTAAAGTTAGTAGCATGCTTGTTGTTTTTGTCTTTGCACTAGGATGATGTCGGCGTAAATGTGCAGTCATATTCGTCGTGTTCCCACTAGTGCTTTCAGGTTAATCTCGTTGAAATGACCTTAACGCCACAACACGGCAAATCTCCGTTAACGAGCTACCGCCGATCGCTCCGTGCATGGGGCTAGACGGCCAACACGTTAACGAGCTAACTGCGCTAACACACTAGTTAGTATTTAGTATTTATTTATTTATTGTCATTGTCAAGAACAATGAAATTGCGTTTGGGGCTTCCATACAACCCAAAAAAAAACAAACCACCAATGTAATTGAGCATTGCATGGCACATCCAACATACTGTTTTACTTTAGTCCATGACTCGCTTACCTTCAGGGTCATACGTCACATGAAAACCAAAATAATTCCAAACGCCAGATCTGAATGAGGTTCAATGCCTGTTGCAAGGAGAGCTTAACTTCTGTCTCGCTAGCTTGCCCTGCGCTCTTCCTTCTGACTATGCTGTCTGTGTTGAGCGCTCAGTGGATCTGCGCTCGACAGTGCAGCCTAGGCGGAGTAGTCGAACACAGATTCACTGAGCGCTCAACACAGACAGCATCGTCAGAAGGAAAATTGATAAAATAAATTACAAATGTTGTATTGTTCGATACATATGCGTACTGAACCGAAAGCACTGTATCGAACGGTTCAATATCGATACGAATATCGTTGCACCCCTAATATATATATATATATATATATATATATATATATATATATATATATATATATATATATATATATATATATATATGTAGATATAGATATAGATATAGATATAGATATATATATAGATACATATAGTTTTAGAATTTACTACAAGCTCCTGTGCACATTGCTTTAAAAATTGCCTTTTTAAATCGGGTAATTCTTTTGGATACACCTTTTATATAAATGTGACTGTGATAGCCTCATCTGGGATCTATCATGCTACATCTAGGACTGAATTCAAAGTCCTGTTTGTTACTCTTTATAAACTTAGGCATACCTTAAAGACCTCACAGCACCACATTATCCAAAAGCTAACTTGTTGTTGCCAAAGTTTTAGAAGGTAGAATGGGAGCCTTTTTCATGTGGATCCAGCTCCCAGTTTTGACTCTGGTGATAGACACCCTCATTGAGTTCAAAATGAGGCTTTAAGCATTGATTTTCCTATCGAGCTTAAAGTTACCACTGAAGCTGGTGACCCTGAACCATCCCTTTATTTATCCTGCTCGGGCAGGTGGAGGTAGGGGTATCTCCCATGATGCACAGAGTATTTCTCCTCCGCTCTCATGGGTTTCACCTCCCGTGCATTTATATGCTGCTATAAATGACTCAAAGTTACGACATACAGTCGTAACTTTGAGTCTTCTCTCCCCCACAGTTTGTGCTTCGTCCTGTTTGTGGGCTCTCTTTGCTCTTCTTTTCTCTCATCTCTTTCCCCCCTCATTCCTCAGCTGGCTGTGGCAGATGGCTGCCCCTCACTGAGCCTCGTTCTGCTGGAGGTTTTCTCCCAGTTCAAGGGAGTTTTTTTTTTCCTTTTCTCCCGACTGCTGCCAAGTACTTGCACAAAGTGGATTGATTGTTTTCTGTCTTTACCTTACACCTTGAGATAACTTCTATTGTGCTATGAGTGCTACGCAAATAAAATGAATGGAACCAACTGTATAACTGTGCAGCAGTGAGCTTCCTTTGCAAGCTCTTTGTTCAAGAAAGAAAAAGTGAGCAAACACAGTGGATAAAACATTCTGCATCACCGCTTCTTCAGGTTCACTCACAGCAAGGAGGCAGCCATCTGAACGAGTTGGTCTGGATGTTTGTTAGTTGCATTGTGTGTGTGTGTGTGTGTGTGTGTGTGTGTGTGTGTGTGTGTGTGTGTGTGTGTGTGTGTGCAGGCACCCTCCTGTAGACCTTGTCTCGTTTTTTCGGGAACAGCTGTAAAGGGTGAGCTACTATATATATCCTCGACACTGGTCTAATTTTCCTCTCTTTGAGCTGAACCCACAGTCATACATCCACCTTTCAGGGTTGCTGTCATCCACAACAAATGACAAACTCTCTTAGCTCCTCAAACATTTGTAGGGCATTAAAAAAATTCAAAATAATGTCAAGCATTTGTTAAATTTTCCCCTGACAGGCACTGGAAACGAATAGTTTCCATCCCAGCGCAACCACTGCGAGGAGGCCGAGCACGTACCCGCCCGCAGCACGTCCATCAGCAGCTTGATGGATGAACTGGTGTTTGTCCAAGAGTCTAGTAATTGCACCACAACGGAGCCATTTGAAATATTTAAGCAGCGTTGAACACGAATGGCTCGGGCATCCAGTTTCAAAAGCAACCACCGTAAACGGCCACTGTGGGTGAAAATGTTCTGTCACTGTGATACCCGGCCCCTGCTGACAGAGCTGATTCTGACTGAGCCGCACGAGTGATGTGCGCACACATGTCCCAGCAGTTCAGCCAACAGCAAACAAAACACTGTGAGAAAACAGGCAGGGAGGGAGATGTGCTGATGTTAGCAGATTAGCCAAAGTAGGCGATTGCATGACAATGTGTAGTTAAAAAAACAACAACAAAAGAACCCCCATAATGACAGGATAGTTTAAAGTTTGACGTAAATGGTTTCTGTTTCTAAGTGTTTAATATTCATGTCTTGCAGTGTTGTAATCTCGCTGCTTTTTGCTGCGGTGCTGAAGAAATGCTACCTAACCACAAAAAAATGAGCCCACTTCACTTCAGTCCATCTGGCTCACTTAGAATCACATATGGGAAGACAATGACATCTACAAAGCTCGAAAAAGTACCCACACCATCCCTGTTGCTCACGTACAAAGTCTTAAATGCATGTGTACCGATTACCTGATACGCACAGATCCCATTGCATGCCCACGTGGAGTTTTAAGACAAATTTCATGCTGCCAGCTTCCAGATCCACAAATGTGAGCTGCGTTCACGTGTAAAAGTGGAACACCTGGGCTTTAAAAGCAGGCATTTCGTCATATAATAGATAGAACAGCTCAACACCCCTCTACTAGGAAATACAGATTTAATAATTAAAAGCATTAAACTGTAGCCTGAAGGTTAATATATAGGTTAAATAAACTGTTATTACACCCATTTGTCATTAGGCTTAACATTAACATTAGCCTGCTATTATCAGAGAATGGTAATATTGTTATAATATTACACTTCTTTTCCCAAAATATACAGAGATTAGTTAGCATATATTCCCTCCAGAGGATCGACAGTGATACACAATTATGCTGTTCTGTCACCTGTGCGCTGACGCCCAGATGGCCCAGTTTTGTGCAAATCTTAGCACTTCTGGATTATATCGTACGCATTTGCTTTTGAGGCATATTTCTCTCCATAATCACACAGCATAAGAAAACTGTAGCTGTATCGCACATCCACCGCAGTCCTCAAATTCACTCAGCTGCTTGCGAGGACACAAATGCCTGAGTCAGTTGGAACGGACATTAAATGGTCCTTAACCTGCCAGCTCCCTGGTACAAAGTCCTATAATGTCTGATTGAGCCCATAGAGCGGGTAATTGTCTGGGCATTAGGTGCTGCCTCCTGCATCCAAGCTGAATCAAAAGAAAAAGAAAGAAAAAGTATTACTTGCACTCACAGACCATCTCCTGCTGTGTGAGAAAGGGCAAACACTCACAAGGCCCCAATCTGATTCTCTTCACACTGTCCTGGTTAAAGTACTTTTGAGGAAGATCAAGTCCATCACCATCCATGCCATCAGTTACAGGCTTGTACATCTGCTCTATGGGTGCACCAAAATGTATAGGATAGAAGACTGAAATACGCCTTGTTATATTTGTAAGTAATGAAGATTAAAGATTAGACTAGAGTAGCTATTCATACTGAGTATTTATAGAGGCAAGAAAACGCGTCAGCCTGCAAGCAAACATGCAGGATTTCTAAGATTACTGTAGACCCGCCTTCAGATGAGGTTTGTCTATGACAGCAAAATGATGAGCAGCATACTTCTGTTTTCTGGATTTTTATTGAATATATTATATTTTTCTTTAATCAACATTGCACATATTCCATTTCAATCACATCTCATATTGCTGTCTACAAAATGTTATGAATGTAGAAAATCCAGAATTTGGAAGGCTTACCCCCAAAAAAACTAATCAAAAAAAAAAAATAATAATTATAAATAAAACAAAGAAGAAAACAAAACAGGACAATTAAGGTCAGAAAGTGACAAGCTCCAAAGATACAGAGAGAGAGAGTGAAGGAGAAAGAGAGGCGCACCCTCAGGAAAGGAATACAAACATACCTTGGATTAGGATGCATATTTCTCAAAACAAAGCATCATGCAGAATAAAAGCAAGGCTGGCCAAAACTCACATGGATATTTCTCAACACCTGAACTGTAGAAATATTTTACATATTCATGAATAACTACTGCCAGTTTCTCTGCACTGATCAATGATGATTATCCCTCCTTTGTAAACTCAACCCCCTAAACAAAAAACAGAATCGCCATCATTGTCATCATCACACTGCAGCAGCAGAGCAGCAAGCATGTAGAAACACCTCTCGTGGCTGCACGTAGACGGCGTTTCCACTGCGAGTGAGGCGATCGTGCGAATCATCGAGACTAATAGTAGATATGCTGGATTGTGACCGCCGTTACTTGTAGCTGACCAATCTGCACCAGCTTGCATAGACGCCTGATTATCCTGGTTTTGAACCCCGTCTCTGTCCTGTCAAATTCTCTCCTGGAGTAATGATCAGAAACAACTGTCACGTCGGTTTCACAGGTTAAGAGTTTCTGACCTAATTGCAAAGTGCTAAATTAGAAATGTTGTGCATAAAGAATGCCCGTTTGCTTGAAAGTGATACTCCCACATGCTCACTGTTTCTTGGCCTGTAAATGTGAAGGTTTGCTTTGGGGGGGAATTGTGCAGTGCCCCACATGCAGTCTGTTCATGACAAAATTATTGGCTACAGTAATTGGTCTGCATACTGTAGGTAAAAGGACACATACTAATTATCTTTCTGTGCTGGGCGCGTCCCGAAAAACAGCACGTTTCATCTTTATGACCGTCTGCGGGCTTTTAAATCATACTTTGGATGCGAGGATTACGGCAGGCCCAGAGAAGCTAACGCTCCGTAATTAACCAAAACATGCAAATAGACGAAACACAATTAAACGAAGCAATCATCTTCACCACATTCAGTGCGCACGTGCAACTGGACAGAATAAAGAAGCGGGCGCTTTGCATCAGAGTGCGTTTTCTGCATTTGCAGCACATTTACTGCCGGACCTGTCGATGACGGCAATTTTCCCATTTTTGGCTTTGTCTAAATGTTGCAAACGTGTTGCGGAATTGATGGAAACGTTTAGTTTGTTTGCTTGTGTTTTGTCTAATTTCACGCGTTCGAATGCGTTTTACTGAGACATGACACACAGAGCATTTATCACAGAGCGAGGGGGGGAATTACACAATGTTCCAAAAAAATTGTCTTGTTTTCCATTAGGGCTGCAACTATTTAGTCATTCGTCATTTGTTAACTGGTGCAATTTCCCTCAGAATCCAGAAGAACTCAGATTCTCAGTCTGACATTTGGGATATGATAAAAGCATCATGGCCTGAATTTGGATAAGCTAGAACCTGTTTTCCATCAACAACCGAAGAGATAAGTCCACACTTAATAAAAAAAAGTCATATGTCTTGTACTTTGATGAAAGATGGTTGAGCCCTGTAATCTCTGTCTAGAGAAACGCAGCAAGGATATCACTGGTTTGTGGTAGAGTTACATGTATGACCAGTTATAGTTGCTTCTGTATTAACTACTAAAGGTGCTTCCAATTCCAACGTAATACTCGTGGTCATGTGGTCATCCTCGCTGTAAACCCAGTAATCTGACCTTTGTGCTTACATTAGCTGTATTTCCAACAGACACAAACAAATTATGCAAAGCTTTTTTTGTTTTATTTGTCTCATATCTCAGACCGGTTTCTAAATATATGGATGCGGACAGGTAAACACTGCGTTCATTGAATTTGCAGCACGAAAACACTTCACAGCAAAAGCAAACTGCGTCACCGCTCAACAGTTCTGCAGCGCTCCTCACAGGGCACCTTGTTTATAAGGAGATTAAGACATAAAACGAGTTTCTGCTGTTATCTAATGCTGTGGATATTACAATAAACACTCGGGCTTTTATCCTCATAATAATGCAGCGCTTTTATTTATGTACAGTATGTGTCGGCGGGATGTAATATCCAAACCGAGCCGCATGGAAGCATCTGCAGTGCTTTCCGGGTGCAATGTGAAGATATCAGGCTCAGTCGGTTTGTCCTTTCAAGATATCTGGAGACAAAAAGAGGGTTTTAAATTTGAATCAAATTCAGTGTATGAAGAGTAAATTCAGTCTTAAAGGCAAAACTGACATTTTTGTTTCACTGAGCAGGGTCTTGGTTTTCGGGTTGGTTTTTAATAACTGTGATGCTCTGTGAAATGCTCTGTCATTGTGGAGCCCAAATGTACGAAGAAACTGAAACCTGGACTAAATTCAAAGGCTGGCTGAACATGAGGATGTAATTTCGACGGTTTTGGATCAACGCTGAAAAACCATAAGAAACTTTTTTCTCAGCTAAATCTGAACCGTCTTGTTTGTCTTGGCTTTAGAAACCAATCGGTGATTTCTTTCAGTGAGTAAATCCTTTGTTATTGACTAAAGGAGGCATTCATCTTAAAACTTAATCTTGCTCGGTTGCACAGAGACGGAAGAGTCTCGCAGGTGTTTAGGCCTCAGAAATACGTGAGCTTCGACAGAAAAGCACTTTCTCACAATGTGGGCGCTTACGTAAGAGGTCTTATTAATCTAAAACTCAGTCCCAACAATTGTTTTCTTTTGTTTGAGTCTAGTTCTTTTCTTTGATGTGTTGAGTTCAAAACTGATCTGAGCGACTCTGGTCAGCAGTTGTGTGAGCTACTCTCTCTGGCATTCAGAAATGTTTTACATGTAGCGTTGGTGAGTTTTCTAGCTCCAAGGCAATTGTAATTAAAATGTTCTCCTCTCACCTCGTCCTGTGTGTTATCTAATGTCCCCACACAAACTGTTGGTAACCTCCCCAGCAGCTTTGTAAAATCTGCTCATTTGCCGTGCTGAATCACAACAAATTATCACTGCAGTTATTACCGCAGGTCACTTTAGCGTCCTTAGGAATGCCTAGCAGTGCAAAGTTTAAAGAAGTGATGCAGCTGTTTGCTCACGACAGGACCTGGATGATGAGGCTGGATAATCTGAGGACCTTTCTGTTTAGTGTACACGTCCATGATTTTCTGCTTCAAAGGCTGAAATTCCGCCTTGGTAATCTTCTGTCTTTGTATGTGACATTTTTCTTGGTTTCCTTCTGAGTATTTAGTTTAGAGCATATATAACTCAGTGCTGTGCATCAGTGCAGCTCGACACAATTGTCAAGTCTAACCAAATAAATTATTTTAATTCATAGATTGAGGAAATGGGTTACAGAGTGCCCAGATTTCCTCCAGCCTCCTTTGGTGCTTATTTGCTCTGCTTGATTGAATGCGGTGGCCTGCGGGATCAATTGGCAGGCTGATCATGTTCTTTTTCTGTCTACTAACCTGTGGGAATATTACTCTTTGGCTTTTGTGGTAACACCAAGCTGTAGCTAATTAATTTGTCCCTCATAAATATATCAGTGTCACACAGCTTCTGGTCATCACTGGCAGTTGGTGCGATAGTATCTGGGATAGCTGCGTCTCAGATATCTGAACACCCCGTGAGCTAATGTTCAGCTTCAAATGCTTGTGCTGGCCTCTCCTGACGCTCCCTGGGCCTCTCCGGGTTTGGAACATCTTGTGCTTCAGGCACATAATCTGACAAGATCAGTGTAATGAGATTACTTCTGAAAATATATTTTTGGACATCAGTCACAATTTTGATTTAATCTACCTGTGAAAGAAATAGCTCAACATTTTTGGGTAATAAGTTTTCCGTCCTTCTAGCTGGGGAAAGACAGACTGTCTGTACAGTTGATAAGTACCTAGGAGCCGGTTTTAGCTTAAACTCTGCGTATAATGAATTGTTGTTTTAATTATCAAAGAAAAATGTGATAGCTCCAAAGCTTTGTGCCTGTGTGCTAAATAGCCAAATCATTTGTTATATTGTTTCATAAACATTTTAATTTCATTCATTTAATTTCCCTTAATAATTTCTACATTTGTCAACATTTTTTTTCCAGTTTTACGTTAACGTGATTTTTAAAGAAACATGCAAATTGTAGCTAAAAGAAACAATGCGCCAACTGTAAAATCTGGGCTAACAGCAGTGTTTAAAACAACAACTTTAGCTGATAGATGATAGGAGGTGCTGATATGATTTTTGTCATTTAGTCCTCTGCTGTGCAAAAGTCAAGAAGAATATTGTTTTAAAGAATTTCCACCCTTCATGACACTACTGCTGAACATTTATCCAGCAAAAAATAACCAATTTACATCACAGAAAATCATGTTTCTGTCAATATGAGTCGACAATAACAATCGGCACACACTAACATTGGACGTATATGTGATGCAGCATGCAAAAAGCCGGTCAAAGATACGGACCATGAATCCCAGCAACGACGCAATCAAGAACAACTGGACTTCATGAATATTTCAAATATTTATTGTAGCGTCACTGCTTGCAAATGCTTCTTAAAGCTATGCCCCCAAAATACAGTTTAACAGTTTGTGATGCATAAACTGCAAATAAACACCTCGTCCAGCCAACGTTTTAGCCATGACGCGAAACCCCCTGCTCAGCGCAGACACAACGCCCAAGGGTGTGACTTTCACATCGTTAGCCTACAGTGATCAATGGTTTCGCATGATGCTAGCACAGATTTTATCAGAAGTTAACAAATGTGCTACAACTGACTATTAATTTTCATTCTTACTATATTGCAATAACTCCAACGCACAGTCTGACATCTTCAAATTACAATCTCATCATAAAAGGTAGATAAATGAAACCAGTTTGCTGTCACATGCTGCATCACATATGTGTGTGTGTGTGCATCCTTAGCTACAATTGGATGTGTGATTGCTCCTTTTGGATCACCTTTTTCCCCTCCTTTCTTTCACACATTTGTTGTTATGCAACTTTTTAAAGTGACAGTCCCTAACCTCTGCTACTGTGCACTGGTGTTCTTGGTTAAACTGCTGGTATCCCTCCTCACAATGATAAAGTAAACTGACGAAAAAACCCCCACATCTTTTCTATAAAGAGTACCCCAAATAAACCACTGACATCTGTTTTTAAAATATTGTGGCTATAGGGTGATTTAAAAAAAAAAAAAGAAGAAGAAAAGAATTTGACACCAAGGAAATTTTTTAACATTCAGTAAACATCTTTTGTAAGGGTCACTATATTGAGGTAATTACAGATATGAATTTTCAGAAAAAGAGCACACATGAGAACTTGGAAGATAAGATGAAGGACACAAGCTTTCATGTGCCATTAAAGCAAATAGTGTATGTAAAGGGTGCTTTTTAAAGGAAAACAATGTCTTCATTAAAATATATTTATATATGTATGTATGTGATATGATTTACTACTACTGGCATGTCAGTGGACATTTCTAATCCTTGTATTCACAGGCAACTTTGCAGATCTAAGAGCGGTAACAAATGCCAGCGCCCCTCTCACAAAGCTGCACAAATGACATCAGTAACCTCATGTCTCAATATGCCAAATAAATAGGTAAGTGGATTTTCAATGGGAGTTTTGTTAAAAAGACAAAAGAAGAAAAAGGAACAAATGAAATAAAGAAGTACACTGAAGAATGTTGGAGCAGCATTCGCAACAATATGAAGAAAGTGAAACGGACAAACTGAACACAGAGGATTATGGTGGATGGTCATAACAGTCAAAGAAAGTGAAAAGTCTCAAATTACTCTATCTGCGAAACACATCTTAGGACACACAAGTAGAAACGTCTGGTATTTACATTTTTTTTCCTATTCAGTGTGCATCTATGTCACAACATTTTCCAGAAGTCCACAACATACAGTAAATTCAGGGTTTCACCTTTGGTTAATGTAATTATCAAGGCTAGGTTTAAAAAAATATAGAACACACGTCCATGTTACTTTTGCATACAGGTAAATTCAAAGTGAAAACATATCAACAAAGCAGCTGGTCAGCTCTAAATTTGCATCGGAGAAAAGAAACGTAAGGTATTTCGTCTTTACGTCAATGATTCTCGAGCAGTGAGAGCCCGGCGAGTTTCGTCTGCTGTGATAGAAAGTGAGTGTGGCTGATATTTATGATGGGTGTTTATGTGCCTGACATCTTTGCTTTAGTGTAAGTGGATCTTAATGTAAGAGGATAATCTTCTGATGTATTTCAGTGTGTTGCATTGAGCCAGTCAATATATGTCTCGTATTTCTCTCCCAACCCTATACACTTTCCGGACGAGGATTTCCATGTGTTATGACACAATGTGTCGTAGATCGTTATTTAATTTTTTTTTTGCCAACAGATAAGCGAGCAACTCAGGCCAGCCTTGTGTGGTTGACAATATGAAACGAGATTTCTTTTTTTTTTTTAAAAAGTCATACTGCTGGCCGCACAGAAGCAGAGCAAACTCACCATTTAGTAACCTATGACACCTACGAAGCCGACCCAACTAAAACATGTCGACGTTACGACCAAACATTATCTCTATCATATTAAAATATTCACATCTGTTCCTTACAAGACACTTTTTTCACATGTAAATAAAACATCTGTATTTTTGAACAAGTCTTCTTAGTTATCTTCACTTCATACATCTTTACATGTGTAGTAATTAAGGCAATCATTTTGGGCCGCGACTCACTCACACACTAACTCCAGTCTCAGCCTTCGAGGGTTTGTTTACTGATACCATACAGCAGCTCTCTCCTCCAATTGTCCAAACGCCAAGTGTCATCCGGTTGTTGCTTTTCAGTGTCCGCTTGTGCTCAAGATGACCTGTCACAACGTTTTGCTTGTTCTCTGTGATTTCCAGAGATGCGGGGTGCAGGGATACTCCCTCTCCCTGTAACTGGCAGCGCTGCAACAAAGAGAGAAACAGGAAATCTATAATCATGCTTGACGAAACGGCACCCTCAAGATGGAGCAATTTGCCCAAACACCAAGCTGATATTGTGCATATTTTCCTTTCCCACCCAAAAGTTGGGCAAGATGCACTCACTACAGATAAACATCAGGGTCATTAAGCAGCAGCTCCTTCTGAAGCACTTTGGCAGGGGATACGTCTGAGCTTTGTATAAGACCACATGGGGGTTTAGTTACATAAATAAACCATTTGTTATACACCCCTTAACATGCTTACGTTCATTTATCCTTCAGTAGCTTAAGCACTTAAAACAGTTTATTCTGTCTGCCAGTATCATATTCATCCAATGACAGGGGGTTCTGATTTATTGAACTGATACAGTTTATTTACACTGAGTGAAATAACCAGTGGTTTTGTTTTTTGTTTTTTTTAATGCTGCACCGTCCCATCAAACCGGGGAAGCCCTAATGTCACAGCACTAGACACACCCATTGTTGTTTGGGTGTACAACTTTTGATAACATCATCCTGCTGGAGAAGGAGACGCACAGATAAGTCCCATCCACACAAGCGCATGACTCGCCTCTGACTTTCAGTTACATACTGTAAACGTTACCTCGTCAATTCCTGCTGCTAGCAAAACAGGCAGGGCTCGCTCAAACAGGGCAAAGGTTATGTACGCTGAGAAGATGAAAAATCAAGCCTTTCATCAGCAAAACTGTGGCCAATCATAACACTTGTGCATGTCTGCGTGTATGTCCAAATGTCAAGGTTTAGGCTAAGCATTTTAAAAGTATGCAACTTGTGAAAGCTGTAGATAGTGTTATTGCTCCTGGGTGCCTCCTGGGTGAGGTATGGAAATGTCTCGCCGGGAGGAGGCCCCGGGGAAGATCCAGGAGACGCCGGAGAGATTATATCTCTCGGCTGGCCTGAGAACGCCTTGCTAGGGTAAGGAGAGAGAGGTTTGGGCTTCTCTGCTTAGGCTGATGCCCCCGCGACCCGACCCCTGATGGATGGATGGATATTCTTGGTTGTCTCAACAAAAAGGTCTGTCTTCATCCAACAGATAAAACTGATTTCCTTTTATTATATTACTCTCTCTTCTCTTCTTGTCTGTGTGTATATATATATATATATATATATATATATATATATATATATATATATATATATATACATACATATGTGTGTGTTATATTATTTTTCTTAAATGCAGAAATTTATACAGGAAAGCTTAAATAAGACCACACCTGATATGTTGATTTTTTAAATAAAAATGTAGACATACTCATTGATAAAAATACATATAGTGTGAGTGTTACACAACCACTAAAATAATAATAATTTCAATAATACATATATATAAATAATATTAATAACACTTACATCTCATTAATTTAATTTTATGCTTTTTATTGCAATGAATAATTACCCAAAATGTAGTGTTTTACTAAGTTTTTTTTACATTATGCCACTAATGCTAGTTTTATTTTGTTGTTGTTGCCCATTACACTCAGCTCCATGTAGTTCAATGTAGTGCACTGTATTAGATATTCTGAAATAAAGGGAAAGCATCTCTTATTGAGAAAAAACAAGTAAAATGAAATATAACATTTTTATTTTAATATCAGAATCTGGTGTAAGTTGCTTCAGTTTCTTCCTTGGACCATTTGATGTACAGCAGTAAACATTCGCGCATCACTAGTGTGGGGGTTTCCAGTAGGGATAGGGCAGCGACAGCTCCTGTTTTTTCATCAATCAACAGTCATCTTTGGTTTCTGCTCAAGTATAACAACAGCTGCTCCAAAGTAGAGCTGATGTCAGTGTCATACCAGGTTATAAACGCAAAGCAGCAGCTTGGTTGTCAAAATTGTACGTTTAGTAAAAAAAAAAAAACCAGGAAAAAAATTGTATTTAATTAGTCTAAAATCAGACAAATAACAGAGGTGTATGCCAAAAACAGGTAAACTCCAATTACGAAAGAGAAACTGTGATCACATGCCCGACAGAAACCTATAGCGGCGTGATGACGGACATACGCCGCATTAAAAAAACCAAAAGCTCCTCTGTAGCTGTTTTTAATGTTGATTAAACTCAAATTTAAATTCCTTCCTCATGAAGTGTTTGTTATTTTGGCTACCCCCTGTAGGGTGAAACATTTCACAGAACTGTTTTGTGCCACAGCTATTTGTGCTTATTAAGATGCACACTATTAGAGACAAGCGTCCTCTTTAAACGGAGCAGCTGTTGTATAATTCTCCACCTCAATAATTTGAGGATTTCCACAAAGTCTCCCAGGAGTTGAAGGCATTCTGTATGCAATCATAGCTGCAGCAGGCACAAGGCAATTACAACAAACATACTGACTGTTTTTAATCTAATTCCCTTATTAGGACTTTGGAGCTAAACCTGTGCTTGTTTACATTCCAGGTTTTGTTTGTTGGGGGGGCTCCTGTGGTATATTTGCGCTCCAGTACACTGCACCTGTAACGGTAGGAGGGCAAATATAGGATTCAATAATGTCAGCATGAGCACTCAATATACTGAGCGTCAGACTGTCCTGAGAGGGGAACTCAGAAGAGATCAGTGAATGTCATTAATATTATTCACTGTCTGCGATTTACAGTATTGCGTTCTGGCACTAAAAAGCCACTGTGTCACAATTCTTGAAATAAAAGCGGCTGTGTGTGTGTTTGTGCACGAGTAGAGCAACCTAAAGCTGAAGAGAACCATGACTAACTTACTACAACACTGAAACACACACTGAATATGTCAGCAGAGATGTCCACGGCACTGCCACACTAGGCAAGGCGACCCATGCTGTGATCTGCCGAGGTTTATAAGCGTTATTATGATATACTGTGTGAAGACAGTTTAAAAAAAATAATATTTTATGAGCACATATCATAGCAATAAATTAAGTTTCATTTCACCCTTAATGGGTTGGTGCAATATTAGAATGAGCCATTTGTTGTGCAAGGAACTTTGGAGCGTATCATGTATGAAGGAAAGCAACTTCTCAGCAGGTGCAGAGGGGTTATTATTAATGTTATTAGGTGTTGTTTGTGCAAACATTTGCATTAATTTGTATAATATATGCATTTATAACAAACATCAGTACTCACCTATATTATACCCAAAGTGTAACAGTATCACAAGTACAATAAAAAAAATCAGTCATAGAAACGTCTGTTCTCAATCATTTACATTCAGATTTATTTACATACCAGCATTAAGTATAAAAGATGCATTCAAATCATTCAAACATGAGTGTAACTTTGCTTTTAAGCTTGAAAATGCTATTGAAACTGAACTGATTGCGTCTCATCATTCCCTATAATACTACCTTTCTTTTACTGGGTGATTCTACACAGTTCTCAGTAATACAATCATCAGCCCAGGAGACAGTCTGCAGTTTGTGAATTACACATAAACCACCGATGTTAAAGGGGAGATACCTGGAAAACACTAAATACCTCAGTGGTGGGAAATAATGGTTAAAAAAAATACCCACACTTTATAAATGAGAACAAGAGATTCCATTTATTTATTTGCTAAACTAAAACAGATCTAGGGAGAATATTGTCATGTAACTGGCCTCACAGCTGTGAGCTCGCCAATAGGAGGCAGGACCATTTTTAGTGCCACATTGAGACACTGTTGCTCAAGGCTAAGCCAAGAGCACCACCGCAAACCTGCTCACATCCGACAATCCACCTGCGTACCCAGAAGCCATCCCTATTCACGATGCAAGAGCCCAGCAGCAGCTTTTCTGTTGGGAATGGATTTAAAATCATTATGGTGTTTGTAGAGAGCGCCCAGTAGAGACTGCCAGAAACAGAGCCCTCAGGTACAGCATTATGTGGGAGACAATTTTACAGCCCTGAAGCTCAAAAGGATATTAATAAAACTGTAGGGGAGGGACTGATAGAGCTAATAATCCAAATGACTCAACAGTTAGTTCACCTGTTTTTGAAGAGTCATTTTACTGTTTTGGAACAAAAAATACGTTGTTTGTTTAAAAAAATCAATTAATACACTCTCCTTTTGCCTTTTAAGCTTTAGCTGACCAGCACCTTCTTACTACAGTATAATCAGGGACAGTAACTCACGGCTGACAATCGGTGTATTTCTTTCAGGTATTTACAGAAAGGACAAGTATAAAAATACCAAGTATCAATGATTCTGGATTGATAAAACTGACTGAAAAAAATGATGACACCTATGACCACGATATCCGACACGCAGTGAGATTCTCTACTGCTGTCCAACGATCCTTTACGTGCAAGACCGGTGTCCCGTGACCTCGTTATTCTTAAAACGGAGCGCTTATTATCATGATGAGAGAGGTTGCAGTCTTGACGCCTACAGTCACAGACGATGCACTGAGTGCTAGTTGTTTAAAAAAAACATGAGCGTGAGAGACAAAGGTGTGACTGCAGAGATCTACCAGCCAGAGAAGGACTACAGATACTAGTGTCTGGGGGGGAAAAAGCTTCTATTATTGCCCTTACATTTTGATAGCAACAACTAACTAATGCACAGCTGTGAATCAAGAAGCCGTTTCATTTATTTTAGCTTGAGACTTCCTGCCAGCATGTGCAAAGCAGCAAGGTTTTTCACACGGGCAGAACAACATCATCTTTATCTTGGAGTGGAATAAATTCCTCAAGAGGGCAAATAGGTGAGGACATCAGCAGCAAGAACTATTACTGTTGAATCAAGTTGGGAAATGAGACGTAACACCTTCTCATTACTTGCTACCTAGATTGCACATCAACCGTGCAGCCTCCTGCTACAAATGCATTCATAACTCTTGTTTTCGGGTTTTTTTTACACAGGCAGTTAAATCTGTGCGAATAAATCTGTTCTCATGCATCATGGGTCTAGTTGGTCTTATTAATGTAGCAAAAATCAAGAGGCAGGGATTAAATATTAAAGAGTTCTCTCTTTTTTTGACATAAAGGTAAAAAATTCCTCTGGATCTGCCACAGGTGCAAAAATGTCAACTCAACCGTCACCTTTTAATTTCTTTTTAACTATATATGTGTGATTATGACAGATTGAGCTTGAGCTCTGGCTCCCTTGAGAATATTCTCTATGACACCAAAGTGTTTTTGTTATAACTTTCATCTAAATATTCCGGTCTAGGTGTCACGAGCAACTATTATCATCAAAGCGGCAGCAGGAACTTCGCAGGCAAGTCACTTGTTTCATTTTTTCAAAGGAAGCTGTCCAGGAAACAGAGTTGTTTATAAGGTGGAAACAGACACCACTTTGTCCTTTGCAAAGGATTTCACAGGTTATCTGATGTCACGGGCGCATTTGTATGTTTTCACAAAGACCAACAGACCAGATGTGACCCACAAACGGTGTATGCACTGCTTTTTAGTGGGAAAAAATGGAGTGGTGATATTTCCAGACATCTCACAAAGTCCCAAGATTTAAAATTCCTAGTTACACTTGTTTTGTTTGTTTTTTTAACATTAAATAATCAGAATCAGAACTGTACAAAGCCGCAAAGGGCAGTTTTAAAGCCACTCTGATCAAATGATCCACATCAACAGACTGATGCACAGCAATTCTTGTTGGTTATCCTTTAACTATCAAAGACAAGTAGTGACCTACAGAGCTGAGAAAAAAGGTCATGTAGAAGTCCTGAAGTAGGCTGTGAGTAGCCAAGTTTGACGCTTTTCAGCTGTGAAAATGTCAAATGCCTACTTTTGATGATCAGAAGTGACTAGCTTTCCAGTTCATAACATCAAAAATACATGTCAATTATTTGATTTCTACTTTCCACATCAGCCAAAGATTCAGGCAGCTAACTAATCTCATAGATCCGCCAAGTGGCGACGTGAAATCACATTGGCGACATCTATCGTTTATACACAGTCTGTGAAGAAAGATTGTAAAAGACATTAAAGGTAATATCAGAAAACTTTAGCTGGGTTTTGATCCAAACCCTAGACATAAAAATATGACACTTTGAGAAAAAAAAGCTAAATAATGCCACAGGGACTGGCTTTAAGAGAGTGCACAGGCACATGGAGCACGGTGCCTGGCTTCCTGTTTGCTGACACTAATCCAAAGGCAGCGGGGATTTTTTCTGCCTCTTGCTGCTTCTTGCCTCACACCCCTGCAGGGCTCTTACATCCACACTGGCTTTCAGATTCACGTGCACACACACACACATAAACATACACAAATGAACACAGATAGACTATAAATATTCAGGCCAGGATCGACGGTACGTGCAACACAATGTACGCCGGGGACATAATACACACTGTGCTCATTTCAACCCTGTCACTGAGCTCTCTGTCAGCACTTTCCGTTAGAAAAAAAACCCCAACATAACTTGCACATCTGCTTATCTGATGCTGTTCATTTAGGCAGACTTGTCTATGAATGTGCTCTGTGAAGCCCAAACTCCAGCGGTCCCATCAACGTTTTCTGTGGTTCTCATTAGATGTGTCGGCTGCTGCGTGAAAAAGCCGAGCTTCAGGTGTTTTGTGTTTATTTGTGTCTTGGTCTGAGAGTGTGAGGTGCTGTTTGGAAAGCACATGTGTAACACAACGAGTCGCATTACACCATGACAGACTGTCACGGTGAATTAAAGCTAGAACAGAAACGGAGGCAGTGGTCAGGAAATATCATTAATGTCACAACACTCTGCTTCACTCTAAACAAGAATACTTTCACTGAATGCAGCTGAACAAAATCGTCCCTGTTTTGGGTTTTTATTTCTGAATGAGCAGTCACTAATTGTCCAAAAGTACTGACCTGTGTTTGAATGACATAACCAATGTACAGTACAAAAAGCATGAAGATGGAAAAAGCAGCTGAAATCTGGGTTAGCGTCAATTACTTCCAAGCCAGCAGCCAAACAATCTATAAGTTTAGATGGTTCTGTCTTCTGTGACACTGACGTATAGTGACAGACCCTCTTATCTAATTTTTTAGCCCCACGACTTACTGACAGAACGAAGGGTTTACAGTCCAAAATGTCAAAATTAGAGCCATCTTCCTTTCTTAGAAACACAATTTGACACAAATACATTTGAAATAGATTGTCTGCATAGGGCCCTATCTTTAATATGATAACAAGTTTATATGTTAATATGATAAAGTGTCTCAGTAACTGTGTAGATCAGTTCCAATCAGTGCTGTACTGTATGGGAGTGTTTAAAGGATTTATTTGTAATGTATTTTTAGGTATGCCGCATGTCTTTAGGGGATGGCAGTGTTGGCCTTTCTGCTACATTGATCCAGGCAGAAATGTCAATATTTACATACAAATACATAAAAATTTTCTACATCCATTCTTGATTTCCTTAAGGAAAAATTCTGATCACTTTTATGTTCCATGCCCAACACTTAATCAGTCTTGCTTGCAGTTTGTGTTTTCGCACTTGCGAGCACATTTTTGCATCTAAGCATGCTAAGTAAAGACGGTGAAGATCCTGTTAAACAGGATCCCCGTCAACACGCTGCATGATGTTTGCATTTATAGCTCAAAGCTCTGATATGGCAAGGTACAACCTCACAGAGCCGCTAGCATGGCTTTAGATGCCATGTCTTGTTAACAGTGTAATGCTATACACGGTGGCTCCCAAGCTTTTTAATTTATTAGACATGCCCCCACTTCCCTGTCAGATAAACTCAATAATGATTGAGCTTGATGTTATGCAACACTTGTTAATTATATAAAAGTGGATGTTGCATTAATGTTCCTGGCAATCCTGAAGTCAGCTTGGTAATGTTTTTTGTTTTTGTGGTTAACTGCCACGTAAATTGAGAGAAGTTGAATGCTTCAGTCATTTGTCCGTCACTCTGTTCAGTAGTTTCCAACAATATCACAACACAGCACACAGTGTGCAAGAGTTAAAGTGGACATAACAGTTAAATATACTAAACTTGTATTTTTTTTCTCTAAATCCAGGCTTTCTGTGCAGCTTTTAAAGAAGCTCCAGACTATGTGGTCCCTTATTTCAAATTTCCTCTACTGTTTTAGAGCTTGAACGACTACTAAATCTTCTACGACACAAATGCGTGACTTTAACCTATTATGCGTTGCCCGGGTTTTTGTTTTTTGTTTTGTTCATTACTTTTTTAATTTCATGTATAGATTTTAACTGTGCTCATGGTACATTAAGCACAATTTCATAATTTGTGTGAACAAAAGCACAGAGCCGTTTACCCAAAATGAAAACTGTCATTATCGTCTCATCCCCGTCAGTCACATCGTACCACCTCCAAACCAGCCTCCTCTATCTAGTGCCCCCGCAGGCATTTCTCACATGTGCACTTCAACAGTGACTTAATGAAACGCCTACAATCGCTTATCAACAGCAGATGTAGATGCCTGTCAGTTGTCTTGCCAAGCATAAAAAATACCATGTTGTTTCCCTTGATGATAGAAACTGCTGGCAATATATCCCCCAATTCACAACTAAATTACAAACTAGAACTCGTTTCGGAAAAATTGACCCACTACAATTCTGTTCTGAATGTTTGATTAGAAACCCAAAAGTGGTTTGGTATTATATTATGACTAGGTTAGCATTAGTCATATATTAAAATTTCTCTTGATTCCAAAAAACCCCATCAAAAAACATTTTCTGATATTTTCAAGGGTCCAGTCAAATCCATAGATCCCAGAAACACAAACAGGACAGGAAAGAAGATGAATCATGGAGCACATCAAAATTTCACCTTCTTGGGTACAGTGGACAATGACGGAGTCCTATTAAAATTAAACAAAACTTAAAAACTGAGTACTGGGGTTTCAAAATCTGGGCAGATAAAGGTGTACAGAAGGTGGCAGATCTTTATAAGCATGGCAACCTGTTTACATTTGATCAGCTATGCCAAATATACAGCATCCCCAAAAAACATTTTTTAAAATATGTACAAGTTAAAATTTCATTATGTCAAAATATAAACAGATTGTATCTGAGCCACTATTATCACAATTGGAGAATGTCATACTTAAAAAGCCAGTGGGCAGAAGTCATATCTCTTCAGTTTATACAGCTCTGTTAACACATGATGGGGAATCTGCCACTGACAAGTTGGACGCATGGAGGGCTGACATCCAAGAGGAGATACACGAGGTGGACTGGGAAACTGCATGTTTAAAAGCCCAAAGACAATCAATGGTAAATGGTAAATGGCCTGTATTTATATAGCGCTTTACTAGCCCCTAAGGACCCCAAAGCGCTTTACATATCCAGTCATCCACCCATTCACACACACATTCACACACTGGTGATGGCAAGCTACATTGTAGCCACAGCCACCCTGGGGCGCACTGACAGAGGCGAGGCTGCCGGACACTGGCGCCACCGGGCCCTCTGACCACCACCAGTAGGCAACGGGTGAAGTGTCTTGCCCAAGGACACAACGACCGAGACTGTCCAAGCCGGGGCTCGAACCGGCAACCTTCCGATTACAAGGCGACCCCCAACTCTTGAGCCACGATCGCCCCCAATTAATACAAGGATGAAACTCCTCCAATATAAGTGGTTGATGAGAACTTATATAACCCCAGTCAAACTGAATCGCTGGTCGCCTGTCATCCCAGATAGCTGCAGTAAATGTTTAGACGAGAAGGGCACTCTGCTCCACTGTGTATGGAGCTGTCCAAAATTACAACAGTACTGGAAATTAATCACGCAAACTTTATCTAAGATTGTTGGAGTAAATATACCTGTTGAAGCAAAAATGTGTGTGTTGGGTATACAGTGGGGCAAAAAAGTATTTAGTCAGCCACCGATTGTGCAAGTTCCCCCACTTAAAATGATGACAGAGGTCAGTAATTTGCACCAGAGGTACACTTCAACTGTGAGAGACAGAATGTGAAAAAAAAATCCATGAATTCACATGTTAGAATTTGTAAAGAATTTATTCGTAAATTAGGGTGGAAAATAAGTATTTGGTCACCTCAAACAAGGAAAATCTCTGGCTCTCACAGACCTGTAACGTCTTCTGTAAGAAGCTTTTCTGTCCCCCACTCGTTACCTGTATGAATGGCACCTGTTTGAACTCATCATCTGTATAAAAGACACCTGTCCACAGCCTCAAACAGTCAGACTCCAAACTCCGCCATGGCCAAGACCAAAGAGCTTTCGAAGGACACCAGGAAAAGTATTGTAGACCTGCACCAGACTGGGAAGAGTGAATCTACAATAGGCAAGCAGCTTGGTGTGAAAAAATCAACTGTGGGAGCAATCATCAGAAAATGGAAGACACACAAGACCACTGATAATCTCCCTCGATCTGGGGCTCCACGCAAGATCTCATCCCGTGGGGTCAAAATGATCATGAGAACGGTGAGCAAAGATCCCAGAACCACACGGGGGGACCTGGTGAATGACCTGCAGAGAGCTGGGACCAAAGTAACAAAGGTCACCATCAGTAACACACTACAACGGCAGGGAATCAAATCCCGCAGTGCCAGACGTGTTCCGCTGCTGAAGCCAGTGCATGTCCAGGCCCGTCTGAAGTTTGCCAGAGAGCACATGGATGATACAGCAGAGGATTGGGAGAATGTCATGTGGTCAGATGAAACCAAAGTAGAACTTTTTGGTATAAACTCAACTCGTCGTGTTTGGAGGAAGAAGAATACTGAGTTGCATCCCAAGAACACCATACCTACTGTGAAGCATGGGGGTGGAAACATCATGCTATGGGGCTGTTTTTCTGCCAAGGGGACAGGACGACTGATCCGTGTTAAGGACAGAATGAATGGGGCCATGTATCATGAGATTTTGAGCCAAAACCTCCTTCCATCAGTGAGAACTTTGAAGATGAAACGAGGCTGGGTCTTCCAACATGACAATGATCCAAAACACACCGCCCGGGCAACAAAGGAGTGGCTCCGTAAGAAGCATTTGAAAGTCCTGGAGTGGCCTAGCCAGTCTCCAGACCTCAACCCCATAGAAAATCTGTGGCGGGAGTTGAAAGTCCGTGTTGCTCGGCGACAGCCCCAAAACATCACTGCTCTCGAGAAGATCTGCATGGAGGAATGGGCCAAAATACCAGCTACTGTGTGTGCAAACCTGGTAAAGACCTATAGTAAACGTTTGACCTCTGTTATTGCCAACAAAGGTTATGTTACAAAGTATTGAGTTGTATTTTTGTTATTGACCAAATACTTATTTTCCACCCTGATTTACAAATAAATTCTTTACAAATCCTACCATGTGGATTCATGGATTTTTTTTTCACATTCTGTCTCTCACAGTCGAAGTGTACCTCTGGTGCAAATTACTGACCTCTGTCATCATTTTATGTGGGGCAGCTTGCACAATCGGTGGCTGACTAAATACTTTTTTGCCCCACTGTATATCCAAAGAACTGTGACTTTAGCACCAGACAGCTAAAATAATTGACTTTGGCCTCCTGCAAGCTAGGCGCTTAATATCTTTGTATTGGAAGAAAGTGGATGCACCCTCAAGTCATATGTGGGTGAAGGAGATGGCATCATGTATTGTATTGGAACGACTTACTTATATTATCAGAGGAAAGGGAGTAGATTTTGAAGAAATATGGTTACCTTTAACTGAGTTTCTGAGACATTATGAAGGGAATTAATTTAGAAAGTGATACTTGGTGCTGAGTTTTGGGTTTCTTTGTGTGTGTGTGGTTTTCTTTTTGTTTGTTTTTTTGGTTTTTTTTGTTGTTGTTTTCTTTGTTATCTGTTTCTTTGTTTTTGTTGTTTTTATTTTTCGTTCGCGTCTTGCTTTGTTTGTTTTACCATGCTGTGCATCGGTTTTGTTTTATTTTATTATTTATTTATTTTTATTATTATTATTGTTGTTTCTTTTAATTTATATTTGTTTATTTTGGGGACTATGTTCTTTAATATAAATCTCAGGTTAACTGTACTACTATTCTTTGCTTGTTCTGTAATATAAAAGTCAATAAACATAATGTTTAAAAAAAACAAAAAAACAAACAAACTGAGTACTGAAATGACGTTTGAATAAAATGTCCTTAAATTGAGCCCAATGTTCTTTTTAGGGATGTGCCAAATAGTATTGCTCATTTGGTGGTCAGTTGTATTAAGAACCACAGAGAAGTTATATTATGTTTTAATATTGTCAAGTCTTTCTAACTCTTTTTATATTTAGACCTCTAAAATAGTAAAATAACTCTTGCTCAGGAGTTCGATGAGACTAAAAATGGAGCTAAAAGACTGTATTTGAATTATTTCTGAGGCTCCCAGAAATAAGTCTAAAAGTGCAAAATGTTGCTCTGTTGTTACATGAACAGATGTCTTCTAACAAGTTTGCCATAACATTATTGTGTTGCTGTATGCTTACCCAAAGTGACCAAAAAAATGTCCTTTTGATAGATTTAAATGTTTTGAGCTTGTCTTAGACAACTTTTTCAATTAACTTTACCCATGATTTTTTTTCTACGAGGCTCAATAGTTAATTCTTTCTGGTCACAATCTGATTGGCGCTGAATGTATTTTCTTACTCTGACTAGACAGAGTCCCACAGGCTACACAGTTTGCTAAATTAAACCCTGCTGGATAAAAATTGATCAGGAACTTTGAATGGAAACTTAATTGTATTTTCTCAGAGGTTAGTCAATACACCAGTAACATGCAATTAGTTTGAAAACTTCTGCTGAACAGCGTGTTTATCTCCCCACTATCACATAGGTGAGATTTATCAAGCAAGGCCAACAGCCTGAATTCTGCTACAGGGGGAGAGGAAAATCTGTTTTACTTTAAAGAAAATAAATAATCTGTAACATAAAAAAAAGAATCTTTTTCTATTTATTTCCAGCCATGTGAATAGATTTCAACGAAGATGTTACATTTCCGGTTGTAAAAGCTGCCAGGAATCTCTACAGGAATCTCTACAATCACTTTAAATTCACCACTTCTCGACTCGAGCTTGAATACAATTTTCACCCAGCAAAAATGAGTCCCATTTTTCTCTCAATTAGGTTGCTGCAATATTCATCATCATTGTTGATGCCAACTCCTCTGTTGGTCTGGCAAGGCTAGCTAGTAGACTATCATGTGCTTTCTTCCTTACACATGGAGGTGCCAGTCGCCTACCTGCATGGACTGCCAAATCAGCAACAAAGATGCAACCCCAGCCTTCTTCCTACCTACTGACACTGCCAAAGAGTAATCAAAGTACTGTATGTATCCATGTATGGTTTACTGTGGGAGTGGAAATCATGTTCGCCCACACTCGATTCATGGTAAATGCATGCTGTAGAAATCAAAGAAGCACAGTTCTGTTTCTGTATATGGACAGTTTAATTGTGAACCTGTGGCTCAGGTTCTTTGCAATGCTAACTAATAACTGTAGTTGTACCAACCTGGCCTTAATTAATGATCATTAGTTAGCAACAAACCAAGAGTAAATTCTGAGCTTCCCTTTGATGTGATTTCATAATTTTGTCCTTATTGCCCTCAACCCCCCAGCTTTCTGCACATGAGGACAGGAGTGGGTTTGTGAAACCTGACTACTGTACATCCCACAAGCAAAACTGGTATGGCCCGGATCTGGCCCACATACCGCAAAGAATGACGGCCCTTTGGTGGCCCAGATTTGGTTTGCCAGAGGTGGCCCACACATGGGCCCGCTCAAGGCCATTTGAGGACACACTGCTGGCCCTGTCCTGGCCCAGAACAGTTTCAGCTATGGCCCCAGATGTCTGCCTAATGTGTACCTTAATCAAGCCATGTAATAACAACATGTGCCAGAACATAATAGTGCAAAAGTAACATGAAGAAACTCAGTTGAGACAGTGAATGGACTGACTCTTATATAGCGCTGTTCTACTCTCCTGGATTACTCAAAGTGCTTCCTGACTACATGGATGCACATTCACACGTGACTTGATGTGACTGAAGGAGCCAGGGATCGAACCACTAATCTTCCAATCAGTAGATGACTGGCTCTACCTCCAGAGCTACAGCCTTTACAGTGGTAAACCCTCACTAGGCTTTGGATAAAGTGTACAATCACAACCCGGTCAAACCTGCATTTGAAACGTTGGCTACCATAGCAGTACAGTATTGCAACGTGGTATTTGGATCTTCTAACTAAAATAGGAACATAAATAGTGTCATCATTGCCAGACCGGGCCCACATCTGGTTGACATACACTCTGCCATGACACCTGTCAGTCAGAAGTGCCAGCTTGATGCCGGATCTGGGACAGAACTGTTTTCTATGAGCCTGGGCCACATAAACCAAACCATAATCGGGCCTGATATGGCATGCCATCACATAAATAGTCCCATCTACGCCAGGCCTGGCCTACATCTCGATGACATACCACTTACCATGCCAAAAGTCAGCCAGCAGTGCCGGCTTGACACCAGATCCAGGCCAGACCTGTCTGCTATGTGGGATGTTGTAGTCAGGGATATTTACTGACAATTAATAACTGTTTTTACAGGTATAAACTGAATAATATAGAAACTACAATGGATCCACAGTACAGTGTTTCCCACTGGTTTGGTGGGCACGTGGTCAGTAGTAGGAACCTCCTGTGCTGTCCCAAGACCATGGTAGAGGAAAACTATGCTTACTGGTGTAAAATCAGTGGAAACCAGAAGACACTGCAAATAGATTGCAACAAAGATTTTACACGGTTACCATGCCTTTGCCATTGTGGTTTTGCTCTCTTTGTTCTTTTACTGAGTCTTCCCATGGCTGGACCACAATACTGCACCCTGTCATTCTGCTGAATTGATTTGTCCGTCACGTCTCCCACAGCGTCCCCCCTCTGCCCTAAGTGACGTCTTCCTCAGAAGTCTTTATTTGCTTTTGCTTTTTTAGAAGAAGAAAATTAATGAGCGATGTCAGTCTGAAGCCTGAAATTAAGTTAATAGTGAGTTGCTTTTTCTCCTACTTCATTTGCTGGGAATGTAAAACGTAAAATGAAACACAAAGTCTGACTTTTTCCTAAAATAAAAATCTTCAGAGGAAACAAGACAAAAATCAAAGCCCCTTTACAAGTCTTTCCCTCAAGAAGTGGCTGTGTCCTAGAAGGACCACTTCTTACTGTTTCCTTTTCAGTTGACTACTTTTCTACTTTTTTATGCATCAGACAGATTTATCCATTCCTAGCAGTATTCTGGTGCAGAAAGGAGGGTATATTTTCCATTTGATCTTTACTCATCCATACTAAAGAACCCCTTATTTTTGTTCTGGATGAGATTTAAGTGCTTATAGTCTTGAGGTTAATGACCCTTTCTTTAACGGCACCGAAGTTGTCCAGTGCAGGTGGTAAGACAAAAATCAAAGACAGAGCGTGTGTAGTTGATTTTGTTTCATGAGCACTTTGTGTTCACTGGCTTGTTCTACTTCTGTGATCATGGTTTATGTTTAATGGCCGTCTTTTTGCTGTTGAAATCTCATCCTTGATGTGAATGTTGATTACATTGCACATTAGAGTATGCTGTACAGTCCTACAGTTCACTCCAGTCGCTCCAGTCTGAAAATGCAAACAAAGATGACCCGCTTGTGTATGTCGGTTCGTAGTTATAATCAGACACATTATAGTTATTACGAATCTGTGAAACTGCTCAGCGTTATGAGTGCAGTGATTCACACATTGGCCCCGTTCACCTGTTTGGGTTGACTAAGCTTAATTCAACAGTCCACTTGGCAATTTGTAAGGATGAATAATGAAGCAGTAATCCACAGCAGGCCACAGTTCAGGAACAGTCAATCTGTTCTAGGGTGACACAGTTTTCACATATCAGCCTTGTCTCCTGTAAGTCAAAGACCTGTGACAAATAAAAGGAAAAACCTAAGGCGCTTGAGGATCTATTGGCTTTACGAGGATGTTTATTGCTATGTTTTAGAAAAATGGTGTTTCATCTGTCCAATTATATCTGAAGACTGAATCACTGTCAGAGTGCACTGAAGCTGGTGCCAAATGGTAGCTCTTAGGTATTAATTTGTCACCTGTCTGTGTGTCTTTATCACTGCAACTTTCGACATCTAAATAGTTTTTTCATGATTGAGTGTATTGTTATGTATTTTTTATTTTTTATCCATGTAAAGCCTGAAACTTGAAATACCAAAAATGTATAATTATTTGAAACTAACACATTTAATTCATATCATTTTCGCTAAATACGTTTTTCTGCAATTTTTGTTGCTTAAAAATGTATTATTGTTTCTTTTGGGGGGGGGGGGGTCAAACTGATGATTTAGAGTCTCATAAACTCCCCAAAAAGTTTTGTAATTGTGGTTTGGATTAAAAATAACAACATATAGCAATAATATACAGTCTCAACTCAAAGTAGGGTACATCTGGGGCGATCGTGGCTCAAGAGTTGGGAGTTCGCCTTGTAATCAGAAGATTGCCGGTTCGAGCCCCGGTTTGGATAGTCTCGGTTGTTGTGTCCTTGGGCAAGACACTTCACCCGTTGCCTACTGGTGGTGGTCAGAGGGCCCGGTGGCGCCAGTGTCCGGCAGCTCTGTCAGTGCGCCCCAGGGTGGCTGTGGCTACAATGTAGCTTGCCATCACCAGTGTGTGAATGGGTGGATGACTGAATGTGTAAAGCGCTTTGGGGTCCTTAGAGACTAGTAAATCGCTATACAAATACAGGCCGTTTACATCAACACAAAAATGTATTGGTAGGTAATTTTTGCTGTTTCACCTGAACTTTTAAGGCAGCACGGTGGCACGGTGGTTAGCACCGTTGCCGCACAGCAAGAAGGTCCTGAGTTCAATTCCAACATCAGGCCGGGGTCTTTCTGTGTGGAGTTTGCATGTTCTCTCCGTGTTTGCGTGGGTTCCCTCCGGGTACTCCAGCTTCCTCCCACTGTCCAAAGACATGCAGCTTGTGGGGATAGGTTGATTGGATAATCCAAATTGTCACTAGGTGTGAATGAATGTGAGTGCGAATGGTTGTCTGTCCCTGTGTGTTGGCCCTGCGACAGACTGGCGACCTGTCCAGGGTGTACCCCGCCTCTCGCCCTATGACAGCTAGGATAGGCTCCAGCACCCCCCGCGACCCTGAAAAGGATAAGCGGAAGCGAATGGATGGATGGATGGACCTGAACTTTTAAACCATTTCTTCCCATAATATGACCTTTATACTTTGATATAAACAACTGTAATATATCTATAAGTTTAGTATGTTTGTTTGAGGTTACCCAAGTTGCCAGACTGGCAGCATGCTAACACAAAGCTAGCAAAAAAGCCAGAAAAATGTTAAAGCTCAGTGAATGCTGACCCCAGCCCAGCAGCCAGACCCTGAACTTCAACAGGTAACAAAGGAGTGATGAGCTGTCAGCATGTAGCATCCCTTTCTACTTGTTAATGGCTCTAATGTAGAATCACCATGGTGACAGCTTTGAAGTCTCTTTAGGCTGGTTACTTTGTGTTGATAGCGATAAAAGAAAGCATGTATGTGCAAGTATGTGTTTCCTTATTAGAATACAAATATGTGTTGGTGTCTGCAACTGTTGCCTCAGATTTTTATTGTTAACTTGTTATTATGTGTCAATGCTTTAAGGTCATTTTACATAACAAGAAAGGAATATAATGAGTAGTGTAACATATTACTTTAAGTAACAAATAGCATTACTTTTAAGAAATGTGTACATATAATACAATAATTTGACCCAACAAAGGTTCTAACATTTTTTACTTTTCACAGGTTAGTCTAGGGATTTGGAAAGAACAAGCCTCAGACTTAAGTGGCATCCTCCAAAGCTAACGTGGAAGTGACACTGTAGTTAGGGACAACTTGGGGCTGGCTCTAAAAGGAGGTGAATTCCCACATGTTAAAATATCAGAAAATATCACAAACCATATCACAAGTTTGTGCTTCAGTTTTGGTTCTTGTTTTTTCAGTCTATTACTTAATACAAATTATGCGTGTCTGCATGCAATCACACTGCTTTCTAACCAAGCTAGCTTCCATTAGCGGGTAAACTAGCACACCACCATTTCATCCATATAAGGTAGCTTCTGTTTCAAAAAATCCCCCTCTTTAAGTAGAAATTATGTTAACTTACACATAATTCTCTCAGAGTTTTCCGTATTTTAATCTAGGGAAAGGGGATTATAAATCGGTAATAACCCCGACTGTTGGACTGTGTAATCCCTAATTTTTTCTCATTTTTTCTGAATAATCATGCTGTGACCTTCACATTCATCCTTAATACAAGCGCACTATTATATTGTCCGTTTTTTTTCAACAGTGATTTATGTACTTCCTGTCAATAATGATGCACTAATAATAACAATGCCGTTCACTGCCCTGAATGCCATTTTTCCACTCATTTGGCTCATTCTTGGCAACAGCCTCTGTTTCTGATCATAACAGCAGACACTTATCACCATAATTATACATAAATGAGCCATTCAGTGTTGAAAGAAAAAAAAATGTCTGGAAGTTCTGCTGTGCTGTGTGAATCGATTGACGGGCTAAATTTTTCTCTCCATGGTGTCAGCTGGGAACAGGTCCTGCATTGTGTGAGCTGAGGACAGTCAATTATCCTGCAGTTTCTCCATCACATTCGAGTCAAGCCGCTGTCTGTTTTATAGTTTCTTTCTTCCTATAATCTCTTTCATGGTTTAAAAAAAAGGATTTTTCTGCACACATAACTACTGTATTTGCACTTGAGACACTGTGCTTCTTTCATGAAATTGAGCTCCTCACAAAACACCTCAGTCTCTTTGAGCTCTTCTTTTGTTGATCTCCCCCTGCTCTCATTTCAAACAAGCCATTCTGATTGGACTTCACTGGTTTTTTTCCACAACCTTCTGACTTATTTTAACACCTGTACTTCTTTCTGTAGCCGCTGTACTTGCCGCCACTCCTTCACAGACTCTCAGACAATACCTGCATCAACGTATATCCAAAAGAACCTAAAGGCATGTGTTCATCTGCTTGTTGTATTCAGAAGCTAGTTTTATAAAGAACATTATAAAATTGTGGGATTCACCAGGAACCCCACGCTACGATTTGCAAGTTTTAACGTTTTGTAACATTTATTGTGCTTTATCATCTTTTAGCAACTGCAGATGAGTTAAATGTTGTCAATAATAGTTTTATCCAATAAGATAAAAGGTATCTCACTTCTGTTTTGTTTTTTTTCTTTTAGCTGTAAAATGAAAATAACACTGTCACTAAAACCTCCCATAAATGTTGCCATAATACAGAGTCAGCCTGCTATCAGCCTCTGAATGGATGGGGTCAAACTGGCAATTACATGCAATCGGTTTCTGATAATACAGCAATTAACTATAGTCAATCATTGAAAATCACACATCTGTTGCTGTCTGCATAGACAGAAATTCACATTTCATTTGTGTTCAGCAGCCTTCCTGTTCTATAGGAATATAACCAGAATACAACCAGCGGGCAGCCAGTTGAGTCGAGTTCCCTTGAGTTGTGCAAATTGACAGACTCATTCAGACTGAGGGCAACATGTTGGCATGTCTCCATTTATAAATTGCACAGCAGTTATTTGCAAACCTTTGACAGTCTCTCTGAGAGTGACTGCAGTCAGTTCAAGTCAGACTGCAACTGTTTGCAGAAAGCTTGCCTCCTATTAGGCAAAATGAGTCCTCTGGCTTTTAGTATTTAGTATGCTTTTAGTCCCTGGATACAACGCCACTGTGAAGAAAAATGAGATACTATGCCATATGTCGTTTTTTCCCCATTCCTAATACCTATAAACATTTTGCCCTTGCATATATTTCAATCAAGCCAGCCATGTCACATGTTGCTGTTGCTCATTCTAATTTAAAGTACACTTGCTTTAGTACTGTAGTACTCAGTACTACACTGAGTAGCTTTTATTGTGAAGTCATCAGTGGAAACAGAGGTTAGTTCAGGCTGTTCATAAAAAATGCATCTACAAAACTACTTTATGGACATCAGATTTGAAATTACTGGCTGGCTTGTTTGTGAACAGATATACCAGCTGCTCTTCTGTTTTGTGCAAATTATCTATACAACAAATGCGCACTGCCCATAGAATTACGTGAGATTAAGCATGTACTGCTCGTGATCACTACATCCAGCAGGAGTGATGTCTTAAAGTACGTCACTCCTGTATATAAGTATACCTCGTGTCTCGTTGCCTTTACTAAGACCTGCTTCTTCACCTGTGAAACTCAGAATCAAGACTGTACGTCAAACAGCAGACTTCTTGTTTGTTGTTGCAGTCTTGCCTCCACACAAAGGCAAGGTCAAGCCTATCCAGCAGCAGCGGCCTGAAGGGATCAGCCTTGAAAGGGCTAGATCACTGAGCATTCTTGTTTCCCTTTGGTGCAATGGGGACTAACACATCCTTTTATCGCAGTTTTCTGGGGTTGTAGACCACCAATTTCAAAACGATTTGCACCTTCCCTCCTCGTACACAGCACAACTTTATGGCATTCTGTAATCTGCATGTTTCACAGTGATGTTAGTCTGTTTTTAACAATTATAGTGGACAGGCACAAAGACAAGGTTCCAGTATCACCATTACAAACTATGTGGCGCACACTGTAGATGCCTCTATCCTCACACGAAAGCATTTACCCTTTAAGCATATTTTCAAATATGTGGTTGTGTCAGAATGGTGTGGGATTTTATTTAAAAGGCAACAGCATCATGTATGCATTCACAGGAGCTCGCTCTTTTATTTGGTTCATGCTTCTGTTTCTCTGCGTGCATAATGCACCATTCCCTGGATTTACATCCTGAAAAGTGGAAAAATTAATGTGATAATTTTCTTCTGCAAAGGAAGCAGAAAGGGAAGAATCGCCTTGCTCAAAGCAGCTGATTCAAACATCTGGACTTCAATAACAGGAGGAAAAAAAGGTGAAACAGGCAAGAATAAAAGACTGGCTCGGCTGATGAGGACAGCTGAAAAAAGGCATTTTTCACTGCACTAGAATATTGCTTGATTAGACACCTGAGGATGATTGCAGTGGTATAAAGGTAAGTGTGATGACTGGATTGATTATGGTCCAGCTCGTCAGACTGTAATTAAACTAAATCCTGGACTCTAAAGTGAATCCTTTAGTGTAGTAATTCTGTTACAGCAGAATCTTTGCCCTTTAGAAAGGAAGGGGAGCGGTGTTTCCAACTGCCGTCACTATTTCGGCAACAAAAACATACACAAATCATATTATTCTTATAAAACGCAATTATGTGTATTTTTTAAAAAAAGCAATCTTCCTTTTCTTTTGTTATTTATCTACATAGATTTTCTTTAGAGGCCCTTAAAGCCAGCGTGCTTGGGCTCTTTGTCAGCCATTGTTTCTTATATAAGAATGAACACATGTTCACAAGTCACCAGTCACTATTGTTGTATCATCTGATGTCGTCGAGCTCTCAAAAGCAGCAATTTTAGCACATCGGCCCTGAATGGGCACTATCTGGCCACTGTGCCATGACTATAATGGGGGTTTGCAATTTTAACATTGGCAGAATAACAGCTTTTTCTCCAGAGTGGCAGTGCTCTCTCTGGTGCTGCTGTACCAGTTATAGCACTGGGCACTCTACTGATCCTTTACCTTTTATTAGACCGAAGTTACAGTACAACTTACTTCAACTTAGACCCTGACATTTGATGCTGAAAGGGGGGAGATGAAAGTGAATCTTGTAAATCTTGATATATAAATAAGCTATAAATGAAGCCTGTATGTTATTATTATAGCTGTGGCTTGGCTAGTTATTGTTTGAGGACACAAGTGTAAAGATCTGAGTGATTTAAAAAAAAAAAAAGTTGACACACTATCCACATTAATGCATGTTTTCAATGACCATTGTTGGTGGTTGAACCACTTGGGTTTTAATTTGATGACATGCAGTGGGGGAAATAGTGGTTCCACACAGCCTACAAACAGCTTTGCTGACTATCATCTACATGCAGTAGCTGTTTACTATCACCAGGGGGCAGTGCAACAGCCAATTGGTCTGTCACTCTTGCTGTTATTGGTCCTTCAGCCAGTTGCAGAGACAGGAAAGTTATAATGCAAAGATTAATAAGAGCAGTGAAAACTCTCTGCTGTAGCCAACATCTATGTAATTATGTGCATTAAACTCAGAAGTACATGGCAAATACATGCTATAATAAATAATTGAAGGCTATACAGGAACAAAGAATTGAAATATCAAAGTCTAAAACTATGCAGTTTAGTTTTCAAACAGTTACAATAGAATATCTTTCCGGCTTTAGTAAATTGGTTGCGAACATCTGAAGATATACAGTTAAACAGCACCAAGAGGAACTTTTGCTTTTTAACCATTTGACCAGCAAACCACAACTGTACTGTAGCACTGAAGGCAGTGCAGCTGTGGTTTCACCTTCCTTAGGCATTTTGCACGTTTGTCTGCTTATTTTTATTGCAAAATGCTGCTTGAGGGTTTACAGACATATCCTACCTGTTTCAAATCACCACATGATTTTATCCCCCCTTGATTATTCCATTTTATAAGCCAACATTGTTTGTTTATGAGTAATAGCGTGGATTTGCTAGGGCACATGTCAGGTCGTTAGCAAACATGTCTACTATTACAGTACTATAGCCTAACATCTTTTATTATAAGCTGTACATAGATACGGTTGCTAGTGAATTGTAATCTCGTTCAGATACATTTTGGACAGCAAAAACCTGTCCTGCAGTGCCTCCCATGTAGCTCACATTTGTGTTAGCAGTTTGAAAAACTTGCGAAAGTTACCTACAGATCTTAGGAGGAAATTTTGGGGACTGTGGAGACATTTTTTTTCAATAATCTGCTAGTGGGCTGAATATCCCAGCAAGTGCTTAAAAATCACCTGAAAATGATTTTTCTTGCTGCGCACTTCAATAACACAGAGAACATTACAGGTTTAAATCAGACAGGTTCCATATGTGTTTATGATGCTCCTAATTAGCGTCCACTAATCAACCTTATTATGGAGGTGAATTTTTTCCCATTGGGAACAACTTTTTTCCCCCAATAATTATGACTTATTACTCCAAAAAATGCATTATGTCTCATTTGCCTCAGTTTATTACCTTTATCTCTAGGCACAAAGCTATTTAAGAGCTTATATTTTCACTTAGGTAAACACCGGCCTATTTATTAATGCTAAACAAGCAAAGAGTTTTCACAAGCATCTCTATTTAAAAGGGTTTTTTTTAAGTTTTTATTTAAAGCTAACAATATCAGTGTATCTGGATTTACAAAGCAAGAACCTTTAGCCTTCCAGCACATTAATTTAAATATCCACTAAAAATCATAATTGAAGCACAAAGAGAAATCTGCATATAATTTTTGGTTTTCTCCAGCACACTCTTCCTCTTTATGTGACATCTATAGCCGAGTAGCTGCACAAGCAGTGGAGACCCAAAAGACAGGACAGGCACTGCATTTAAATAGACATGGTGTAGCATTCACAGTATAATGCATAATTCAGCCTCGCACTGTGGATTAAACCCTGCTCCCCAGCTGTTGCAGAGAGCCACTTAAAAACAGCATGTAGCACGACAGCCAGGACCCTGAACTGTTACTGATATCATGAGGCTCCTCTTTGCTGTTTAGCACTTGAATTTCACTCCAGAATATGCAGCAGATTGAGTCAAATAAGAAAGACATGCACATATTATATATTTTTAGAGTCGTTTTCTCAGCCAGTGAACTGTTTGGAAAACTCTTTTCTCCAAAACACACATTTTCCAAACCGTGGGTGAGACTTGGAAAAAAAAAAGAAGAAGAAGAAAGAAAAGAAAGTACAAATGTTCACACACGTCTTTTTCTCCTTTTTAACAGTTGCACTTAACCAAACCCCAAACACATGGCATGCACACACACACACACACACACACACACACACACACACACACACACACACACACACACAAGGACAATGTTTTCCACAGAAAAATAGCTACTATCAGAGATTCCAGCCCCTGTTGCTATGACAATGATTACATTTATCCAAAACACAAGTTTCTTGCTTATGACTTATGGTGCCCTCCACCCCATCCTCCGAGAGAGCGTTTTCAACAAATGTATGGCAATGCAGCCCTGGAACAACATTACATGGAGCCAATTGATCAAGTCTGACGGGAAGAGCCCGGTGTGCTCGGGGAGAGCGTTTCATAATAAATAAACAAATAAACCAAAGGAGAAACAAAAAAGCACAAATGTCTGCCAACACTGAATAATTTCTGGCAGTCTCATCTGGGATATCGTACCTGCCACTTACGTCTGAAGCTTTCTGGGTCCCGCATCTATTACAATCCAGCTTATAAATGGGATATCTGTCTCGTGCTTAGTGAGGTGTAATGTGACTATAACTGCACACATCAATGATCCAGATCTCCACAAATATTGAATTATTTTGGCAAAAAGGACGGGAGAGTCTGTCTACACAGACGTTTTAGAGGAAGTCTGCTTACACACACAAACTCCAGGAAAAAAACAATTAACTGACTTGATGTAATTTGACATAATCTAGCTACGTTCTGCATTCGCTAAGGAAATATGTGTATGTGTACATTCCTGGCAGATTGCTTTGTAATGAAACCGGTGTAATGGTTGCAATAATGTGGGATTATTTAGATTGCGAATAAAATCGTTGCCACCATGCAAATATCCCACAGCAATATCAACTTTTACTTGAAGTCTACAACTAATTTGATTCATTAAAATAAAAGGCACAGCTTGTGTGTTCAGACTTTTACTGCCATGTCTACAGTGTAATGTTTTTCTTTAAAAATGTCTAATTTCTTACACAAGAATAGTGTTAGGATCAATAACAACTGTGCTGCTGGTGGAAAATTTGGCACAAATGTTTTGCACAATTGAGCTTTCCTTGACTAACACGTAGCTTGCAGAGAATGAAAGAAAAAGCAAAGGGAACCAAAATCAACCGCTCTGTGGTGGAAAACGTTGCACTGGGAGATTGTAAAGCTCTACAACGAGCAGCTGGTTCCGTCACAATAAATCCACCATTGATGCAGTTCTTCACTTAGAAATTCAGGCATAGACTTTATTTTTCCTATTTAAAAGATAACAAGCTTAATTTTCCCCACTGTTGCATCAACTCGAATGAGGCTCTTTGGCCATTTGCGTATTCTGCCTGTGCGTGTGCATGAGTTTCCGATGCTGCAGCTACCACTAAAATTAACAAGCTCTACCGATGTGTTTTTTTTCTTTTTTTTTGTGAGACAAATACCATCCCTGGCACAGCAGGAAATGCTGTACCTATTTTTAACAGCAAAACATGCAGTTTTTCAACTGGGACACATGGGAGGGCTCCAATTAGCTCACAGGAAACCCACAGAGGCAAACACTGAGATAACTAATAATATGTCTTCCCCCCCATGCCGACACACTGTACCAGAAGAGGGAAAAAAGGAAACATGTCTAGAAAGATCTGGGTTTGGGAGGAAGAATTTGACTATAAAATATTTATGTAATAAAATCAACATTAAATCTAGCTTTATGCACAACACCAGAGTAAAGTACAATGAGTTATAAGTACGCTGTGTGTCTGACACTTTACAATTTAAGTATTTGAACGGCAATACAGCCTGTTAGTTACTTTCACACTTTCATGGTGCTTGTGAAACGATTGATTTGAACAGTATCTGATGAATAAACACACCGAGTCTCTCCCTCACTATTTAACTCATTCACTGCTACTGTCTTTGCCACTCCTCTTGACTTTCATTCCCATCCATGTGTTCATTCACTCTTCTTTCATTCATAAACTCATATCCTGCCTGACCCACATATTCCTCCATTCTTACACACTGATTGATTCTTTTGATAACTCATTCATACTTTATCTCTCTTTTCTTTCACACACACACACACACACACACACACACACACACACACACACACACACACACACACACAAAGTAATCCATCAATTTTTTATCTACTTACTGCTCGTTCAATCAATCACCCATTCACTGGGTGTTTCTTGACTAATTCATTCATTCATCCATTATTCACCTTCCTCCTTTCATGCGCCGACTCTGCTCATTTACTAATTCTTTATTCATGCGTTCACATATTTAGTCATTCTTTCACTAATGGATTTTCTGCTGGATTTGCACTCTTATGTAAGTATATACAGTGGGTCACTCAAATAATTAATTTGTTCATGGATAATTTTTCGGCATTTATTAGTTTGGGGGTCAGCTGATCTGTTCTTGATGAATTGATGTCACTACATTTCTTTTAAAACCACGGAGCTTTCAATCCAGTTTTTTTCACTCACAGTCGTTGAAATGAGCATTTTTTTCATTTTCAAATTTTCATTTCATTTAAATTTAAGCTTTGCATTTATTTGAATGTGGCACAAAAGCTACTTATCAACTAACGTGTAAAATACTTATCCTGTTACATTAAAATGAGGTGAATTTTAGTGCAAATGGAAAATACTGCCGTGTAACAGATATGATTTTTCATAAAACTGGTCTGAAAGGAAAAGCAGTATCATTTGCACAGATTTACTTAATTAGGCAGTTAAAGGCTATAAAACTCAGCATAACATCTACAGGGACAGCGCTGAGATAAAAAACATAGACCTGCGGAGACATTTGAATAATACTAAAATGACAGGACGAATATAACATCTTCTTAACTTATTCTGTGTGGTTACCTGCTGCCTGTTCTCATACTTGGCAGTCTACCTTCACTCACTCTGAATAATTTGGAGACATTTTCAGTATTTTCTGTGCACCAGATAGCATGCACAGAGGCCCACACAAATAGATTCTGTGGCTGCAGGGGGAAAGAAGAAAAAATCAACAAATCAACTGTTTGTTAACAGTAAAAATTAAAAGGAATTTTCCATCAGTTCAGTGGTAGCCTTTTAAATCTGCCAACTGCTGAGTCTCGCATCTAACGAAGAGGCAGAAAACCATGACTGCATAAAACCAGGAGTTGGCTGGAGGGAAAAAGGATTTACTGTTAGTGGCCTGCGAAGTAAAACAAAAAATCCTAAAAGAGGACGCTGTGGTTTCTCTGCATAATCCAACAGACGTCAGTTAAAGCCTTCCAAAATAGCTGCGTGGACGCGGCCCAAGGAAAATGAAACTGCAAAGTCCCTTGAACATAAAGACGGTTTTCACCCTCAGTGGTATGAGCGAAGCCAGAACTGGAAACAGTTGTCCGCTGGGAGAAATTTTATTATTATTATTATTTCCATGTCATGCTAATAACAACATGCCATAGCCCTGGCAAAATCAGCTTCCATTTATTAAAGAAAATATGGCTCTAGCAGCTTTGGCATCTTGACATATCATTAACTGATATCAGATCCGTGAGAGAAAACCCAAATAAATGTAATGAGAACCACTGAAAAAAACGTTTCATCACAGCTGCTTTATACGCTTCCTGTTCCTTTCAAATCAAAAAGGCCACAACTATTTCCCTAAAACTCAATGGGAATTCTCGATAAAGCATCATTCCCTGGCCTACGCTAAACCCAATCTTGAGGTTATTCATTTACACGAATCAGCAGAGAATAGTTTTTTTTAAAAAAGGGGAAAAAATCTGAGTTGGCACCTCAAAAGAAGTCATCAAGAACACACTAATTAAAGCCGAATTGGATAGGATCAGCAGAGAGCGACACGGAGCAGGAAGGCATGATAACAAATTATCTGAATGAGAGGTAAGGGAGCATAAATAAATTAAAACCGACCTGCTGCAGTAAATGAAATCAAAAGGAAAACAGAAACTGTGGAAGCCGGTGGGAGGGTGTGTGTTGTATGTAAGAATGTGTGTGATCAAAGAGGCGAACGGGAAGCAAGGGAGGGAGGCTGCGATGTGCCACTGAGGGAAGCAGTCAAGCAGTTTGGTTAATCACGCAGCTCTCAAGATTGCATGCAACAGATATCTGCACAAGATAGAATGAGTGTGTGTGTTTGTGCCAACATGGCAGCCAAAGGGAAGCAGAACCGAAAGCACCAGTCAATTAAACTGCTGCCCAACCAGTCATCATCTTAAACATAAAGTTTCACAATAAACCATTTTCTAAATAGGATGGCTCGCCTGTAAATAGTTTTAATAAACACTTAACAAACCATTTAGACCGTAAAGCACAAGAAAACAGTGAAACAATAAAATATGGCAATGCCGTTGCATTTCTCGCGTTGCCAACTAGCATCGCAAAAGCCCTGAAATACTCACTGCAGTTTAAAAGCCAGTGAATTCTCACACTAGAGGGTTTTTTTCTCACTTTAATTATCAGATTATTTGTTTTCCAATTCTCTAAAGCTTTCAGCTGATGTGGTCGACGATGGGGAAAATGTTGGGAATTAAAATATCAAACAAGTCGACAACAGATCAGTAAAATGTTACCTGACAAAGAATTCCTTTTCTTTTTCTACCCTGTTTCCTTTTGCAACACAACATCGGTTCTTGTGAAGGGTCGATGACTGATGGTGATGATCGTGCCGTCATTCCTGTGATGTAAATAAGAAGCTAGTAGTTTAGCTTAGCATGAACCCGAAACTATTTCTAGTTTGTTTTATTTCACACTAAAACTAAAATGTAAAAACAACAGTTTTATTTGATGTTATGTGTGAGACTATTTCCTAGCCCAGACCAATTCGCTGTGGACTGATAGTTTTTTTATCATGTAGGTATGAAAGTGCTCTGAATCTCAATGTAACAAGAAAAAAAGAAATGTACGTTTAATTCCCCAAATCTCAATCTTCATTCCCTTCACTCGAGTTAGGAGAAAGGGATTTTAAGATCTTGGTTTACAGCAGAAAAAGTCTAAGAGTTTGCTTCAATGTCTAAACGAAACCACAGCTTTTCCTAACTTTAACAAAAGGCCCTGAATCTTTTTTTGTTTTTTCAGCCGATCCTGTAAGGGTCTTAGGACTTGAATCCCTCAAATGCAACTTGGATTGGAACTGTGACCATGCAATGGCTAAAAAAAGAAGAAAGAAAAACAAAGAAAAACAAAACAAAAGCAAGCAAACAAAAAACTAAAATCTATGAATATAATCCACGTTGTAATTATATCCCTGTCACATTACCGAGAAAACTAATTAGCAGGACGCAGACATGATTTCTTGAAGAGAAATGGACTGCTGGATACTTCACTTACAGTGATTCATTTGTTGGCCGGCTGCTGCTTTGAATTAACTTTTGTATAAAATCCTTTCAGCTCTCTTTCTGTTTACACTGACTGAAGCCTGCAGAGAGAGCTGATGGACACAGTGCACCGTGATGTTTCTGTTCAAACTCTACTTTAACCTCAGCTATGCAGCGGACTGTAATTCAGGTTTTAAGCAAACGAAGTCCGAGAAATCTCACGGGACATGATGAAATCAGTGTGAAACGTCTTAAGCGTTTTAAAATTTCCCGTTTTACAAAGATTTAAGGCAGCTGCAGGTAAAACACATGGCCTGAAAACCAACATGAATACAATCACCAACTGTGCTCTGCTGCTGAAGTAAAACACCCACATCAGCCATTCATGCGTTCATTATCTCTAACCAAACCAAGGACCTTCTTGCTGTGGGATGATAGTGGCGAGCACTGAGCCGCTGCGCTATCCCACCTACATAATTTAAATACATTATGTTGAATCACATGCAAAGAGGGACTGTACGAGGGGAAAGGAGTGAGGAGCTCATCTAGGTGCTGACAGATGTTCATTCTGACACTGATGGGTGAAAAAAATTGGCTTTGTCCTGAAGAGAGCCAAAGACAGCAAAATGAACTCCAGCTATTGTTCTCTGCAGTCCACAAGTACCCAGATCTTTTATTTAAATAAAAGTATGTGAATGCCACATGTACTTGTATGTGTAAAGCAGCCATTAAAGCTGGCACATGATTTTACTGTGCACCACTAAAAGTTTAACATAAAGAGACAAAAAAAAACCCCAAAAAACTAGTAAATGTTCTGTTTTATTTCTGGCTTCTGGATTTTTCTTCAGAATCTGTGTACCGAACACCTGTAGAAGTTTTAAAAAGTTAAGGACACATCTTCCGCGTTTAACGACGACTGAATGTCTGTTTGAATCTGATCTGGCATAACTGGGCACAGAAATCATTTATATTCACACAGTGAAAATTACTGTTTGTGCCAATCTGCACCTCAAACCTCCTTCACTTACTGTAACTCGAATCCAATTGATACTATACAATAAACATTTAAAAATCAAATCATTTGCATGGATCAAGATGATGTGCGTGTGTGTGTGTGGGGGGGTCTTGGTCTTTGCAGACCATGAAAGTGACTCATCCTCATGTAAGCAAGTCAAGTCCTGGCATGCGGATTGGTCGCGTACAGCGCACACACATGCACATACACACAAATGCATGCATGCACACCCGATGAGATATACCCCAGGCCCTTTAGAGCGAGCATTAGTCACTCCACATAAAAGCATCTAGTCACTCCAAAGCAGGAGAGCAGAGAGAACGAGTGGGAGACGAGGTCTGTAGAGGTCCGGTCACGGCAGCCATTTTCCAACACATCCAAATGCTGCTCGGGCAGGACAAAAGCCGAGAACGCTTTAATGTTACAGAGTCGGGCTCAAGTTTACATAATAGCGATCGATAGAACAGGAGACGCCCCCTGATCCAGGCTCATGTGGGATTTGTGTTTTCATTGTCCACACTGAACAAACTGACCACAGGGTGAAACTTGAGGTCATCTGACTGTAATTGATGTTGACTGCACACGTGGCACACTTACATAACTGTATATTACTTATTGCCTTTTAACATTTGTGGTCGCTACACCATCCAGGACTAGTCAGAAAGCTATGTGAATCAAAGGTGTGCATTCAGTTCTGCACAACTCTCTTTCGGTTTGAATTCGAGCCCTGAGTTCAGCTGTCTTTGTTCAATAGCACCGCAAGTGGGTGATACTCTCTGAATTTGAAATGCCTGTTAGATAATGGTGATGAACTACTTATTGACAGTGCTATCAAACAGTGTAAGATGTAATCACTGAGACATTTTGTAAAGCTGCTGGTATCTGACTGAGCAGGAAAAATGCAGAAATGCAAACAGGTTTCGGGGGAAAGCAGTAGAGAGATTATTAGTATTCTAGACTGTGCGCCGTTATATTGTGGGTGATGAATACATTTACTGCTCGGTGCAGTGAGATTTCTAACTGCAGATGCATGTTTTGTAGGACAAGTCACTAAGCTGTAGCAAACCACAAAGCACACAGCTTTCCAATTAATGTACAGTATACGTAAAACGACTCTCGCTAGGAGTGCACGAGGCACTTTTTTTTTAGGGTGTGCTTCTGGTCAGTTTACCACCCGACTGGAAGATGTTCTGCTTTCAACCCTGCAATGCAAAGTGTAAAATATTACATGAGTTTTGAAGACCTCTATATCGTCATTGTTATTTTTTTCCCCTGTGAAACCAGATATCCAATCAGACACATGCAGTGCTATTACGAGGAATAAACGCTGGACAACTGATACAAATTAAAATTCATGCATGTACATTTTTTTGTAGCATTATGTCAACTGTAACATAGTGCTACAATTAAGGCACCCCCAGGTGCAAAACTACTGAAAATAGCTTAATGGTTAGGGTGGAGTGATACTCTGGCTGTGTGGATGTGTGGGTTTCCTGTGGGTATTCTGGCTTCCTGCCACAGTCCCAAAGACATACATGTCAGGTTAATTGGTAAATGACTACCAATGTGAGGTAAAGCGCTTCAAGAGTAAAAAATAAAATGCATATTAAAGTATTGTTAAAGATGTGACTTAGTCTAAAGAGCCTTGGAAAATGTGGATGGATGCATATATATGGATTAGACTAAGCCACACACACACAGTCACATATTTTTAAATACAGCTAGAACTGTTCAAACGAATTCCCTTTAAATCATCAAAATGTGTTCCTTTTTTTTTTTGGTAGTAGTAGGGGATGTCTGTGTTGATTGTTCAAAATATATATAATCTAGCAAAAACATTTCTTCATTTATCAAAAGCAAAATGTGTTTGGTTGTACCTTGCTTGCCCCTAGTTTTGTTGCGGTATTGAAGCGCTCTTTTGATAACTACTTAAAGTTGGCTCTTCATCTGATTGATCGGCATGAAGAGAGTTGTGCTATGTCCATGTCTGAATGTCTGTGTCTATCTTCAATCCCCCTTCAATCCAAGCACTTTTTTAGGTACACTAACTTAAAGCTGCATTAACAGATTATTGGGAAATGCTTTAAGTATATTAAACAAGCTGACAAATATGTGATTTGCAACAATATTAGCTCTGATAAGGCTGGCATGCAGTTGCCCCTTCTTTCACGTCTATCCCCTCACTGGAGTCATGTGTCTGCCCAGTTGATAAATTCAAGCCTGTTATTTCCTATCCTTTGCCCTCTTTGAGTCTTTGACTTTCTTCCTCGGTCTGTTTTTAACTTTGCCTTGCTGCTATCTGTTGCTTGATTGCAGTATAAGTGATTGATGAGAGCAATAGAGCCATGTAGACAATTTGCAGCTTTTGTGGATAAATCAATTATCTAAAAGAGGCTAGAAAGTTGCACATCAATCCAGCACGCACATTGCACACAGTAATTTGAATCAATAATGGAGAGCATGTAGCTCTTTCGGTTTTCATATAATATTGCCTATCATTAAATTAAATACATAAGGTCCAGCAGGCTTAGTCTCCAGAAATATTAAGAAACACTCCTCCACACTGCTGCTTTAACACGATTAGGTCTGCATGAAAAGCTACTATGATATTTGTTTTAACATGTTATGTTGCTAATGTTGGGGCTGCGTGACGCTTCAGAAACACTTAATACAAAGCTTCAGGATCAGTTTATGCTGTGGGCTACAACTGCAGTGTCTTCACTGCGTTAAAAGGGTAGCGAAATTTAAATGCGCCCTGCAATATATATGTGTGTGTGTATATATATATGTAGTAACTACAAGTGTCATCTCATTTCCACTCTAATCTAATGAAATGTAGACACTGACATTGTATTAACATGATGCACTGCCTGACCCTAACACCACCTTGTCATCAGGTTTTGTTTGTCCTATCCACTCAAGTCCACTCAAGGAGAATTTGTCTGTTATCTAATCGCGAGTAGCTTGTAGCATTTAGACCAAACAGTTTCGACAGCACACTTTAATTGCACTTCTGACCGCCGCTAAATGTATGAAACACAGAGAAAAGTCCAATGAATCAATACTTTCTTCCTGACAAGCAAATGCACTGGCATAAGACAGACAGAGTCTTATGTTTAGTAATTGCAGCAATGATTTTAGTCTAATCTAGTCTAATTATAATGACATGTATGTACGATTTCAAGCCTAAAACCAGTATTTGGCATATATGTTTGTCCATTTCAGTGCTGACATGCTTGGAGCAAATAACAGTGAGATAAGTCCACTTTGGCAGTACTTGTACCTCTTTAGTAACAGAGAACACAGAGACATCTGGCCTAATGAGATGCTCGGGTTTCCCTGGGTTTGTTTCTTGTAACTGATTTCAAAGACAGCCGCAGCTCTGTATATGGTCAGGACTTCAACCAAGTCCCTTATCTTATAAATATGAACAAAAAAAATTGCAACTTCAAAGAGCATTTGAAAAAGTTAATTATGTTTTACTCTTGGACAGCCTTTCTGTAGATAATACTGACTTTATATGGTGATAAAAATGATATGAACATTATCTGCTGTTCTCTACATTGTGTATCACCTTTTGTGGCTGATCTCACAGTTGTAGCCTCAGAAAATAAAGAGCCTTATTGCACCTTTAGGGTATAATGGCTTGTCACTGCGGCATTACACAAGCACTGCTGCGCGCACTTGGCAGGCAGTACGTATTTGTACTCTTGTCATTTCCAGTCTTGATCTTCATCAGCGTCGTAACTCTGCTGACAATTTTTGTACTTTAATGCAACTGTACAAAAAGTGACTGATTAAAAAGGGTGAAAATGTATCTTTTTCTACCTGACATTTGTGGCACTGATATGCAGAAAAACATACAGAATGAAAGGGGGAATTAAATGCTTTTCAAATAGCTACATTAAATTAAAAAAAAACAAAAACCTTGAAATAGAAGTGTAAAATGTATATTTTACCCCATTTCATTTCCAATGCGTCCAAGCATACTGTCTTCTGATATTGGTAATTTTCTTAACTGTTTGGGAAAATAAATCTACCTTTTTTGGACTTCAGAGAGGTACATGTAGTTATCTTTTGGTCCAATAATTAGCCCTAGGGGGTTGCATTTGTGCATTTGTACCTAAATAGATTTTCAATGTACAGCTTAAAATTCTTTATCTTTGAATATTAATGATAAAACTAATTGTAATTCATGGAAACTAATAAACAGCTAGACATAAAAACCAGAGTCTCTATTATCTGATCTAAAGGAACATTTTTAACAAGCGTTCTGCTTGACAGTTGTAGTTTGTGTAGCAGTGGCCACATTTTTAGTTTCAAAAGTTGAGAGCCTAAGAAGTACAGAAATCCAATCTCGAAGTCATCTGACGGCAGAGTAGGCTTTTTATTAGCACTTTTTGATTTATTAGTATTTTTAAACAGTGATGACACAAAGAACACGAAGAATTACTGCTTCCTCTAAAGGCTAAGTTATTAGATTATAGCCTAAGAGTTCTCAGATTGCGACCATCCAAACACTATTTCTGTTTCCAAATATAAATGAAACTTAAATTACCCACGTACGGTTTACAATACAATCTAAAAGTGCATATTTGACTATTTGTCAGGCTTGCCCTTCAGTGATTTTCTGGCACATGCTGATGTGTGTTTCTAGATTTCCACAGTTGATAAACAGCATCTGCAGCCTCTCAAACGTTTACAGGACCAGCAGGGCACCCATCCTCTGTTCGCCAGCTCATCTTCACAGGGAGCAGGAGAGAAAACTTTTTTTTTTTATGGTTGAGCAGCTGCTCTATTTAATCAAATCTGAAGCTTGTTCACAAAAAGCTGCAGCGCTGTGGGGTTTTAGGTACCACTCTGGAAAATGAGGGGTGAAAAAAGCCTCAACTTGATATGACAAATCTTTGAAATGCTTACCTTTCCCAATGCCATAACAAATCTGTAATCCTCTGTTGCCCCAGATTGACTGTGTGTGACAGCAAACTTCATCAACACTTTGACCCCTCATACCTCTGTGTACACTACAGGTAAACTGGCCATTTAAATACTGAAATATTAATCCATTTTTTTAGAAACTAAATAAACTCTGCATTCGAACAAAATGAAGTTAGAATTTTATATTGCAAAGTAAAGACCCTACAATATAGAAAGAAACCCCAACAATCAGATTGCACCCTATGAGGAATTGGCGACAGTGGGAAGGAAAAACTCCCTTTTAACAGGAAGAAACCTCCAGCGGAATCCGACTCAGGGAGGGACAGTCAGGTGCCGCGACCATCTGGGGGTGAGCGGAGGAAGACAAGACAAAAGCGAGACATGGGAGAAAGAGCCAGAGCTTAATAATTTATCAATCAATCAATCAATCAATCAATCAATCAATCAATCAATCAATCAATCAATCAAGGCTTTATTCGCCACATGCAGGTTGCCCTGCAGTGAATTGGGACCCCCACCCCCACCCTCCCCGACCTTGCACACACAACACAGACATCACATGGGGATACAGGTCGGAGATCGGTAGCGTTACAGAAAAACACTGAAATATACACTACAATGGGAAAGTACAAGAGGATAAAAAGAGACCTCTACTCATGCTGGGCTGCTGGGAGGACAGCATGAGAACAGGAAACAAAAAAACTCCTCTGCACAAAAAACACATAAATGTCCACAGCACAACATTATGGAGCACGTGACAAGGCACAGGGTTGGGTGGGGGGTGAGAAGTAATCCAAAGCAAACACAGCAGCCATCCTGCCCAGTGCGGGCCCAGACCCGCCGTGTCCTCCAGGAGGTTGTATTTATCCGCAACACCTTAAAGGTCGGTCAGTGAAAATATTGTCTGACATTAAAGCAGTCCGTGGTGCAAAAAAGGTTGGGGACTGCTGTATTATACCATAACTAACGGAGGTTTCGGGGTCATCTGGTCCAGCTCTAAATATAAGCTTAATCAAAAATCAATATCGGCACTTAATATCTGCCACCTGAATCAAAACTGTTAGCTGGTTCCATAACAGAGGGGACTGAAAACTACTGAAAACTGGAATCAAAAGTAAGCCTGTAGTCTGAGCACAAAGTGCTCTGTTAGGATAATAAGGTACTATGAAGAGGACTGAATGTCCTCTTTATAGGACAAAACAAAAGCAAAAATAAAAACAAACCAGCTTTTTTTTTTCTTTTAAATGCTGAACATGCAACAAGCACCATTTTTAATAACTGTAAGGCAATAACATAAACTGTGGGCGGCGAAATCCAATACGGAAGCATATGAGTAATTAGCAATACAATCTTCACGTCTAGAGTGAAGTAACACAATAAAGCCAGAGATGCTGTCAGATTAATGCAGCCAGTTGGAAAGAGGGTATACAGTGGAGGGTGCAGAGAATCAGGTTGCTATTCTTCAATAGAAGGACATTATGTAACTGCTACACGGAAACCACAAGCTGGTTTAAACTTACAATAGAGATGTAATCCCAGGTGTGTTTTATTAACTGCTCCTGTCCAATGGGGCTGTGAATACAGCGGATACATGGAAAACTGGAGGAACCCAACTGTCTTTGTCAAATGCATGATGGGCTGGAGCAATTAGGATGTTGACATGGATCAATTAGCGAGTCAAACCTGTTCAAATGGTTGTTTATCACGTTAAATAAAAATAAAGGTAGTTTACAGTGATAGCGATGCCATATTAACCATTAATTGTTTAATCTTTTAAACAATATGCTCTGATAAGTAAAGATTAGCAATACTCTGGATTTTTCTGACTAAAAGCAAAACCGCAGCACAAATACTGTTGTTATTGCAAAAGTTGCTTTTACAGCTTGCTGGGCTGTAAAAGTATTTCATAAGCTTCATCTCAAGTCGGTCTAACAATTAAAATCAAGTGCATTCTTTATTGAACCGTCCATTTGCAATAAAAGATAATGAATAATCGGAGATGTTATCCAAAACTGTACTTTGATTACAAATGATGCTGAATAGCTCACAAGTACACACAGTACAATAAAAATATACAGCAACCTCCCTCCAGTTGGAGGCAGAGTGCAAGGAGTTGCAGCAACCATCTGGTTTCCCAGAGGTTGAGAGCACAACAACCTCAACCCCTGTGCAACCACTACTGTGACTCAGCCTGGTTGTATTCTGGTTATATTCCTATATATAAAAGCAGAGTTTCTGGGTGCCTGTGTCATTTTCAGTAAAAACCCCAACCTGCAGCGACTGCATCACTATACTATGAATTTCTTTATTAAATCTATGAGGTTCTGGCTACACTATGAATGTAAGTAATTTATTTGAATTACTCTTTATATAGACTGCAGCAGATTAACAACAAACAGCAGCAGGTTTGTGCTTTTCAGCAATTTATCCCAGTTCATAGCCACAGTATCACAAACAGACTGCATGGAATTGCCAACTTGACCCCATTAAATCAAAAACTGATAGCAGACTGATTTCGTGTTATTGGCATTTTATCACCATGTTGATACACCAAAGTCACTTTGAAGCCAGAAAATAACTGTGAGTGCTTATTATTATTGCACATATGCACAGTAACTTTATCCTGGTCTCCCAACACCGTTTTCCACCTACCGTGACTCCGGCCTTGGTGTGATACGGAACACCGCATGTAATCTTTTTCACTAAGAAGGGTATAATTTTGATCCATTCATAATGACTCAACACGAACCTGCAAGGATCATTCAGAAATCATGCCAGAACATACCCACCATTTGTAAAGCTGTCCACTGGGCTCAATTTGACCGTTTGCCAGATCATGTGATGTATGGTTGACACCACTGGGTTAAAGTTAGTTGGGCAAACTAACTTGTTATTCATATAAAAACTGTTTCAATAATTAAGATTTGTTTTGTTTTGTTTTTACTCTCTGGGATACCATCACCATAGACATCATCACTCTGAAAATATAATAAAGCAATAGACCTTTCAGCCCTATTCTACTTTTTCTGCATAATCCATCATATAAAATTGAATCAAATGAAAAGGTCTGTTTTTAAAACTTGTTTTATTAGTTTTAATGTTTTAATTTTATGCACATTGCATCAAGCAAAAATTAAATTATATATAACGGTCTTTGACTTGAAGAAATTTGTTTAACATTTAAACCTATTTTCTGTATACTCCAGCATATAAAATAAAATATTTTTGTGTTTACATTCACTTTCAAATAGATGCAAGTAAAACACAGCAAAAAATCAATAAAATCAAAGACTCAGCTGCACTGAGTCCTGTCACTCTTAAATCTATTTTCACATGTTTAGCAGGAGTGGTGGGCCGATGCCACAGTGATCATGTCAATGGGGGGATCCGGGGTTTTCTCTGTGAATTTTACATTCCCGTGGCGGCTTGCTAGGTGCTTGCTCAAAGTTGAAGTTTCATTTTTCAATGTAGAAAGAAGTTTTCCTCCCACGCAGAGTGTACAGCAGACGCTAATGTTTTTGTCACTTTTTACGGAATCAAACTTAAAGTAATTAAGTACGTTCATCCTTTAAACGCTGCATGGTCGTACTCTCTCCCGCACTCCATATTATCCATTGTTGATCTGCACACGTCTGCTGCCACAGGCGTCGCACGCTCGTACTTCATTGTCACGAGACACTATCACAAACAAAATCGCGGTTTAGTAACGCAGTTACGCAGCATGCTTACCAGAAAGTAACAGTAATCTAATTACTTTTTTGCAATAGTAATCCCTTACTTTACTCGTTACTTGAAAAAAGTAATCAGATTACAGTAGCGCATTACTGCCATCCCTGGTTGTTAGGCTATGACTGGATAAGGTTTGTTTGGGGGAGGTGTTCTTAACAGCAGGTAAACTAACCCAGAAATGCTAATCAGGCTTCTTTGCTTGATTAACAGAGCACTTCTTTTCTAATCCTTTCTCTGTCAGCTGTCTGTCTCTCAATTTTCTCTGACCAATTGATTTGGACGGCAGCTCAGCAATACCTTGTTAACAGCCTTCCTGAGTTTAAAGTGATTAATCACTCCTGCATTTTTTGAACTATTTACTAATGATTTTACAGGAACATAGATTGAATTCTTTTTTCAACAACAGAACAACAATTATCACAAATACTCGCACAGTGACAACAGCTGGGATCGTCTATTGTGCACGTTGGCAACACAGCCGGCTGACAGAGTTTTATCAGGCCTGATTAATGTATTGGCAAGACAGATGAATGGAGAAGAATTCCAGCCTCATGAAATTCCACTCTGTTGTTTGCTTGTTTTCTCTTCTTGTTGCTCTGGATACTTCAACGGAAAAGATTTTATCATTGAGGCATGATGGCTGGTCTATGAGAAGATTATTTCCCATAATTACTTAAAACAGCAAATTAAGGATTCCTTTCTCAAACAAGAGGTCACTATTGTGTTGTTCCGGTCTACGATATTTTGACACATTAATGATTTTTTTTCACAAAGTCATTGCATTTATTTTAAAAAAGAAATGTGCATGTGGATAATGTGGAAACTGTGAGAAGAATAAGAGCTTTTACTCTTCAAATTCCAAATATTTGGTTACCTTTTTTAAAGGAAATGACATACACTGAAAATTGTACACATCACGGTTTGTTTCACTTATTTTGGCTGATAAGACATGTCCTCAAGTGATTGTGTGGGCAAGTAGATATTATTTTTTTGACAGCTTCCCATCTCTACCAGGGCATCCCACTTTACACGGTGATGCTAAGGGAATGCACTTCTTCACACAGAAGTCACCATTCTCACATAAGTGGCAAATAGAAAACATAAAAAGGACTTGTTTAGGTCGCTTGTTGGTAATCACATTACAGGAAAAGATGACTTTTTGACCACTGTGGCCACGAAGCATGAAAATACGAGCACTCAAACGTGTTAGCGACACATAACAAAATCATGGCAGGTCCATTCCCTTGATCGGCAAGTGGAGTGAACTGGTGAGAAAAGGCAGCTTTGCACTGGCAACAAGGGGAAACGAATGAAGACAAATTAAAGCTTGGATGCCAGCAATGCACAAATATAAAACTGAAGTGAAATGAGGTCTGAGACTAGTGCCGACTAGTAAAATCATTGCATGCCACGCTAAGTATTGCAGTTTCATGTAGCCCCCAGCATAGTTCCACCCACCTTCAGGCTAAGCCGAGGTCGAATCAACTACTAAAAACAAACTTTCTTTTATAAATGCAAAAACAAAAGCCTCTGTACTGAGCTATTACAGTACAACCAAATATTAAGCAGATATTAAATTTCACCATCAGTTCCTACTTTATTCATTTCCATAATTTCTGATGTCATACTCACAATCAGAGAAACTTGGCTGCATCTGTTTCACGGTCTTCTTCTGTGCCAAAGGCATTACATAAATTCAGGACACGTAGTTTGAATGGCCGTGTAATCAAGCTACTGTTCCCAGAATAAACATTAGTTTGTAGGTTATATGCCAATTATAAGTCATAATAACATCATTGCTTAGTAACATATTAGGTGTTATAAGGTCGTTAAGGTATTAAAATAGCATCATATAAGCTGAAAGCTCAGGTTTCAGGCTGCTCTAAACACTGTTTTTTTTTCTACTCCTAGAACTTCGTGATGTCACAGAAAGATACCCCGCCCACCTGCTATTCACACTAAAATATTTTGTTTCATACGCAGGTGATCTGAAGGGCTTGATACTACCCACTACTCAATGGTTTTTATTCCACTTGACATGCTTTACTGCTAATATAGAGTATCTGATAAGTTTTCAAAGTAAAAGACTGAGTCACTGCAGATTAGGTCCTGAAACTTAACATCCTGAAATTCAAACTTCTCTAGTAGAGTCCAAGAATAGAAAATGGAGATGGAAAAGATAAATCACATTTATGGTCAGTAAATATTTTTTGAACGTTTATGCCTATTTATTATACGATTAAAAGAGGAACAATTAAATATATTTAAATAAATAAACATAATTTAAATATAAATATATGTAATATTTGCTTTGTCACTGAACATAGTTTGGTCTTCATTGTAAGTAGACTGTCAAGCGCTCAGTCTGAATATGTTTTATCGGTCTGTCATTGACTATCTTTGATATGTTCCCTGCCTCTTGCCCAGTGTATTCTGGGATAGACTCCAGCCCTCTGTGACCCTGAGTGGGTATAAGCTGATGTAGAAGATGGATGGATGTCTTGGCTGCAGGTAGAAGTCATTTTCCAAACAGCTAAATGAGCCATTTGTCACAGGGGTCAGCCGTGACTTTGACCTATGGTTGTCAGCACAATTTGGCTTCTGTTATGCAGAGCAGGTTGTTTCAGCACAGAGGAGTCAACTCTCACATAAAATGTAGACAATGGACTCAAAGGTGTGAGGAGCTAAAATCAACAGATCATTTAAAACAGAAACCCGTGTGACAGCTATTCCAAAAAAAAAACAAAAGACTGAGTACCAATCGATTATTCTTAACCATGGGCTGGATGACTGAAAACCTACACAGACCTCATGGACGAGCTAACCACTGGGTTAGATTTCCCACAGAAGAAAGGCCACACACCATACCTAAATGCATTTGCAATGTTTTCATTGTTTCTGAAAACTATTGGGTGCAAACATTTGTGGATGGAGAGGAGGGGCAGTAGACAAGGAAGAGCGGAGAAAGCAGGGGCAATGACACGCAGGAAACGATCGGAGAAGACTCGAACCCCTGCAGCTCATTTGGTACGTGGGTTGCTAGCTTAACCACGTCAGCTCTAGCAGCACCAAAAAAACAATAATTTTCTAACGCATAAAACATATAAGAGAATTCCATCTTAAAAACCAGACTATTTCTAAATAGGAACATAGCCCTCGCTCAGTTCTCCTGTATGTGTGAGCAGAAAGGTTTAAGAAGCACACTGGACAGGTCACCATACTATCACAGAGAGACAGACAACCACTAATGCTCACGAGATGGCGTAATGACCGTGAAAGCCATAGACAGAACTTTGACATGAATTGAGCTGCGGTTTGGCAGCCTGGCAGATCCTCATGTACTAAATAGGAGTGAAGAAGTTGAAGAATGGAGAAGAAGGAGGGAGGGAGGGTGGGGCACCTACACGAGAATGAACAGATTGCAGAACTAGGGGAACCCATATAGATGGCAGGCGGAAGGAGCGTGATTGGAGGCGTGGTCCTGCTCCTGAAATTCAGATACATAATCTCCAATAAAGTAATCGTTTGAGTCCAAACTATTACATTAGGTTATGCAACATTAAGGTTGCATAAACCACCTCATCCTTTGTGTTTTAGAGCTGCACATCAACAAGCACATTTGTAATGAACTTCAAAAAGTGAGCAAGATTCAGAGATCCTACTTGGCAGCCATGTGCGTTTGCCCGGCTTTGGCTCTGTATAGCAAAAATGTGACCACTAGACTGAAACGCTGCGGTTCACTGTTGTTTGTACAGTGTAGTACACAGGAGCAATGTAGACAACATTTATCAACAAGCAACAGGCAGTGGTATAGTAGTATGGCTGTATTAGCACCTCTTACACGTGTTGGGCTATTATTAGTTCTATCATCAGTAAAGCTGTTGGATTCAGTCAAATAATTAACTTTAAAATCCATCTATTCATATAATGGATAAGAAAAGCAAAACTCACCCCTGTATAACAGAAGCAATAACAAAATCTTGACACTGGAAAAATCTGATGCAGATGAGATTACTCAAACTAGTCTCTGATTGCCAAAAATGGAAAACTTTGAGTTGATAACCTCACCTCATCTGTACTTCCTGTTCTTACATAACCAAATCTGACATTATGTGCTCCTCCCTTTTATGTTCTTTGGTACAATAAAAAGTGGTAAATAAAGCAATACCTTTTGAAAAACAACCATAAATAACTCTCACTTGGTCACATGGCCCAGCCATATGGTTTAAATCTGCACTACAAAGACTCCCCCAGTACGTGGCAAAAGCACTCTATGAACAGTACGAGTCGCTGAGCTTCCATGGCTCAGGATGACACACGCTGTTGCAGTCAACTCAGCAGCTACAAGCCTTAAAATATGCCTGACCCACACAATTTGCATAAAAAATGTTTTGGATTTTGCCTCTTGCCATAAGCCACATTATGTAAGTGCAAAGTGTGAGGTATCAAGAGGCGATGGCCCTGTGCCAAGAGTGTGCTGTGATGCTGTGGGTGCAGGTGTTGAGAATATCTCACGTGAAGAGTTCCTCTGAGGATAGAAAGCGCTCCGTGAGATAAATTATCACATGCTGATGCAGTGTTAGCGTGCAGAGAAACGCTGAGAAGCAATGACAGTGAGTGGCGAGGTGTCTGGTTCAATTTTATGAATACAGACGCATTTAGATTTGACTTAAGATGGGAACTGAGCGTTGATGTCATAGCACCTTTTGATGCATTCTGTAAGTATTCAGAAGACTGAAAAGTCTTGAGACAATCAACTTTTGTTTTCTTGACTTTTCCCAGCATGCAACACAGTTTTTAGAGTTTAAACAGTTTTTTTGTTTGTTGTTCTTACTGCACTACTTCTCTATTGGAAATAAAGGCCTAATGTGCCTAATGTATAAATATGCGTTAAATCACTTCAAATTTTAAACACAAAGATGTGCTTTAAAACTTGTAGTACTCTGCTTTGATTGCTTATTTGAAAAGTTCAACTGCTTGGCACAGGATGCCTCTTACTTCTCTAAGTTTGACTTATTTCTTGTGCATTGGAAGCTTTTAGTTTCCACATCCCACTTGTGTAAATGGCATATTTAACTTTGACTGGCTCTCAGACTATTTGATGTCACACAGTCCTGCTTGTGCATCCATGTCCTAAACTAAGATTTAGTGTAAGCACTCAGAGAAACTTTCCTCCTTCAGCAGATGGTTGTAAAAACATCCGTCTAGTGCCAGACACACACACACAAGCACGCACACACACAAGCACCCGCACATTCAAGTGAGGAACTTGTTTCTTGTTTTTTTCCTCATCTGAAAAGCGAAAACTGCGATTTAAAAATCTTTAACTAAAGCATTTGGAATTATAAAAGCAGCAGTTCAGTATATAACAAAACAGAACAAGTAAACAAGTAAAATGATCTTTTGATGTGCAGCAAAGCAGGGAGTAAATTCTGCAGCACTTTGCCATCATACTTAGAATTTAGTTTTGCAGAAACACAATTCCTGGTGTTAGATCTTTCCAAATATTTGGCACAAAATCACAGCAATCTGACTTATGTCACCTTATTAGTTTTGCAGTTATTGGTTTTGCATATGACACTTGAACACAGCTTAAATGTTGTACAGCAGAAACATCAACTGGCCACATGAAGACTGGAAAAATGTGCGCCACATTCCTCCAGCGTCTACAGGGCTTTACGCACGCGCATTCACGCGTGGTTCTGTTGTCAAAGTAACACGGGAGTGTTTGAAAATAAAAGTGAGGGTGTCGTGCTCGGAATGAAAGTGTTTTTCTCGAGATGGGACCTTGTTTAGTGGCATATATTTTCCATTAAAAACATGTGACTGGCGCTGTTTTGATCATTACAAGGTTGTTTTTTTAAAACAAATAATAATTTTCACACACAAGCTGTGGGCCACATACCTTGGAAGACATCCACATCATGACGATCCTCCGAGCTCGCAGATAATCGCAGTCCTCTTGGGGGGTGAGGCGGGGTGGGGGGGGGAAGGAATTGTGCACGAAGTCCAGCAGACAGGAGAGAAAATTGCTCGCAAGCTCCCTTCCAATGAGTTTCCACGATGAGTCATTTTTGCTTTAACTTTCCATCTGCCTCCTTGTAAAGGGATATTGTCATTTTGAGGTGGTTTAAATGAAACTGGGGAAAACTGCTGTCGCCGAGTTTCCAACAAGCATGTCCATACAAAACCTGGGGCGAGTCATTTCTCCAGCCATTTTATAAACTGGTGATTCCTGTGCTTAGCTCTCGCAGTGGGTCAGCAATAGAAGGCTTTTTTTTTTTCTTTTGGCCTGTTGTGGAAAAACATAGTTGTGTAGGTGTCATAGAAATAACTGTAGCCCTGGTTTACTAAATGCTGTCTTATCAGTTAGCTTTTCTTTAATGTTAAATACTGGAACAGTTACAAAAGACTTATCCGTATTTTCGTTTCCAATTTTTTCTTTTTTCTTTAGTTTTACTGGCAGCATATAAAGGGGATTATTAATATCCTTAGTCTGCTCTCTGTGAGGAAGTTGTTCAAACATTCTTTAGCGAAGTGGTCAGAGGATTACTAAATACGCGCCACTTTCATGGCCTACAGCTTCTGTCTCTGAATACAAATCTGTCAAAACCCAGCGCAAAAAAAAAAAAAATCTACATTAGTGCAAACAGATTTTGAACTTTATTGCATAACAGCAAAAACGATCATCCCTATATCTGTTATTGACAGATGAAACTCATAAAGTGCGAATGCATAGCCTGTCTTTACTAGAATTTCAATTTGATGTCAGATTTGGAAGCCCGCACAGCTTAGATGAACAAATAGACTGGTGTGTGGTGAAGATGGTTTGGGGGAAAGGCTGCTGTTAGAGAAGTGCGCGATGGTTAAAAACAGGAGAAAGAGAGAGAAGCATCACAACCTGCCAATCAGTGGCATGAATGTGCGTGTGTGTGCGTGTGTGTGTGTGTGTGTGTGTGTGTGTGTGTGTGTGTGTGTGTGTCTGAGGCGTGTTTCAAACTTGTGTTGGGGATGTGAGGGCGGGAGGGGGTCACCTGCTGTTGGGCAGAAATGATGCTCAAAATTATCTTTATAGGGCGTGTTCTTCTTCTTCAGGAAAAATAATTAATAATAATAAACTCTAATTGTAATCACACGTCAGTCTGAATGGATTTTGAGTTAGTACTGTTTTTTCTGCTTATGTCTGTGCCGTTTCCTTTACTGGGGCTCTTGTCCAGCCCGCAAAGCGACTCCGTCACCCCCTCCTCCATTTCCATATACTCCGCTTTGTCACCGAGCGAGGAGCCAGAGGGCGAGCCTTTGAATTTTCTTAGAAAGTCAGGGAAGTACGGGCAGCCCGGGGGCATGCTCTCCACCACCGGCGACTGGTCCTCGTTATCGGTCTCCCTGTGATAAAAGTAGTTGAAGTTGGACACTATGACCGGGACCGGGAGCGCAATGGTTAACACGCCCGCGATCGCGCAGAGGGAGCCCACTATCTTCCCACCCACAGTGATGGGCTTCATGTCTCCGTAACCCACTGTGGTCATGGTCACTACAGCCCACCAAAACGCGTCCGGGATGCTCGTAAACTGCGAGGTGGGTTCGTCCGCCTCGGCGAAGTACACCGCGCTGGAGAACAGGATGACACCTATGACCAGGAAGAAAATGAGGAGGGCCAGCTCCCTCATGCTGGCACGCAGGGTGTGACCCAGGATCTGCAGCCCCTTAGAGTGCCTGGACAGCTTGAAGATGCGAAACACCCTGACAAGGCGGATTATTCTCAGGATGGCGAAACTCATCGCGTGCTGTCCGTTGCCCTGATGCTGCGCCAGGTCCGTGCCGAGAGTAATGAAATAAGGCAAAATGGAAACAATGTCTATGGAGTTCATAATGTTTTTAAAGAAGAGAGTTTTGCTCGGACTGGCAAAGAAGCGAACTATAATCTCAAACGAGAACCAGATGATGCAGACCGTTTCCACGACGAAAAAAGGGTCGTTAAAAGGAGTAAATCCGTGATCGGCTTGAGAGGAGTTGTTTCGTGGCTGTAGATACTCTTTGTCATCCCTGAACTCCGGCAGCGTCTCCAGGCAGAAAATCACAATAGAAATGACAATAACAAGGACGGACACGACCGCGATCCCCCTGGCAGGGCTCGAGCTCTCCGGATACTCAAAGAGCAGCCAAATCTGGCGCTTGAACTCATCCTCCGGCAGAGGTTTCTCCTCCTCTTTGACGAAGCCCTCATCCTCCCGAAACTTTAGTATCGCCTCCTCCCCGAGTTCATAAAACTTGACCTCCTCGGAAAATATGTCAAATGGGACGTTGACTGGTCTTTTTAAGCGCCCGCCTGACTGGTAGTAGTAAAGAATGGCGTCAAAACTCGGTCGGTTCCGGTCGAAGAAGTATTCGTTCCTCAGCGGGTCGAAGTACCTGATCCTCTTGTCCGGATCTCCCAGGAGCGTGTCCGGGAACTGAGTGAGCGTCTTGAGCTGAGTTTCAAACTTCAGACCCGACACGTTGATGACAACTCTCTCGCAGCAGCCGCACTCGCTGTAAACGTTTTCGTATCCGGACTGGGGCCGCCTGTCGGTGATCGACACGGTCTCCTCCTCATCATCCATGTTGCACAAAAAACTCGACCTTTTGCTCCCCCGGTCGCCCCCGCCCCCCTCCCCCTCCTCCTCCTCTTCCTCGGCTCCTTCGGCCTCTTCCTCCTCTATCATGATGTCCTCCTCGGATCCGAGCAGAGCCAGCTCGGAGTGGCGCAGGTCCCCACCGAGAGTGCCCCGGTTCCGTCTCCAGCGTCCGACGCCGCGCTGCTTTTTCCGCTCTCGGACAAATCTCTGCTGCTGCTCGGGCTCCTGCTGGTTCTGCTGCGAGGAGGAGGTGGAGGTGGTGGTGGTGGAGGTGAAGGAGGAGGGGGAGGGGCGCGAGGCGGTACCGCCGCTGCTGATGTTGGCGTTCGCGGAGGAGGCGGCGCGAGACTGATGCTGGCGGTTGTTAAGGAGATGAGCGCTCGAGGAGGTGTTGGAGGTGGACCCTCCGACGCCACCGCAGCTACCTCCTCCTCCACCTCCCTCCGTGCACGTTCCACCTTCGGCAGCAGCCGCTGCGGCCGCCGCTCTGGTGTGGGCAGCCTGGCGCTCCCTCTCGCGCTCCCTCTCCCGCGCGCGAGCCTGGGCATATCCGTAAGGCAGGTGGCTGTTGCACCCACCGTCCGCGCCCACCATGGCAAACTCCATTTTAAGTCAGTGAGCGCTTCGGTCCGCGGACGCTTACAGTAAGCGCTCGCGCGCTGTGATGTGGACGCAGACCAGAGGACAAAAGTTGCAGCTCAGCGCGCGCAGGGAGACAAAATGAGGCATGAAGCCTCTCGACCAATCAGTCGTGAATGCGAGAAAGTCAGAATAGCAAACACACCTCAGATGGGTCCATGCTGAGCGAATCCCATGTATCCTACTTACATGATACTGATTGCCATCTCTTCCAGTTTAGGTACAGCCCCCCCTCCTCCGGTATTTCATGACATCATTACCATATCCAAAAAAAAAGAAGAAGAAGAAGAAAGAAGGAAAAAGATCAGATGTAAAGGCCGGTGGCATAGCCTGTTACGCAGACGCTCGGTCAAACTTGCAGCGCCCCTTATTTGCTCAGCATTGTAAATCACCAAGTCAACAAGCGACACCTAAACAGTCTCTCCTCGGTTCCTCCGGTGCCCATCAGGTGGTTAATTTCTCCGCGAGGCGGGCTTGCGCCCGAATGCGTCTTTTGATCCTCCCTGGTCACTCATGGTTGCCATTTTAGGACGAGTTTAAAAAAGAGAGAGAGAGGAAGAGAGATCTCCGTTATTTTATACAGCTCCGGTGAATTTGAATGACTTTATTCATCTGACGCTCTCAGGAGCTGCGAGAACAAGAAGAGAGAAGGAAACAGCAGTTGGTTTAGGCAAATAAAACCAAAACCTTCATATCGATGTGTGTTGTTTTATCGAATACACAATCAAAATACATCATTGTTATTATCATCACCATCATTATTACTATGGAGTGAACACAAAGGAATATGGAAGACATTTATGGTTACAATACAATTTACGCATTAAAGTATCCTCCCTTTATTCTAACATCCATACTTACATCTGAAAGGGGGCCAAAACGACATCGCCTCAGTCCCCCCCCCCCCCTCCCCCGCCCCCCCTCTTCACAAACCAATCTGATGGAGGAAGCAGGGGAAGGAGGCTAGGTGAGGATGCAGTTGTTCACTCTCGCTCAAATCCCCGTTATGATTTTGGAGGGTAACGCCGCAAAATCCCTCGCTGTATCCACGCAGCGACCATATCCACATCCAGTACACACATCCGTGCTCTGACGCACTCTGGAGAGGACACTTTTTTTGGCTGCGTCTCGACGTCTTGTCTCAATTCAACAGGATCTATCGCCACTTCAGCCTCCGTTTCTGCTGCATCGCTTCTGGTATGCCGAGAGCAATAATGTTACCCCCTCCAGAGGAGAAAAAAAGAATGAGAAGAAGAGGAGGAAGTAGCAGGTGTGCGCGTAGCGAGTTGGCATCAATGACAGCTCCACACGAAGACAAGATACGAGGGTGGGTAAAAGTTTACCTTCGCACGGGCGAGGGGGAATGGCTTCATGGTTTAAGTCTGAGCATCGCACATCTGTCTGTCTGCCGCCGTATCCCTACCTATACTCCTGGATCCCTCCCATTGTGTGTGTGTGTGTGTGTGTGTGTGTGTGTGTCTCTGTGTGATGATGGAGAGTCTCAGTGAGAAAGTCGCTCGTGTACCGCAGCTCGTGCAGGCGGTGCTCGGTCCTCCCCCAGTGGCTGCAGCCGGTCACTGCGCACCGTGCTGCAGTCTCTCACCCGAGCTTCATCTGCCCTTCATTGTCACTGCTGGGTAGCAACCGGTGTGTTTGTGTCTCCCCACCATTAAAAAAAGTAATGCATTAACATAATATTTTAACTATGCATTTTGCAGTCACCAACCACTTTCCTAAAAAAATTAATCGGTGTTTTTGCTGTTGTTGTTGTTTATTTTCTCATATTAAATCAGAAAATGCATACATCACTTATTTACATACGTCCATATATTGTAACTTTAAAAAGTGTGAATTTAAAGCACTGGAAATACTTTTCATACAATTTCACTTCGCCAAACAACCGTTTAACATTGTTTTTGTTAATATTATCACAGGAAAAAAGGTTAGCTCATGCAACAACAAAAAAAATGTTCACAGAGGCCACAAAAACCAATAATTCATGTTCGCTGTGCCTGCCCTCCCTCTGATATTTGATTAGGAGAGCACTCGAAACAGAATGCAAAGTGTTCATTAACCTCCTATGACCCAGCGATTCATTCTTGTCCTCTGTTGGGGGGACACGAGTCTGAGACCTCCACGAGCACAATTCATGCAATCTATTTGAGTCTTACTGTACTGTCAAGGAGACATCTCAGGGTTTCAAGTTTCCACATGGGCTTTCTTTTCAAAATGATGGCCCTTGCTCATATAATTATTTTACTAAATTTGCAAGAATTTCAAGCAAACTTTTTTTCATTTGGTCATTATGGGGTATCGCATGTAGAGTTTTGAGGTGAGAAATGAATTTGGGAATAAGGCTGTAACATGACAAACTGTGGAAAATGCAAAGAACTGTGAATACTGTCCATTACACAGACAGTGTTCTGTGTAGTGGACAGGAGGACTTACTCATTCCTGTTTTCAACCTATATCCACACTTCAAGAAGCAAAGGAAAGATTGAGGCAGAAAGGACTTTACTCAGAATTGTAGAAGGGGAGTCAGACTTTGTGCTGTCCGGTGATGAGGTGGAGGAGGACCAGACAGAGCAGGAAGGTGAACGCTCAGTGGAGGACATGCCATTGAGAATCCAGTTTGAACCCTACTTTGAACAGTAAATAGGTGTTCATTCATGGCATGATACCTTCAGGACTCAGATATACTGGGTCCCATTTATAGCCAGTTAAATAAGTCAAGACAGATTCTTTAACCCCCTAGGACCTGGCGTCCACATATGTGGACATCACATTTTGGGTGATTTAGACCAAAACACTAAATTTTGTTTTTCAACGGCCTGATATCCACTTACGAGGACATTATACTGCTACTGTTCTATCAAAATTTTAAACGAATATCCTCATATGTGGCTCTGATTTTTCATTAAAACAAAAATAAGGTAAAAAAAATCATTTTTTTTCTTTGTTTATACATTTATCGGGCCCCAATATGCCCAAATATCTAAGAGAAGTTAAAAATGCATGCAGTGGAAGAGTTTGGGTCTTAGGAGGCTAAGATTAGGCAGTCGTTCACAGTAAGAAATGATCTTGATGTTTTTCTTCCTCCTGAGGCCCAAACAAGAAATTGTTTTGATACTGAGATTTTTAACCACTGTGGTTGAAAGAAACACATTACAACAAATTGTTGTTTTCAAAATAATTTATGTATTAATATATCATTTGTCGCTTTGATGGACTGCCTACTTTTGATGAATCTGTCTTGACTTATTGAATTCACTATAACTAGGGAAGTACATTTCCATCCTATGTTATCTGAGTCATGCCATCAACATGGATATGCAGAAGAATGTTTTTGATGTTAATGCTCCACCTTTCTCTGGCTGGCGTGGCTCTGATGTTTTGGTAGTGCCTATTTTCTGTTTGATGTAAACAGGGAACCACCTGTCTTGGCGTTTATGGCCACATTGACCTGTTTCATATTCCATGCTAAAAAAAAAAGAGCCAATTTCAACCCAGTTAACACTCTCAAATTTAGAAAACAATTTGATTTTTAGCAACAGAAACATAATATCTGCCAAAAAAACCCCAAACAAAACCTTTCAGTCAACCTTCCTATGTGGCCATAAAGATGTCATTAAAAAAAAAAACCATGTGCTCTGTTGGCCTCATTCTGCCGAGATCGTGGAAGGCCTGTGTAGATGAGTAGATAATTCACATGTAACTCTAGAGTACCAGATGATCCGTTACTGCAGTTTGTTGTAGGGAAATCAAGTCCTGCAACTTAAAAACCATAATGTCTGTCCCTCCTCTACCTCATCTCCTGACAGCACCGAGCATGACTTCCCTTCACCTTCGAACAGATGCATCAGAAAGCAACTTGGGGTCAACTTTTTTCTTGGTCTCAATAAGTTATTTTGTTACTGAGCTTCAACAGCGTGACATAATCCAATGTTCTTGTCTGCCATAGTTGTAATTAATCCTGGGCAGTATAAAACACTGCAGTGTACAGAAACATCAAGTAAGACATGAATCAAATCTACATGTGCAGCCAAACAAGTGCTAACTTCTAAACTAAAAGAAAGAAAATTTCAAACATGCTCACTCTTAAATTGATTTATAGAGCTGGAGTCTTTGAAGTTTACGCAGAAAACACTTTCTTATTGCTTTTTCAAAGTTTGTTTTCATCAGTAAGGCTTGTCATAAGTGATAAAAAAAAAATTTAAAACATAGTTCAAGGGATAAAATTGTTTGCATGTAACTGGGATGTATCTCATTAATCACCAGAGTCTGGTCAATATACAGTCATGAGAACGCATTCACAGGAGTCTATGCAGTCCAGTGAAAAACTACACACACCCTTAATGCTTCCATAGGAATTAAGGTGGTCAATAGTAGCAATATGCTGCTCATCAAATGCACTGGATTAACCAGTCATGAGCAAGTGTGAGCACCTCTGTACAAACAGCAGGTTTTGGCTCTTTGTTGGTCTGAATCATTTAAATTTGTGCATTATTAAACGTTAAAGTTCACAACAGTAGATTTGGTCACCTAGTCAACTATGAACTTTGTTTGTTAAAGCATTCTAGAGTCTAATGTGAAGCCATCCGACAGCCAAAGCTTGACCAATATCAGCCCAAAGCAGGACAATGATCCCAATCTCAACAGCAAATCTGCAACAGAATGGCTGAAAAATAAAAAAACAAGGTGATGCAATGAGCTGCTCAAAGTCCAGACACAAACCTGATTGAAACTAGCACTAGCAGTGTTGACATAGTGTCAACAGTGTAAACAGTAACCCTGCCAAGAAAGACAGAAAGACAAAATATTTCAGGATCTTTCTTGTCTAATTTGTTATATATTCTTTAAAACGACTGCACAACAATTCATATACTGTGTAATTAGAGGTCATCTTCTCAGCCGAAACTAGCCTGCAGGAGAAAGAATGGAGAGTGCAATACAACAAGCAGGCTAACAAATTACTGTGTTAGGGTATTAATTAGTCAAACAATGCATTACTATTGACTAGGCGATTAGGAATGCATTACTTTTTTGAGTAATGAGTACTGAAAACCACAGACAAGTGGGTATAATGAATACCACAAGGATTTTTCATTAATGTGGCCACATTAGCTCTTATTTGCATACGGCTGTAAGACTTTGTGAAAATGATGATACTCCAAGCAAAAGAAGACAGATTTGGTGCATGAAACACGCAATAGGCAATGTGATGATTAGTGTGCTCAAGGATGCAACTGACCAAAACAAGTAGAGGACAAATGCAGTTCACAAACATATCATATTCTGTAATTTCATCATTGCTTGGCAATACTTTCAGCTTGTTTGTGCTGTCAGCCGTCTGTTAACGGGTCAAAGGTGTCCATAGACACGTCTTTTGGGATAACAACTGCCGTAACTTTAAATACCAGACATCACAGCACCTGGTGAGGTAACTGTTGAGTCAGTGTTATCGATTATTCACCCTATTGCTGCCGCAGATTTATGTGGATCATTTTGCACTCAGGTCTTACTCACTGCACCTTTGAAACCTCCCAGGTTTGATTGCACACATAATTAGTTTTTCTGCAGGTACTGCTGCAGGCCTACTGCTGGGCTACAAAGCAATCAGTAGCTATAGCCCATTGAGTTCAGTCCATTTGATTCAAAGTATACATCTGAAACAAAAGCACTAATTAGGACACGGACAGCCTGTTATTCCAGATACAATATTCCTCTGAGGAATCCTAATAATCCTCTAAGGTATTTACCAAATCTCTACTTCTAATATTCCTGTTGGGATATTTTTGGTTGCTTGTGCAGTCTCCTTCTTAACTCTTTCATACGGCCATTGTGCTACATTTTGATACCAGAGAATATGAAACGAAATGTAAAACCCAATGTGTATGCTTGTGCTTGTGAAGTAATCAATGCTGCTGACAGTGCAAATCTCACTCACTGCTTCTCTAAAGAGCCTCATCTTCACAGTCTTCTCTCCTTCTCTGTACTTCTCAGATACTTAACTAAGACTTAAGTGGAAGTCTTTTCTAGTCTGTACCACATGTAAGCTCTTTCCACCCACCGCACACGGAGACATCATGCTCCCCTCAACCCCTGCTCTTATTCACCGAGTATCCACCTCAGTCAGCACCAGAGGGAGTTGTGAGGTCAGTAATAATAAGAGGTGATAGAGTGGGGATGCAAGGTGCCTTATTAAACACAAGTTTAGTTGCACTTTGAACCAGTGCCAGAGCTCATCAAAAACCCTTCTGCCTCTCACAAAGCATACCCGCTGAAAAAAAGACGAGGGAAATGTCAAACTCTCTATGCATGAGACACAATCAATATTTGTTTCTGTTTTTTTCAAAGCCATCATGCAGAATTACAACTTTACTTACTTAACTTTAAAATGCAGTACAGGAAGCAATGATAACCTTTACAGCTTGTCCGTATGTAATCAAACTCAGCGCTGTATCATAGATATCTCGGTATGTTTTTGGACAGTGATGCATATTTTGTAATTTTGCTTCTGTACACCAGCACTGTGCGCTTTAAATCAAACAAACAACACATTATTCAAGCCCAGATTTTCAGCTTTAATTTAAGAGGTTTAACATACAGTTAGGTCCGTAAATATTTGGACAGACAACTTTTTTTCTAATTTTGGTTCTTTGGGTTTTGGTTCATTAACGCAGTGAATTTTAAATGAAACAACTCAGATGCAGTTGATGTGCAGACTTTCAGCTTTAATTCAGTGGCTTGAACAAAAACGTTGCAGAAAAATGCAGCAATTTTTAAGACAATCTTTTGATGTCAGGGGCTCAAAAATAATTGGACAAATCAAAGAACTGAAAATAAAAGGTTCGTTTGCTGGTAATGACAGCCTGAAGCCTTGAACTCATGGACATCACCAGATGCTGGGGTTTCCTCTATTTTAATACTCGGCCAGCCCCTTTTCTGCAGGGTTTTTAGTTGTTGTTTGTTTGTGGTCCTTTCTGTCATGGTTCTGGGTCATTTTGACCCAGCATTTTGAGTTGCTTGTGCTTTAGTTTGATTTTGTATTTTGGGTTATATTCTTCCAAATTGCCACTAGGTGTGAATGGTTGTCTGTCCGTATGTGTTGGCCCTATGAAAGACTGGCGACCTGTCCAGGGTGTACCCCGCCTCTCGCCCTATGACAGCTGGGATAGGCTCCAGCGCCCCCACGACCCTGAAAAGGATAAGCGGAAGCGGATGGATGGGTTATATTCTTGATCTCTTGTTGGGCTTTGATGATTATTATTATTATTATTTAGTCTGCTTCAGTTTATTCTGCTTAAGGGTTTAGTTCCTAGGTTTTGTGTCTTGTGTTTAGTGCAGGTTTAGTTCAGCGTCAAGTCAGCGTCCTTGTGAATTGTTTCTTGTTTCCTGTTTTATTGTGAAGGTCCGTGTCTCATGTGAGTGTATTCAGTTTTGCTTCCTCTGCCTCGTCTTGTCAATTACTTCCAGCTGTGTTCCCCACCTGTGTGTAATCTCCTTGTGTTCTTCTGTGTGTACTAGTTGCTGGTTTGTCTGTGAATCTACTGCGAATCTCCGTGTGTTTTTCCCTGCCGTCCACCTTCTTATGCCACCGTTCATCCTCCTACATGTTCGTGTTCATGTTTGCTATTTAGTAGTTTAGTTTGACCCACTATGATTAGTTTTTGTTCCGTTTTGCCATTTTTCACCTTGTGCTTTATTTTACAATAAACCACCTTCACATCTCAGTGAGTGCCTGTGCTTGGATCCTCATTTATTTTCTCCACACAGCTCATCCCCTTAGCCGTGACCCTTTCTGTCGAAAGTTTAGTCTTCAACAAGTGAAATTCATGCTCAGTTGGGTTAAGATCAGATCAGAATAAAGAATATTCCACTTCTTTGTTTTAATAAACAGCTGGGTTGCTTTGGCTGTATGTTTGCGGTCATTGTCCATCTATATTATTAAATGCCGCCTAATCAACTTGACTGCATTTAGCTGGATTTGTGCGGACACTGTCTCTGAACACCTCAGAATTAATTCGGCTGCTTTGGTCCTGTGTCATATCATCAACAAACACTAGTGTCCCAGTGCCACAGCCAACCATGCACGCCCAAGTCATCACACTGCCTCCACTGTGTTTTACAGATGATGTGGTATGTGTTGGGCAGTTTCACACCGTCATCATACTTTTTTCTTGCCATCATTCTGGTAGAGGTTGATCTTGGTTTCATCTGTTCAAAGAATGTTTTTTCTAGAACTGTGTCGGCTTTTTTTTAGCATAGTCTAGTCTAGCCTTTCTATTCTTGAGGGTTATGACTAGTTTGCACCTTGCAGTGAACCCTCTTTACTTTCATGCAGTCTTCTCTTTATGGTACACTTGGATATTGATGCGTCTACCTCCCGGAGAGTGTTGTCTGTTGTGAAGGGGGAAATGACGCTGCGATCATCCACCACTGTTGTCTTCCGTGGACGTCCAGGTCTTTTTGCATTGCTGAGTTCACCAGTTTACCTGTAGATTTTGTCACTCCTAATATTGCAGCAATTTCTCTGATGGATTTTTCCAGTTTTTGCAGTTTAAGGATGGCTTGTTTCACCTGCATGGAGAGCTCCTTTCACCGCATGTTGTCTGCTCACAGCAAGATCTTCCAAATGCAAGCACCACACCTCGAATCAACTCCAGGCCTTATATCTGCTTAATTGACAATCTATCTATCTATTAGGGGTGCAACGATACACAAAATTCACGGTTCGGTTCGGTTCGACACTTTGGTGTCACGGTTCAATATTTTTTCGATACAAAAAATGTTCATGCTTTTTTAATTTGTCATTTATTAAAATTATAAATATATATTAACTCAAAAGTACAGTTTTTAAATTTATTGTTGCTGAAACAACAAAGTAATAAAAAAATAAATCTATCTGATCGAGAAATCCCTATTGCCAGTCTTGGCAGCCGGGGGTCAGTCCGCCAGGGCCTCCGCTCCTGGCCGCCACCCGACACACAATGCGCCCGACCCCTATGGCGCCTCCTGCGGGTGGTGGGCCTGCGGGAGGATGGGCCCATGTCTCCTCTTCGGGCTGTGCCCGGCCGGGCCCCATGGGCTAAGGCCCGGCCACCAGACGCTCGCCCTCGGGCACCCTCCCCGGGTCTGGCTCCAGGGCGGGGCCCCGGTAACCCTATCCCGGGCAGGGTAAACTGTTCCCTTGGTATCCTTTTCATAAGAGTCTTAGGGTGGAGTGCCCACTCCGGGTCGGGGATGAGTTCCTGCCCCAAGTGGAGGAGTTCAAGTATCTCGGGGTCTTGTTCGCGAGTGATGGGAGAAGGGAGCCGGAGATCGACAGACGGATTGGGGCTGCAGCTGCAGTAATGCAGACGCTGCACCGGTCCGTCATGGTGAAGAGGGAGCTGAGTGTAAAAGCGAAGCTCTCAATTTACCGGTCGATCTACGTCCCTACCCTCACCTATGGCCACGAGCTGTGGGTAGTGACCGAAAGAACGAGATCGCGGATACAAGCGGCAGAAATGAGCTTCCTCCGAAGGGTGGCTGGCCTCTCCCTTAGAGATAGGGTGAGAAGTTCGGCCATCCGGGAGGGGCTCAGAGTAGAGCCGCTGCTGCTCCACATCGAAAGGAGCCAGCTGAGGTGGTTCGGGCATCTGACAAGGATGCCTCCTGGGCGCCTCCTGGGTGAGGTGTTCCAGGCATGTCCCACCGGGAGGAGGCCCCGGGGCAGACCCAGGACACGCTGGAGAGATTATATCTCTCGGCTGGCCTGGGAACGCCTTGGTGTTCCCCCGGATAAGCTGGAGGAGGTGGCTGGGGAGAGGGAGGTCTGGGCCTCTTTGCTTAGGCTGCTGCCCCTGCGGCCCGGCCCCGGACAAAGCAGATGAAGATGGATGGATGGATGATCGAGGAATCACTCATCTTTGGAAAAGAGAGTTTATTACAGAGAAATGGCTCTTTCCAAAATAAAAGCTATACTATACGCTTCTTCTGAGCTATATTCTCAGCAGCATATTAAACATATCAGGTCCCCATAAGGAGAATCATGTGCTAACGGCTGTCTAAATGACTCGGGTAAAGTTTTTGTAGCATGCGTGCTTGTTGTTTTTGTCTGCTTCCACTTGTCTTTGCACTAGGATGATGTCGGCGTAAATGTGCAGTCATATTCATTGTGTTCCCACTAGTGCTGTCAGCGTTAATCTGAAATGACTTTAACGCCACAACACGGCCAATCTCCGTTAACGAGCTACCACGGATCACCCCGTGCATGGGGCTGGACGGTGTCAACACGTTAACGAGCAAACTGCACTAACGCACTAGTTCCCACCAATGTAATTGAGCATTGCGTGGCACATCCGACATACTGTTTTACTTTTGTCCATGACGCGCTTACCTTCAGGGTCATACTTCACATGAAGACCAAAATAGTTCCAAACGCCAGATCTGAATGAGGGTGGGGGAGGTTCAATTTGCCATGTTGCAAGGAGCTTAGCTTCTGTCTTGCTAGCTTGCGCTGCGCTCAGTGGATCTGCACTGTCCAGCGCAGATCCACTGAGCTCTCAACACAGATAGCATCGTCAGAAGGAAAGTTGATAAAATAAATAAAATAAAGCACCATTCTGAGTTGTAATATTTTGGCAAACTGGACTAACCTGCTGCATCATTTTTAATATTGACTTTGTGGGTGTCTTTGAATTCAGCCCACTATAGCTGGATGATTGTAATTTCCATCAAATCGTGTGCCATTCTTTTCTTCTTAACACATTACTCAGTCCATCACAGCAGGGATATCAGCATGATTTTTTCCCCATTTGTATCTGATTTGCTTTCCGAGTGTTCCTTTAATTTTTTGTTGAGCAGTATTTTACATCTTTAGCTGTTTTTAAGGACTTTATAACCAATAAAAGAACACATTTACATTTGCTTAAAATAAGTCAAATAATGAAATGAGACTGAATATTAAAATATAAAGGAGAAAAGGTAGACAACAGAAGTCAGCAAAGAATCATCAGCGGTCGATACACATAAGCACACCTACCACCTACTTCCACACTCGACCTGCACGCAGAAATATCCAGCGCAGTCACCAAACAAAAGTCTTGTCCTTGGCAGTGCTGTGGAGGCGTTTGTTTAGACCAGGTGGAAGGCGGGAGAGAGCGTGAGTGTGGGGTGATGCAGTGCGTTCAGGGCACTGCTGAGTCTTTTTTGTTGTTGTTGTTTTTTTTAGGGGGGTTTGCATGCGACAAAACGAGTTTAAAGAAGTCTGCTTGTGTTTCATGCATTAGCAGACGGAGCAGCAGAGGACAGGGGCGAGGTGTGACTGAGCATGTTTGTGCAGGGTGTTGATGCGGTTATGGCAGTGTTTATGCTGCACTGATAAAAAGAAAAGAGAGAAAGCAATGGGACTCTGTTCCTAAGCTTAAAACCAATGACCCATGGATGAAATCTGTGATGTCAGCAAGATGTATGACTTGGAGCTGTTTTATATGTGGCTTCATCTAGAGCTATGAGCTTTTACACCCAAAGGAGCCCATTTTATATAGCAGTGCTTCGAGTTATGAAGCAGAATATCATCACGGGCCCGGGAACAGTTCATCATTGCCCAATTGATTCCCAGTGGACCCTGATGTGACAGGGCAGGACTTCTTCTCATGGCTGTAGGAAGGTGTTTTCTCTTGGAAACATCCTGCTAATTTCAGCAATTCTTTGCTGGTGTTTTCTTTTAGCTTGCTGCAGAGCATATGGGCTGATTTTCAGACTGTGATGCAGACATGAATTTCAAAGTCTTACCTTCTCTATCCAGATAGCCAGCATATCGACAGAATGCATGAATGGATGATATAATTTCAGCACCGCAATTAATTAATCAATTTTCAGAGCAGATGTGCTTTTTTTTTAAGAGGAACTACCATCTGTTATACCATTTTTTTCTCAGAAAATGACTAATGATCCGTTTTGCTCTAAATATAAGATTAATCAAATCTGCCTAGTGTTCATTCAGGGCAAAATGCACAAAAAACATGATGCATTTCTGCCAAAATTTCCTAAAAAGAAGTAGCACCGCAGAGGATGGGGTTGACTCAATAAAAGTCCTTGCAGCCTTATTAAGCAGGTACGGCACTTTAGCAGGATGCCCGGGAAACCTGATTCCCTAGTGGCTGCAAGGGCAGACGGAGCAGCAGTTGGGTGAATTGTGATGGCTGCTGCCCAGGTAGTTAAATTCTACTGTCACTGCAGCTTGTCCAGATTGTGGTGCAGTGCTAACTTTTACCGAGTGCAGCAGCAGAACACTGAATTTCTCGAAGATTCACAGAATCTTGGAATCTGTATGTGCTCTATAAAATCTAAAGCTGTACCCGAGTGCAAAAATACTTATACTTACTCAAAGAGTTGGATCCACTTGTTAGGTGATTACATTACAATACTGCTTCTAAGTCATAGATCCTGCTACGTTTATTAAGAATGTTGTTTTTAACAACATTTTTTAAATATTTTATTTAATATAAACAACCCCTAAAACAATCAGTGGTCATAATCTGCCTCTATGGCTTTTTATTATTAAAATAAAATTTGCAGCTCGGTTTTAAACTCAGTTTTTAAAACCTTACGATGTACCTACAGCCCACGGGCTCACGGTGCCAAATCGCAAATTTTTGAATGCTTCAGGGAAGAGTCACTCTAAGATTTAAATCGGTAAATGAGGCTTAGGATCAGGAATCTTTCATAGCGAGTCATCCAAACACACAGCGGCATGTTAATAACTAACCTTGTGTGAATGTGAATGGATCCTCTCAGATATTCTATTTCAATCACATTCCTGCAAAAGGATTGCATCTGGCTCTTCCCATCAGGGAACCTCACATTAAAAAAAGGACACATGTTTATATTATCCCAACCACAGCTCTGCAGCTAGCCACCAGGTAGCACGCCATTTTATGCAAGCTACCCCAACTTCACTAACCTCACAGACATCACTGCTGTCTAGTTATCTGTCTATATTTATGTGAAACCACACTTCCTCCCTGGGTCAGATCATGGTGTATGGCATATCATCTTTAGAAAGAAACTAGCAAGCTGACTTCCTGCCTACTTCTCCATTGAAATCCACTTTTTTTCATACATGCCTCAAAGTTAAACTTTATTGTAATACATAGGTGAGCAGTGAAGTTTTTGCTCTTTACTGATCGGATTTACAGATGTGTTAACATAATATCCAAGAAAATTCACCCCCTGGTCAGAAAGTACAATGCTCAGAGAAAATGCTAAAACCTATGAGCTACATATCAGACTCTACAGGTCTCAGTTAGCATGTTAACTGTTAAAGGTCATGGCTGCACATTTAGAAAAAGACTGAACAAGTATGGCTTGTTTGAAATGGTTACCAGGGGAACACCTCTTCTCTCTGATAAGGGCGTGGCAGCACAGTTTGGTTTGCAAAGCTGCATCTGAACAAACTAAAGAGTTCAGAAACAATATCCTTTGGACAGATGAGACTGGATAGAGCTGAGCTTAAATGAATGCCCACAAATATCAATGAACTGAAGCAGTGCTGTAAAGAACAGTTGGCCAAAATTCCTTCCTAACAATGTGAAAGACAGATAAAGTCATACAGAAAATGATCACTTAAGATTACTTGAATGTGGATCTACAAGCTGCTGACGTTGTGTGCTTACTGTAGGTAGTCCCGTGGAAACTATTTTTCACATAGGTGCACAAGTAGTACAGAATAAAACTGCATGTTGCACGCTGCAATGCAATGTAACCTGGACTGGCGAACCGCTAAACATCAGTCAGAATATTCTATTTTAATAAGGAATATATTATAAACGTGACTTGGAATAAATGTATAATGTACTATATAGAATGCTGTCACGAAATGGTCAACATAAAATTATAAGATTCATTTAAAGTAGGAGCAGTTTCAAGATTTATTAAGCTGAGATAGGCTCCAGTTACCCCTGAAACCTTGAATAGTATAGAAGCATTTAAGAAAATGGATGAGATGACATTATAGAGGAAATAAGATTTATTTATGAATCAAAATAATATCTGTAAAGATTTGCTTTTTTTACTTATGTTCATGTGTTTGTGAATGTTGATTCTATGCGTACGTATGAATGGAGGACATCATCAAGAGTAACTAACACTGATGCTAATGTGGATCCTAATAATGCACAAAAAAACAACCAAAAAATCAAATCTTTTAAATTTTAACAAGCATAATGTAACCAAGGACAACACAGGGCTCTGAAGATGTACATCTGGATGAAGATGATCACAGAGGCGAGGGATGCAAGAGTGTTTCTGTAGCAGTTGCTCAGCTATGCCATATGCATTCAAATTATCCTTTTATAATAAAACATCTCACATTAACAGTAATTCTAGGCACTGAGCACCACAATATAGTCCTCCTCCATGTTTTTATGCAAATCAACGAAACAAATTCATTTGTTTTTAGGAGTTTACTTTTTTAAGTATCTGCCTTGAGCTAACACATACAGGACACTTACCAACAGCAATGGCTTTCCCCTGAGATAATGCAGCCTTCTTTAATACACTAATGAGTGTCTGCTGTGAGTCAGAATGTCTGCTACACCAGACAGACAATAAACCTTTTTACCTGAAAGAAATCAGCTCATTGTGGAAGTGCTGTTTCTTTAATGTGCCTTCTATCACTGGGTCCAAGAGAAAATGAAATTTTACCTCATTGAGATAAAATGATGTGAAGGAACAGGAACAGTCCTAAAATAGCAATTCATTTAGAGCAAATATTTTTAATGCTAATTTTTTTCCCCAAGAATTTTCAAATTTACTGTTTAATAAAATAAATAAATAAACAAGATTATTTTATTTTTGGATTAAGATGTCAAATCAGTTATTTATTTACACTCGTAAACAGAAAATATAGTTTTCCTGGTTGAATGTAACGCTCGATTAATTCCTGACTCCTCAGAGAAGTCCGGCGTGCCGCCTCAAATTTGGGTATAAAAACATGAATTCAGTTTGTTATTTGGCTCACAAATAACAAATATAATTTATCGTTTTAAACAAGTTTTTGACAGATCTCTAAATTGTTTGTGTTTTCTTGTTTTCATGGCAGGTGGTCTAATAAATCTATAAATACAACAATATGTGCCAGCGCTGTTGACACAGTGGAAAAAGAAGAAATGACACAATGGAGTAATGGAGATGGAGCACACAAATTAATTAGTGCATCTCATATCTATGTTTGCCATCTCACTGTGGGGGCAGTTTTATTTTTATAATTCTGGTGTCCATCTGCGCCTTTCACTCACATAACCTAAACAAGATTTCTGAAGATACCGCCCCACTCCTCCTCGTTTGTAGGAGGAAAGGCCTCGAGCCATGGGACGTCCCTGCAGTGTTTAAGGAAAGACACGAGGATTTGCTTGTTATGTATAAACAGGTAGGAAAACTCTCGCCCTGGCCAAGGCTGATAGGATTAAACAGATTTGTGAGCGGTGCTATTTAAGCAATAAAGACAGCTGCAGGTTGAAAGCTGTTACAGGTGTTTAGAGAGCGAACGAAGGGACAGGACTCTCAGCAGAGGTTCAAAGCATCAGCAGAGCTCTACAGGTATGTTTCCTGTTCATGTAGATGACAAGAAAGCTGCTGAAGACGTTGTCACGGATCTGCTGTTAAAGACAGAATGAGGTTATAGCATAGTTGTGGGGACGTGGCAGATTGAGTTCTTCCTCTAGAAAGAGGTTTAACAGAAAAAAAAATTTGTGATATTACATATCAAAGAGTTTAAATGATGTCATTTAAGGGTTTAGTTTGAAGAAACAGCCGTGTGCATGAAAGGGGTTAATTAGAAGAGGTTTATTAAATTCTGTGCATCATCCGTTTATCATCTTTGTTAGGCTGTTTAATAATAGAATTCATTTTCTATCTGGCTTTAATAAAAGATATAGGTTGTCATCTTTTCATTGTTTTCATGCTAAACCACAATTTTCCTTTGTTTTTTTATTTTTATTTTTATTGCAGTTATTCATTTGTATCTATAGTAGTTTTAGGTCAAATTTTCCAAATTTAATTTGATAATTTAATTTAAAGCACTGCTTCTGAGCTTTCTCGAACCATAATTGCCTTAGCATTTAAAAAACGTTTTTCAAAGTGGAAATTTATTATTAGCTTTGGAAACTTTGGAAGCTTTTCAAAATATATTTTATATTTCTTTCCCTTTTTCCGCATACTTTAAATGACATATCAGTGTGAGATGTGGAAAAACTCACTGAGCCTTGAGCTAATCATGCTTTATCTGTATTTTATTAGATTAAAGGTCATCTGTTTGCAGTCAGGAATGCTCCTCTGCAGAAAGACATGCTATTGTTCTTGAGTAATGTGCTGAGCTTTGGAAATGTAATCTTTTTAATACCATTAAGAATGCATGTTTTAATCGTGTTTTACAATATTTATCGTTTTACCTTGAGATGAAGACAGACATTTCAGAGATGGATGTCTTTTAATCTGAAAAGACAGAAGCTATGACTATATTTACATGGCTGGATGCTTTAATTTAAGTGAACCACTCTTTTAGGATCTAGTCTACAAGATGAATAAAAATGTGCAGTTAAATAAGATCCAACTCTGAAAAATAAAATAAAAAATAATCTCGACTATTATCTCCCGCTTTTCATTTCAGAATACATTTTGTTTTACAGCACACTAAATCAGCCACCACTCCTGTAAATGCACACCAGCACATTTGAGTGTATACATTACTCTTCTGTAGAGGAAATAACGCCATTAATCCACATCTCCATAATATAATCATGTATAATGACACAGCCGCGTTTTAATCAACACTAAACTTCTGACATTGTCTCAAAGCGCCTCATTTGATACCCGATCCCTCTTGTGGCAGCAGCGTGTAGTGCATCCGGCAGAGGATGCAGCTGGTTGTCATGGCAGCAGTGCTGGCGCTGGCGGGGGCGGAGCAAGACTGCAGCTCCGGCTGTCGCCCAAAGAACATCAGCCTCCCTGTGGACACCTGCGGCACCACCGAGTTCGTCGACACCACCATTTGTGAAGGACAGTGTTTCCAAAAGGTGAAGAGTGACTCGCTCTCCTCTAACTTGTGCTACTTGTGCACTGTTTTTCCCGGTGAGACATGTGCGTTTATTCTGCTTAGACGTGATGTGTTAAGCTGAGCTCAGTGCTCCTGAGGAAATCATTCATTTCGATTTGATTTATACAAATCACCACAGCTGTCACTTAAATGTGTTTTATTGTAAGGTGAAGGCACTACGGAGAAAAGCCCAATCACATAACCTCCCATGAGCAAGCGCTAGGTGACAGTGGGAAGGAAAAACTCCCTTTTAACAACAAGGAACCTCCAGAACCGAGAACCAGCCTCGCAGTCATCCAGTCTGAGTGGCTGGGGGTGACAATAATAGTTGCAATCTGAAAATTTTATAGTGTTCAGTAAGATTATGTATTGCTATAAGTTTTCTTTAAAGATAAATCACATTTACAACTTTATAGCAGACCTCTTAAAGGCTACTGCAGGGGCACACATTTGATCCTCACCAAGCCATCTCTTGTGTCATTCCCTGGCCCTCCACCTGTTTTCCCTCTCTACATACTACTGCTCCATAAAAACAGAAAAGAAAGAAAAATACTATAATGAGAGATCATTACATAATACAAGCTTTAGGGTTAAAGCACACATTCAATGACCATCAAAATTATACAAACTTTGTACAAGTATATAGAAAATGAAAATTTAAAATTGACCTCTAACATCAAAAGATACCACAAGTGACCCTTTTGAAAGGGTTGTAGTCCGGTATTAGTTTATTTATTAAAATGTTTGCAAAGCCGATTAAAATCTTGTACTTTTGAGTTTTTTAATGTCTCACAAGCTAAATAATCTTAAATAGTGGCAGCAAAAGTCAAAAGCTGTCAGATTCATGAAGTTGGAATGAAATCCCTTTAAAGAAATGGAACTGACTGTGTTTATATCCATGTGTCTGATCCCTCTGCTCTGCTGGTAGGATCCCAACTATGTTCATACTGACGACGGGCCCAAACAGAAAACCTGCAACGGAGAGTGGTCCTACGAGGTGAAATACACAGAGCAATGTCCACGGGGTTTCATCTACCCTGTGGCCAGGAAGTGTGAGTGCACTGCATGCAATGCAAACACAGACTGCGGGACCTTGTCTGGATACATACCCAGCTGTTAGCCCTTTTAAAGAACCCCAGTATTCATCCTGCGCTTAACAGTTATCTTCTTTGCACCTCTTCCCTCTGAAATAAACCAGTGATACAAGCCTTTCTGTTTCAATCTGTTTTATTACAATTTTTTATAAATGCAACCCCTCCCTTAAAAGTTATTCTCTTTATACGTGTAGGTAATTGTGGTCACACCAGAACACAGGTATCAATAGTCGTTATTAGACCGCTTGCATTATTAGTGGCGCGCTTCAGTCTTATAGTGTCATAAGTCACAGCAGAAGAAACTGTGTAGATGCAGCAGACCTGTAGAGTCAGCTAGAAAAGCAACCACCCAACAGTTTCCCTTTTTGTTTTGAGCGGGGTGACTGACCCCTGAAAGTCAATAATCCTGCGAGTCAGGTTTCCCTGCTGAGAACAGGATATAATCTTGCAAAGAAAACAGAACACTTCTCCTCCTCTTTTGACAGGTGGAAATGAAAATATAGAGTTTGCAGCATATTGAACTCCCCCCCCCCCCCCCCCCCCCCCCCCCCCCCCCCCCCCTGCAAAGTGCCTGCAAATTGGTGTCTCTCTACTCAACTCAACACAGCCTAGTGAGCAGAAAACCTCCTCAGAGCTGTTAAAGTGGTGGAAACTATAAGCCAGCTAAAGATACAGATCTAATATTGTATGCTTGGGTGTGAGGAGGCCTCAAAACATATATAGATTAAAAAAAGAATATAAAACAGAGTATGCACCTGCAAGCTTTGTTTTTTCTCCTCTGATCCAAACTAAGGACTTTTCAAAATTTGGGACAAAAGAAAAAGGCAAAATTAATGGACACCTTTGCAGAGAAATGAGAAGAAGAATAAATGAGCCCTTCGCGCCCTGAAGTCTGAAAAAGTCTGTTACGATAAAGTTTGGAACAGACTTATTTTTAGCCCAATGCAGGTGCATCTTCTGACTCTACAGACTGTTAGCATAAAATCTTATTATAAGGCCAGAGACAAACCTGAGGCTGCTGCTAGCAACAACTCACTCATTAATATGACAAGCTGTTAACTACCTACAGTGCTGTTACCTGGCAACACACCGGCTTTATCCTCCTGCATTGTGGACAGCAACTCATTCATTAACAGCTTTAGCATGTGGGTTTGTTGGTGAAAAAAAACAACAAAACACGGTTTAATTGTTGAACTAAAGTGTATATTTTTTTTCCTTTTCAGGGGCTGGAATGCAATAAGAGGCAACGCAACACTACAGTGATGCTTTTTGCACAAAAAATGATGTGATCATGATACAGTGATTCTGCAGTCTCAGTGTTTTGTGAGACAATCACGTATAATGGATCATGACAATCTGCGACACTGACAAGACCAATAAAAAAAAAATGCCACTAAGGCAAAGATCAGGAATTAAGTAAATAGACCAGCACTTATGTTGCATTATTCTACTCTGACTGAGAAATCAAAATGCTTTTCTACTACAGGCCTTACATACATCTGTTAAGTAAATGATCATGCACACACATACATTCACGCTCTTACATTTTAAGGTTCAGTATCATCAGCGTCTGGACTGGAGGAGACTGCAGTGACCAAACCACCGACCTTTCTGTTAGCCCTAGAAGACGACCCACTCTACCTGCTGAGGCACTGCTATGTCTTATCTGCGTCACTGCAGGTTGTGGTGTCACTGTGTGTGTGCGTGTGCATTAACAATATTATTATTTTCTAATAATGTGTCATTTCCTGCCCACCATTTCCTCTCTGTGATTTTTTTTCCACTTTGCCCCTATTCTTTTGATAACTACCACAGTGAGGATTGATCAAGTAGTGATTATGGTAAGCTTAACTGCTGAGATCATTTGTTGTTTAATGCATTGCTCTATCAGTCTATCAATAATTTGTTCCAACCGTATCTAACACGATATTTCTAATTAATTGGGTACTCCATAAATGTAAAGTATTCCTTTAATTAGGTCTCAAGGTTCAGAAGAGATAGATTAAATTAAAAGTTGTTACATTCAAAGCAACAAAGGACAAGTTATCCTGACACTCTGAATCTCCAGTCTGGATCAGGTTCCTAATGAGATTTTGTTCATTACACATCAGCATGTGTGAAAGTTAGCCTTTCAGTCTGTGAAAATCTTCCTCCAGTGCCCAGGAATGGGTCTCTCAACACAGAGATATATCTATGTTTAATATTTTTGAGGTATGGCACATCTTAGGTAGCTACAGCATAACAAAAGGCCACAATTCAGTCACATAACTCATGTTTGTCCCTCCCATCACCCCTATCCAGTCAGATGCCTGCACTTCCTTGAGCCTGGTTCTGCTGAAGGTTTCCTCCCTTCAAAAGGGAGTTTTTCCTTCCCACTGTCACCAAGTGCTCACTCATAGGGAGTCATTTGATTGTTGGGGTTTTCTCTGTATTATTGTGGGGTCTTTATTCTACAGTATAAAGTGCCCTGGGGCGACTGCTGTTGTGATTTGGGCAGTGATAAGTAGATATCTCCCTGGAGTCTTACTGATGGATGTTGAGTTGATGGAGGGGTTGAAACAGCAGGAAGCGATGCAGAGCAGTGTGATGCATTGAAAGCAGTGCACTCAGTCTTGTAGACGTCCAGTATAGTTTTAGTTTTTAATTTTACTTGTTAACTTTAATAACCATGGGTACTCCGGCTTCCTCCCAAAGGTCCAAAGGGTTAGGTCAGTTGGTGATTCCAAACTGCCCATAGGTGTGAATGTGGTGCAAACTGTTGTCTGTCTCTCTGTGTTAGCCCTGCATCCAGCTGGCAACTTCTCCAGGGTGTACCCCACCTCCTGCCCTATGGTAGCTGGGATAGGCTCCAGCCCGCACCCCTGTGACCCTGACAAGGAAAAGCAGAAGAGAACAGATGGATGGATGGATGGATGGATGGATGGATGGATGGATCCCATCCGTGTGAGGGATTCCACTGGAATCCTGAAAGGAAGTAAAGCATTTGTCGGTCTTGTTAGGGAGAAAAAGATGTAGGTAAGTTGTGTTACAATTGCATGATAATACTGCACATTTTAATTCAATTTTTATTTAATGTATATCACAACTGTGGGTGCTGTGGAGTGGGTGATGAAAAGACGCTTGCCATAAAGTTTGTGAGTGATTCTAAAAGTGTGCTGCTCAAGAAACTTGTATTCAGTGGATATCAATATTTCCACGGCTTGTAGCTCAAAAGTCAAAGCTAAAGTGCCTTCACAAGCGAGAAAATCAATGATAGCAAAAGAGGTCAGAACAGAAATCCATGGGCAATGATTACATAAAGTATTGTTGCACTTGTACAACAGCAGCTTGCTGAAGTTCAGGATCTTGTTTGGACCAACAAATTTTCAGTTTGTTGTTTTGAGTCAGAGACTAAGAGGAGCTAAGATGGAGTAATAATCAAGCCTACAGGCAAAACTGACCTAAGCTGCAGGCAGTAGAGTCCACGCTGGCATGTAAAGAGATGGAGCATGGCCCACAGGTGTGAGGCGGCAGCCTTTTTAGTGCTGACCACATCACAACAAACGGACCTTTTCTGTTCCCATACAAGCAGCCTGAAGGAGGATTTTTAAACAAACCATACAATGCAAGAGCTATATCCACATCCTCAGCACAGTCCACTATGTTTTCAGTGGATGGACAAGAGTCTTCATTTCATCTGACCATGACCTTCACCACAAACTGGTGCGGTCTCTACCTGAGTATGAAACCACCTGGACCAGGTTTGAAGCCATGGTTCTTAGCTTGATAACCAAACATGTTGCATGTTAACAACCGAAAGGACAGTGGACCCAAGATCAGGTCTAAGTTACATTTCACCTTTGCATCTAGATCTAGACCAAAAGAACGAAGTCACTTATAGTTCACTCCATAAAGTAGCTGGTCTCATCCTTGAAGAGGCTTCTTTGCACTGAAAGGTGTCAGCTGAGATGATTCAGGCAAACTTGGAGGTCTCAGAGGCATGCCAACTGAGAGGAGAACCGGAAGAGCTGGCTGGACAGCTCATCTTATCTGGCTTCTGAACTTATGATTAAATAAATAGATGCCTTCCAATTAGGAGAAAGCATTGGGCAAATATAGGAAAACAACATTTCTCCACTTCAAAAGGTTAAAGCTACTGTTTGATGTTTTGCTTAATTCAGTTCAATTCTATTTTATTTATATAAAATCGCCTCAAGATGCTTATTATTGTAAGGTAAAGACCCTACAATAATACAGAGAAACCCCAACAATCAGACGACCCCCAATGAGCAAACACTTCAATGACAGTGGGAAGGAAAAACTCCCTTTTAGCAGGAAGAAACCTCAGGGAGGGGCAGCCATGTGCCATAACTGGTTGAGGGTGGGGGGATTAATAAGACAATTCCTGCAAAAGACATGTTGGTTTGACCTCTACGGATATCAACAGCAATTTCTAACTTCGCTAATGGACAGAGGTGTGGGGTATTAAACAAAGAATTAGATCCTAGATACAAACTGCATAAATGAGCTTCTACTGAAAGATGCCTGCATGCTGCCTAAAAGCTATAATGAGGATCTCGATCACTTGGAAGGTGCTCAGGGTAGACATGCCACGCCTCTGCATTGAACAGAGCCAAAAGAGATCATTTGGGTGTTTGACATAGGTGCATGCTCTTAAGTTTTAAGCTGGAAGCTTAATTTTAGTTATGCTTCCCTTTGTATGTAATTCTGTCATCAGCTGGTAATACAAGTAGCTAGAAACATTATTTGAAAATCTTAGAATGCTACTGAGCTCAAAGCATGGATTAATTGTCAATGAATTTTCTTTCTACTGAAAAATAAAAGAAGCTGTTAGTTTACAGGAGCGAAAGATGTGACAGCCCCGTTACTCCATTTTCTCTGTCAACGTCCCAACAGACCTTTGGTCGTCTCACAGCAATGTTCATGGATTTACTTCCAGCCTCCAACTCACTTGGCTCACATCTCCAGTTCGCTGTGAACACTGCAGGCTGCATATCTGCTGACAGATTTCCGTCCGTTCTGGTCACCGGTGTCCTTTAACGGTGGCTTGTTTTTATCCAGTAGCCCCCTGGAGGTTTGTGCTCCGTCCTCACTGATGACCGCCGCAGCCAATATTGCAATAGACATTTTATCAAGTTTACGGATGAGGTGTCATATGGCTTTCTTTGCTCGAGGGAGGAAATGGACGCAGTGATGTAGTGGATGGCTACGTCTCGGGCTATGATGAATTTATTTATTTATTTGGATGAAGAATTTTGTAAGAAAACAGGGCAAACCATTTTTAGAAGTTTATGTTTGTGTGTGTTAATGCTAACAGCTGTTAAAGACGCTGAGGTCGGACTCTGCAGATTACTCTATTTTCTGGACTTTAGAGTACTTTAGGAAGTTTCTCCAGTAAACTGTTTTATTGTGTTTTCCAGTAATTGTGTCAGGTTTTTGTGTAGCATCCAGCTTGAGTTGAACTGATATGATTTAATCTGCTAAGAGCGCTGATGTGACAGATAAAACTTAGCCAGGCTAGTGGTACTTGCACTAGTACTAAAAGACCTTTTGAAAAATGCTCATTTTGACAGTGCTAACCTGGCTGTAGTGTGTAAAATTGTAATCACTTTTAATTAATATTAAAAGTAAAGTGACCTGACTAATGAGTTAGATTGCAATGGAGTGTTTCTTCTTCACCAATCTGGATTTAATCATTAGTTATAATTAAACCTGGCTCTCTAAAAGAGCATCTTTGGTGCTGTCTACCTCCCCTCCCCCCCAACCACGTGCAGCAGATTGCCGCACCTCCCTGAGCCTGGTTCTGCTGAAGGTTTTTTCCTGTTAAAATTGTGTTTTTCCTTCCCACTGTTGCCAAGTGCTTGCTCATAGAGGTAATCTGACTGTAGAAATTTCTCTGTACCATTGTAGCATCATTACCTTATAAAATAAAGCACCTTGAGGCGACTGTTGTTGTAATTTGGTGTTATATAAGTACAACTAAATTGAGTTGAAGTGGTTGGAACTGATCACAGCACCAGATGAAAGGGGGTCGGGATTACTGATTACAACTGCAGTGCATACATGGGTGTGTTTGTGTTTCTAACAAATACTGTGCCAATCTACCACACACTTGACAAGCTTCAAGTCTGAATCCATGTAATGAACCAGCCAACAGACATTGCCATCACTAGATCCACACTGCTGTAAGGCAAAAACAACAACAGCAAAACATGACTTGACAGCATATATTACGAGCGGAAAATATTCATTCTCAAGAGCTCATTAAACAGGAAACTTGTTCTAAATGAAAAGGAAACTGCTTCTTTAACAAAGTGCTCTGATATCGATTCCAACATCAAACATAACGACACCGGCAGCGATGACGAGAGAGCATACAGGTGTCCTTTGAAGACCCATACCTGTATCTGGAGCGTCCTCAGTGTTCTGAGTCGCTGCATAACAAACTGTACTGCATGGGGAAAATAGTTCAACTTGAATTTAAATCAGACAACAAAGCTTCACGGGCTGTGATGAACGATGTTTGCATCAACTGTCTATTCTCATGTTTTTATAAATATTAATAAGATTCATTCACACGTACACCTTTAACAGCATTATAAATAAAGACAGTGGTGCTGGTAAATAAAGAAGGGCAGCATGCCTCCATTTCATAACACAGCCTGCAGTGAGATGACTGCACCCTCCTCTCCAAAAAATATGTACAGTAAAAAAAAGGACTTGCATTTTATTAGCATGCCCTTTAAAAAGTAAAATATCCACCGTTGCAGTTCTTTAAAGTTCATAGTTTTCAGCCTCTGCTGCCATTGCTCAATCTGTGGTAATAAGAAGAGGGTATGGAGGCGAAGCTACCCTGGGCTGCATGACTCTTGACCTACAGCTGAGCTCAAGGACAGCGGGATGTGTACAAATGAGACATTACTGTCTGAGGAGTTCTGCAATTCTCTTGCCAGCCGGCACGATGAACTGCTGTGTCATGCTGTTGTCTATGGCCTTAGGTCAGTACGAAGAAGGGAGTGAAAAGACTGCTGCTGAAGTGTGTCCAGTCTGTGATAATCAGGCAAAAAGATCATTGTGGAACTTAGCATGAATCACATTTTCAAGGGTAATCATTTACTAGCTGGATAACTGATAAAACGTGTACTTAAAAACGAACGATTTGTCGTTAAACAGCCTTTAAGCTAATGCCAAAGTGCTCTCTGTAATATAAATAATTAAGACTCTGTGTCAAAAAGGTGGGAATACATGTAGGAAGGATTAGTTCCCATTTCAGCGCCGCCTTTGAATGAGCGCGGATCAGATATACAATGAGAGCAAAGTCCTGACATTCAAACCTCTGAGAAATTATCTGTCAGTCTAACTCACGGGGATGAGGAGCTCCGCTCATGAATTTCATTTGTCATCACACTATTCTGTGATTTTAAAACAGGTCACTGGCTTTATTTACTTTGTTATTAATGCTTTTCATCTATTTTCATGTTTCTGTCGATAAATGTCTTAACAGCTTGTCAAACATAAAGCAGTCTGGTATCAAAACAATGAAAGGATGATAGAAGTGATACTGTCGAGTATGAAGCCCACTGAATTGTGTTGGAAATGTTTTATTTAAATATACCTCAGACATATGCTATGAAAAATGGCTGAACCTTTTTGTGTTGACTGTCACATCTATTTTATTTGTAGCCTACCTATAGCACATTTAAACAACAGACAGTGACTTAGAGACAGGCAGATTTACATTCCAGGTCTCCAAAAAACAGTTTCAAAATACACGAAAAGCTGAAATGTGTATTCTTTCATTTTAACTAAATATTGTGGGACGTAATGATTCATCTCATTAATCACGACCCGCTGCTCTCCCCTACATACGCTGCTTTTATAGGTTAAAAATATCAGTATCTGTATCAGCAATACTGGCTGTGTATTCACTTGATATTGGATTTATACCCAAATTTGTAGTATTGTATTGCATAAGCACTGCGCTGAACCTCAGCAGGTCATTTTTGCAGTCTTTAATAATGCATTAAGTTGCTGCAATGTGATCGTATATATACACCCACAGAGCTACATTCAGCAGACCTCTTGTGATAAGGGTAGTTCAGCAGTTTTTAATACCAGTAGCCCTCCCTGACACAACCCAAAAGGAGAGTTGTGTTCTGGAATTGAACCAGCGACCATTTATTTGTTAGGTCACTATGTAATCCTCTACACTGCACACTTCCAGAGGCTGACATTTTTAATGTTTTTCTGTACTCATCCCGCACAAATAAAATAAATCCACACCACTAAATTAAAAAAAAGAATTAAGGGAACAATTATAGGGAACAGTATAACTCAAAGTCAATTAAAATTCAGGGACATCGATTCGTCCACTTAAGAATCATAAACCAGTTTTCATTTCCCCTGCTTTGGTGACAGTGAAATGTTTAAATGAAATGTTGTGTGCCCGACAGGTATTAAGACAAGACGCCCTGGGCGATGACTGGGTGTTCCCTTTTTTTTTTTTTTTATTATTATTATTATTTAGGCAGTGTTTTAATATATAATAAATTGGTCACCTTAACTTTATGATTAACTTTAAAACCCTGTTAGTGTTTGGATGATACTATGTCACCATCCCATTCCCTGATGAATATGTTACTGACTTCATGCTCCAATCATCTATACAAACTATACAATGTATACATTACACTCCATATGTTTTCCCCATTTACAAACCAAACTGCTGATAATACTACAGAAAAGTCCTTTTTAAAAATAACATGCTACACTATATCAACAGCACAGACATTAAATATTGAGAAAAAAAATCTTTATTTAAAGAAGAGAGAAAAAAAAAAAGAGTTTTCTTCTCCTGTTAGGTTTGTAAAACTTGATAAATATTGTGGATTATTTCTTAAAGAGTGCATCATAGTCTTGAATGGTCCATCAGCCTGATTTGGATATGAAATCAGAGAGAAAGAAAAGCATATCTGAAAACTAAATGGCGAACTTGTTCCGGATGATTTCGCCACCTTCCACTTCCATCTGCTCGTAAAGCCACTTCCTGTCACAGCGGCACTCAATGCCACACCTGCGAGATCCACATTCAGGGCACGGGTAGAAGCAGCCCATGCAGTCCACATCCAAACAGTCACACAAGTCCTTGCCATTGGAGAGCAGTCGCCCTTTGTTGTCGTACACTTTGTTTTTGGCTCCAACATTCTGCCTGCGTGATTCAAACAGACAATGTCTTATAGAACAGTTGCATCTGGTTTTCTTTAAAGCTTTTCTCTTCTGATAGTTTTGATCATTTTTTTTAAATTTCATTCTGAAACTGTCACGTAAGAAGGTCATAACTGAATGTAAACCACCTCTTTATGAACCCAATTTAATGCTTATGTCTGACAATGTTAATAATACTTAAAAATAGGGCTGTTCGATATAACGATATATATCAGATGACGATATAAAAACGTCTATCGTTTCATTTTACGCTATCGTTTGTTTTGTGCTGTCGCAAAATAAACTGTTTATGGCAATATTTTTTCATCGTTCTGATGGTCACTGTAGTGGCTCATCAATACACACTCTGGCAAATGAGAACGGAAATCTGAGGAATGTCACCAGCAGATGGTCTTAATTTAAGTTTTTGTTGGGGTTTTTTTTGTTAATGTGTTTCTTCTCCAACAGTCTGCATAAGGGCACAATCACTTAAACCAGAAAAGGAGAATGTTATCCACGCAGGCATAATTTATGTTCACATCTAATTAGCAAACTAAGTGCAAGACAGTAAAAAAAGGATTCATGACAAAAAGAACTTAGTGTTAAGCACAAACAAATGCTTCTACCAACAAAGTCAGTGGAGATACTGTATGCCTGCATCCACACAGGGAACATTTTTATTTTAAAACTAAAACTGATCCCTGTCCAGGCTTGACTTTTAGCCCAATTTTAATAATATTATTCACCAAGAGAAGCCACAACAATGGGAAGAAGAACCATGACAAAAAACAAACAAAGAAAACAGGATGTGAGCCTAGCTGTGATGTTTCGCCTTGCAAACATGCAAACACACAAGAGCATTAGCAGCAACACCAAACTGGATCAGCAAGCATTTCCAAAACGTGTGTGGTAGTGGTAGGTGTAAGCACAATAAAGGTTTCATGCTTTAGAATGCATTTTTGTGGATGTACAGCAAGCATCTCTCACCTGTCTGACAGCTGTTTCGCTCCACGGCCACCTCGTCCACCCTGCAACAATAACAATAACAAAGAAATATAGCTCATGCAGAGATAAATTAGGCCTAAAATAAATAATACACTTTATATTACACATAGAGACAACTGGGGAAAGAGATTCGTGGTTTAATGACAACAAAGAAACTGCTTTATTTCAAATGATCCAGTCAATGGCTTCTGGTTAATATTCTAATACCTCTGATGTTATATCAAAACATCATGGCTTTGTTGCATTTATGCAACAGTCATGACACTTTATTATTATTTTTGCATTTTAGACTTTTAAAAATAATTCTTGAGGGGTAAAAAAGTGAGCACACATTACCCTCCCACAGTATACACAATAGTAAAAGAGACACTCACCCTCATTCCTCCTCTTTTGTCTCTGCGAAGAGCAGCTTCTTTTGCTCTGTCTCTGTCCGCTTGTGTCGTCATCTGATTTGCGACATTTGTCTCCTTCAGGATTACTCCTCTTTTACGCAGTTCAATCTGTGGAATTTACAGCGTTATCACCTCAAACAAAGAAAGCAGAGTCACCTGTTTAGAATAAGCATGATCCTGTTGTGAGACCGCACCTTTGAGGAATCCTGTCCTTGGGTGAATATGGTGGGCACCGCATCCTCTCGGAGAAACTGTTTGCCATTGTAGTCTCTGAAGCAGTCTGGCCTAAAGTGCTCCGAACAGAGGCAAGTGTTGGCAGTTGGGATGAAGTTCTTCATCCCAAGGCTGTGCACCCATTTGCTGGCGAGTTGAGGCTTGCTAAGAGGAAACCTGACACACAAGAAAGAGAAGAGATGCTCCAAACCCTGGATGCTCCAGTCTGCATGCCCTAGTATTCCTAAGCAAGATACTGAACCCTGAGTTGCTCTCAAAGTGTGAATGTTAATCCAACACATCCTGGCTTAAAATGAATATTTGGTGATTAACCAAAGATGTAAAGAAATTATGGTTCAGCAAAGGTAATTTGGTAGTCTGGGGATGCCAGACAAGCACATTTGTCTAAGTGCTTTTTTTTAACTAACATTCACACACATTCATACTCCGATGGATGCATCGGAGAGCAATTTGGGGTTAGTATCTTGCCCAAGGATATTTGGTATGCAGACTATGGGAAGCCAGGAATCGAACCACCAACCTTCCGATCAGTAGGTAACCTGCTCTACCACCTGAGTTACAGCCACCCAACAGCACAAACAAACTCTTGTTTGTGCCGTTGTTGGTCTGTCAGCCACGGAGAGGAGTGGAAGTTCTAACATACAAAGAGCTGAACTGAAAACGAATGTTAGAAACAATGAGCCCTAAGTCTCCACTGCAGTCACTGGCTGAGCTTTTCATGCTGTATATTTTGGATCTTTCAAGTTTTGTGGGGGTACTTTTGCTAATCTTTCCAGCCCGCCTGTCAACCAATCGTTCATTTCCAGCTACGTGCAGTTACAATCTAGGAGGACTGCAAGAAACGTGCACGCAGAGGGACGCATTTGCAGGACCATGAATTACACTTAAGCATGTACCAGTCCTACTTAACAGAACCTCCTACAGTTTCCTCTCATCTTTTGCCAACTGAATAAATTAAATGATAAGATAACTTTCCTTTGGTGAACGGCCAAAACCTCAAAACTCTAGTCTACATGGACTTGTTTTACATGCAAGGAAATTCCAGATTATGTTTTACAAATCTGTAAACTATATCTTTGCTTAAAAGCAGATACTGACCGAGGCATCAACGAGTGACTACATTTATTACAGTAACATTTTATCAAGCTACCAAATTATTGTCAACTTACCTTCTATTCACTTCTGAAAGCCTTATGTGCAACCGGAATTTGTTAAATAGGTTTATTGGTGGGCTGCATTAACATATCAACACCGTGTACATGTACATAAGCCGTAACCATAAGCAACTAGCTTTAAGTAGATACTCTTCCTTCAAGAAAACGAAGCTTGAAAAATCAGGAAAGCGGTGAAGTAACTTGCCCAGAAAAAGCCATTACGTTGTACCTGTGTGGCGTCGTGGTGCGGTGTATAATGTCAGCACCCTCACGTTTAACGTTAGCTAGCTCTGTGGAGCTAATGCTAAGCTAAATCACGGCAGCTTTTCTTGAAGCTAATGTCCAAACCTTTTAATGTTGCATTCAATCTTGAGGCCATCTTAAAGCGACTGAAAACACACACCAACGCTGTGCAACAATACCGTTGCAAGCTAAAGAGAAACTTTAGCTCCTCCGCTGCACAGAAAGCTTACCTGTAAAATCTTATTTCCGACCCTTTGACAAACTTATTGTTGCATCCTGTTGCCGCACATATAACGGGCATAGTGACTCTCTTTTTTCTTCTTTTTGTCTAAACTATATGACAATACGAATGAAAAAACAAAACAACAGCAGTTTACAAACTTCCTTTCGCCGTCTTCTTCGGCCAAACTACTGTATTTCTGCTTAAGCTTCCTGTTTCCCATTGGAAGAGTCTGCCCTCTGGCGGCGGTTCGTGATATTCACATACATGTAAAACACTGGAAAACAGTCATGAACATTATTGATTTATGCACAATATGAATGAAATGGGAAACAAACTTTGACAGGCAGTCATTCGGCTCAAGTTACGTTGATATTCTAAATAAAATAAAATACAATAAAAATAGAAAACACACATGCATATATCACTCAGAAAAATATAGTCACAGCTTGAAAAGTGCAAAATTATCTGTCTTAGATTGCAGACACAACGCAGGAGACTAACGGGACAAACATCAAAAACATTTTCTGTAGGTGCAGAAGTGAATCAATGAATTCACCACACACACTAGAACTGTTGACAGCGAGTGCAGAATATCCTTAACAACACATTTCCATTTGTTTTGCAATTTTTAATAACAGCCGTGCTTACAGACTAGCGGAACAAGCTGATGAATGACCTCTTATTCCAAAAGTCTGACCCATCCACTATGTGTCCTCCTCAGCCATGTTGGTTACCATGTTAACCAAAAAATTGAAATGACTTTGCCCTGCAATGACTTACGAGTGATATGGGTGTTTTTGATTACCAAATTGAACAAATAAGTGTTACTTATAAGTCAAAGTATAACAGTGGAATTGAGCTGAGCAGGCGCAGTGACTTTATTGGGCATGTTGTAACTCTGAACACTGTCTACATACGCTGTATACACTGTGCATACAGAAGGGTGACAATAAAGGGAAACTAGAATACAGGGCTATTTAAGTAGGGTTACAAAGCAAAAATCCCCCAAAGATGGGTGCTCATTTAAAAGTTCAGTGGACCAGAAATAAAGCCTGGTGTACTGAGATGGATGCTGAATACTTGATCACTTCAGCTAGGGGACTTGTGGGTTATTTTACTGGTGTGATATGACCTTCACAGTCCCAGCAGGTGGGGCCCATAGGCAATCACAAATAAAATGAGTATAGAAAACTGGTATAGAAAACATCGGGCATGGCTTTCACGCTCGTGTTCAGCCTTGTGTCCTATTACAGATTTATTATGGGAAAAATGGAGGGTCATGAGACTTTGTGTTGGATTATGGAAAAGAAAGTGTAATAAGAAAGGGAAAATAGAAGTATGTATAAAGTCTGTGATCCATTCAATTTCTGTAAAATGTACAGGAATAGACCCCATATTTTCTCAGAGTCTTACACATGTATAAGCAGGTACATACGGTATAAAGATGGACTATAAATTACAGCAGCAACCAATACAAACACCAGGTTCCCTCTACAAATTCATCTTCTTCTCTACCCTTCAGCTGCTCCCTTTAGAGGTCATCTGCCTCCATCTCACCCTCTATCTATCCTCCTCTGTCACACCAACTTTCTGATGTCCTCTTTCACTAAATCCATGAATCTTCATTGTGGTTTCTTCTTTCAATTCTGCCCGGTAGCTTCATATTCAGCATCCTTTGTCCAACATTTCCACCATACCTCCTCTGATATATCAAAACCATCTCAGCCTTGCCTCTCTAACTTTCTCTCCAAACTGCTCAACCTGAGCTGTCCCTCTCATTTCTAATCTCATCCATTCTGGTCACTCCCAGTGAAAATCTGAACACCTTCAGCTCGGCCTCCTGTCTTTTTGTGAGCACTACCATCTCCAAACCATACGTCATATCAGAGCTTATTACCATGTTATAAACCTCCCCGTTCACACTTGCTGCAGTCCTTCTGTTATTAGGTTCCCTGTAAATTTCTCACAGTTTGCAGCATCATCAACCAAGGCGCATCTTACATTATTACAATAATTTATCGGTGTCATATAGAGGGTCCAAATTCAACAATTTCATTTCATTTTAGTTGATTATGAAATCATGAATAAATTCCTAAAGCACAAAAAAAAAAATGAAAAAGGAAAAAGGGGAGACTGAATATTATTTAAGTATAATTTAAACGACTTTTTTTTCTGTATGTAAATAAATAAATAGGGCCTCAATTAAATGTATATATATTTTAAAAAGTCTGTGTTCTAAAAGGCTATAATTCTAAACAAGTGGGCCCTGTGGCCGATAAATGTGCTGCGGCTTTCCGCTCCTGCAAGACCAAATCCGGAATAGAGAAGCCCCCGGCCCCGGCCCCCTCTGCCTGATGAAACCTGCTTCCTGCTGCGACAGCCGCAGCCGGAGCTCCCCGGGGCCGCTGGATCACATGATAGAACGACGCTGGCTAGCGAGCTAACATGTTAGCGTATGTTGTTAAAGCCCTTGCCAGGAATCGCACACGGACGCAGTAGCCCAACTAACAAGCAGCCCCAAAGTCCTTAAGTCCTCGGTGAGTCTAAAAACGCAGCTCTGTGTCATTTCTGAACGTTTTTATTGACCCAGAGACGTTAACTTAGCCAAGCTAGCTAAGTTAAACTTGTTTATAGGAAGTTCGTTTGGTGTGCGGGGCTTCTCGGCTAACGTTAACGATACTGGCCTTGTGCGGCTCGACCAAGAAGCTAATCTCACCTAAACACCTGGTTGTTTTGCTTGAATAGCAGTGTTGATGGCATGTTTACCGTTTAACGTATGTCGATGTAAGCTGGCTGATGTTTACAAGCCAAACTTGAGGCTAGCTGTGTGCGTTTGTTTGTTACTACTTAAGTGGCATTAAGCTTAGTTAACTAACTAACTAACTAAGCTAATGTTAGCAGCAAATCTGCGGTCAAAACGGCCACATCACAGTATACCGGTACTGTCAAAACAATACTTGTCATACGTGTTAAGAGTTTTCACTTGCGCTTTCAAGTGCTCCTACTATGGTTGCAAAGGGCGAAAAAACAAAAAACTAATGGTACTACTACTAAAGCTACTTTAGCTTGACAAGCCAGGCAGGCTGTTTACTCCCTCATATGTGCTTGTTTTCAGTGTGAAAACCCTTTGATGCACCTGCCCCACCCGTAGAGGTGGTTTCACTTGTTTTTCCTGACAAGTGCTGTGTGCAGAGGTGACATCTGTTGCACCTGCTATCTCAGCGGGGTGGATCATATCTTTATCATATCTTTATCATATCTTTATCATATCTTTATCATATCTTTATCATATCTTTTAGTTCGGTGACCTGACTTAATTCCCAACACGGCTCCACCAAAGATTACTCAGAAGAGAAGTATGGAGGCTAAAGAAGTGAAAACATCTGGGTGGATCTGCAAGTGAATACACTTCTTCTATTCTCCTTCCACCACATTGTGTGCGTGTGTTTGTCTGGGAACATTGATTGGTTGTGGAATCTGTGATCCCTGAAAGCACTGACTCTTTCCTTTCACACCAAGATGTTGCTGAGTGCAGTAATCCATTTCTGCTTCACCGTAGAGAGTTGCATCCGTTGTTACTCTGAGAAAGCGATGTTTCCCAGTTGTAGTCATGCTGTCTTCGGACACTGGATTCGCACCTTCTCACGCCGTGTTTTCTCACATTCAGTCTTCCCCGCCACTCTGGCTGCTGACACGCGCAGTAATTTGAATCTTTCTCAGCAGCTTTGTTTGCATATTACTTACCAGTTCACAATCACTGAAGACTCAGAAAGCCCATAATGAACGCGGACATTTTTATTAAGGGTTTTAAACTTAAATATGACCAAATGAACAATTTGTTTTCTAAATTTCTACTATTTAGTTATCTGACTGGCACATGCAAAAATACTAGTTGCTAAATAATCTCACAAGTTTTTTATAAAAGCCTAATTTTGACGCCCATCGATTTTATTTGGCCTCAAATTGTTTATTAAAGAGCAGACTGATGTTTGACTTGCTGGAGTGTAAATGGAGAACAGGTCCTTTCTCTTTTTTTTTCTCTGTATTTTATAATACTGACTCTAGATTGATCATCAACTATAAAAGATTATGATGACCAAACCAGGTACAAATCATTATAAGAACTGCATTTAAGTTATTATTGATGGGCGATTTTAGATTTGCATCAATTCTTTCTTTCTTTTGTGTTTGTTTGTTGGTGCTCTCATTTAATTTCCAACAGTCTGTGAAAACATGGTCAAAGGTGACTGACTGATAAGTTGCAGGGGACATTGGACTTTATCTGCGAGACGAGAGCAGGGATGACTTAAGGTCACATGCAGATAGGAATTGTTACAGCAAAAGACTGTTAATTCATGCAGGAGACCACGATGCCCTCGATCATCGTACATTTTAACTAGTAAATCAACTAAGCTTAGACTTGTATGACCAGAATAATACATCATAATCAACATATTCTGAATATCATTCGTTTCAAACCTCAAACCCCCAGGTTAGGCTTTTTTGTCCTTAATGAAATGATCCTGAATTGGATAAGTGGAAGAAAATATATGGATGAGTGATAATTCACTGTTATATGTTAGAAAATATTTTTTTCTAATAAGCTGTGTGGCATTTTTGTGAGGAAGGTTTAGAGTGGTGACAGAGAGGACAAGTAGATGCTATGTTTTGACAGAACTGGAGAAAAATGGAGTAAGAACCTTGTAAAGATTGAAAATGGGTGGCTCTAATACTTGGAGAAAAAGAATCGAACACCACAACCCTGTGTGGATTTAAGAGCTGTGCAAATGACCAATAGTAACCTATGGTGTTCCCTCTTTCACCTCCCTCCCTCCTCCCCGTCTCTCTGTGTGTTTTCCCTCCTGTCTCCCATAGGGCATTGTAGAAAGGGACTTGTCTTCTTTCGTACTTGCCCTCTTCGAGATATCAAGTCATTAAACTTCTGCCCAACAAGTCACAGGGGTTTTGGCATCCTTTTAAGGATCATCAGGCGAGCTAGTCCTTAGCATCACCGCAGAGATATCAGCAGGCTGAGGTTGTGGACTCTAATGGGAAAGATGGATAGGCGATAAATAAGACACCAGATTCTGAGGTAAGGTCATTCCACCGCTGTGCCTGTCACAGTCGGTCTCGCAGTTCAATTCTAGCTGATAAGAGCTTTGAGTCAAAGTGTCGTTGACCTTGTTTTTCTTTATCATCAAACCAAAGCTGCATTTTCAGTGAGGAAACTGTTAAGTTCCAAAAAGTAAATGTTAGAAATTGCCAGCATGCTTTGAAAGGCAAACTTGATATTATTCATACATAGCCTCAGTTTAGTGCCATTAGCCAACATGGTGTAACAATCACAAATGCTATCATGGAAATGTTACCAAAGCCTCTTTATGCCAACAGAAGTTTTGTGTTCATTATCGTTTAGCTTAACTGTTAGGAACAATAAGATTTTACTGGTTTCATTGGGTATGTAAAAGCTTATCAGTGAGACTAGGAACATTACTGCCATAGTAGCTGTGTTCTTTGTTTCATTTTATTACCGGCTTTCCCTTTAATTTTTGAACTGGCATAACCCCAGCAGAGTTATGTAATTTCAGTCACATATATTCACAGTTTCATTCTCTTTTCTCTGTCTTTCTTTATCTTGTTGGAAACATGGGGAACTTTAAAATGCACAGAAAGGCTTTATGATACTTGTATGGAAAAGTACTACTGTTACACTGATAAGTACGGATGTTACTACATAGTTATACCAACTAGAACACCTACCTGTATGTGGGTTTTTTTTATGTTATGAAATCTTGCAGGAGTGGTTGCCGAGTCCTTATCACCATTTATGAAGCAGGTGCTTTGCAGAGTAACCAGTTTTTGAGGTTGCAATGCCACAGAAAGGACTTGCACCAATTGGCATACCATGAGTTTCCATAAATTTGATGCCTATGTCTTTTATGCTCATCACTTTCTGGCTATAGTAGACCTTTACAGTCTTTATTCCAGTCACTGAGCATATTACATCAAATAAAGTAGTTTAAGTTGTCGAGTAATTCATTGTTTACTAATTGGTTAGTTTATGCACTACATTTGTGTTGGGGGGGGTAGACTAAATATCAGAAGCATCCCTAAATGTAAGGCAGTAAAGTTCAAATTGTCATCAGCTACAGCCTCTGAAGTGAACCAAGAGTGACCGTAGTTGCTTTAAAAACATTTCCAAAAAAGGATTATAATAATTTTTTTTAATTGTAGGTTTGAATAATGAACTGCATTAGATGTGCAGACAGAATACAGTTCTCTATCATGCCGTGTGACAAAGATGTCAAAAAGTTTGAACATTATCGTTTTTATTTGTCACAAAAATAACTCGGCCCTCATTTCCAAACTTGCTTGTTTCTTGTAGGCTGGTTAAGAACAGCCAAATAGCCTCCTGCTGATTCAGTTTCCTGAAATGTATCCATATGTGGCACATGACATGCTTTCATTTCTGCTTTTACATCCAGTTGGCTTTGCTGTATGCACATCTTTATAGCCAGGCTCCGAGTGGCCAGAACTACAAGCCTTGATCTATTTTAATTCTTTCTAAGAACTGTGTTATGCTGCGTAACAGCATAATAATCCACTTGTCATCGATATCTTCAAACCACATCCTTATTTTCTTAATTACACACCCAACCAAGAGGTTTCAAGAGAACTAAGTGTGTTTCTCACACTTGACTGTTTTGTAACTCTGTGGCATAGCTCTACCAGAGTCACCCACACTTGAGTATGTCTCAGGTGGTGGCTAACATGTTGTCTGTGAAACTCTCTTTTTAGAAATGCTTTGTAGCCACAACAGCTGACTACATGGGTTGTGCAGACTGTATATTTAAAGAAGACAATACATTTCCTGAAATTAAAGTCTGTCATCAGAACAGACTAAACTGTCTTTTTTTTTGCTTTTAACCTGCATTGAGACCCTTAAGCTGTCTTTGTCAGTCCAAGGGGGATCTTACCCATATTTACGGGTAGGATCCAAGGAAAAACTTTGCTTCAGAGGATTTTGTAGTGATAGTAACTTTTAGCATAATGTCCTGTTGTTTTCATTTCGCAGGTACGTGTTGATTTCGTAATGACAAGCTGCTGTGCAGAAGATGTCCACGCTGTCTGTGACTGATATCCCAGATGTTGGTCATGGTAAGAGGAACGATCTCTGTCAGTCCAAAGTGAGAGGTTTACCTGAGCAGGAGCCAATTCTTCCAATACGTGTCATTGTTAGATTATGCCATGAAGTATATGAAGTACTTGCTCTACATTCCAAGAGTGGGTATAAAATATGTTTTTTATATTGTATTATCTTTTTATTTTAGTGGGGAGAGAGCCCTAAAAGAAATATCCTACTTTATAATAAATGCAGTTTGTGCATTTCTCAACAAATAATACTAAAATAATTTAGTGAAATAATAAGTAATTTATCTATTTATGTGGCTTATCTTTTATTTTAACTACCGGTAGTCTTATTTAAGCTTACTATGGAAGTTTTTGCTGCATACCTCAACCATTTACAGTTGTAATAGTCTCTCCTTTCCCTGCTCTCACCTCATACACATGTGTGTCACATATGGAGATGAGCTGCCAAAAGACAGGTGATGTGTAATTAAGTTATTTTAATTGCAATAAAAACGTCCAAGCTAGTGTTAGATCAAAAATAACTCGAGTGACAGCGAGAAAGGGGCAGAGACACATTGATTTCAGAACTTTTTAGTTGTGACATCTCAGACACACCCAGAGTTTGCAGTTCAAGTGAAAAGCTTTTGGCTTAGGAAGTGCTGTTAGCTTCCTTTATCCTCTCCCGTAGCAAATGGTCCAACATGCCCTTTTAAACCCAGCACAGAATACATTGGCCCTTTCTCACCAGCTCATAATTTACCGTTGAATCTGTGATTGCTGCATCATGTTGTATATGTTTTTGTGAACATGGCTGTTTATGTCAGACAACTGTCAAAATAAAGATAAAGACGAGTGGAACGGCCTTGGACGATGATTATTGTTTTCGCTGTGTTTGTCTCGTCTCTCTCAGATGAGAGTAAGGTGTTTGATGGGGCCTCTGAGCTGCAGCTGGACTGCATGGTTGAGGAAAGCAGTGGAAGTACCACAATGAAGCATGATGGCCTGCTGTCACTGACTGACCTCTCCCACCCAGACGATTTCCCCGTCCCCCCTCATAATGGCCCCTCGCTGGCTGAGATGAGCAGCCCTCTGCCAGTAGAACCAAATGACATTAAGCTGGATCCAGCTGCAGGTGACACATCTGCAAGCACAGGTGCATGTTTTAAAAGTTTGTTTCAGCAAACCTGCATTAAATACATTGTTTTTAAATGAAAACAATGCTCTTCTGTGAGTTGGTTATTAAGAATTGGAGGGTAGGAAAACAGTGTCTTTGTATTTGTCACTATTGTAAATAGTTGAGTGGAAAACAGGACCTAGTTGTTAAATACAAAAATTAGAAAAAGGCATGACTAAACTTGCCCATCTCAGTTATGGCTGTTTGTACTGCAAGTGGAGTGACAACTTCCACAGACCAGTATAACCAGTATTATTTCCTTCTGATCTCTTGATGTTAGACATGCTTATTCTATAGTTTGACCTTTATGATGAGTCAGTAACGTTGAGTGTGTTTATTCTGTTCTATTTTGGTTTAGATACAAGACCTAGAAGTAACCATTGTTTCTTGAAAGGAGCATATATAACAGACTGCTTCTGAGAAGCTATCTTAACTAAACCCAGATCATTTTCTTGAGTTCACATTGGTGTCATATCTCTTTCATTTGTGTGTAGATGGTCAGCCAGTGAAAAGAAAGAAGGGGCCTGCTCCAAAGATGCTGGGCAACGAGGTGTGCAGTGTCTGTGGCGACAAGGCCTCTGGTTTCCACTACAACGTGTTGAGCTGTGAGGGCTGCAAGGGCTTCTTTCGGCGCAGCGTCATTAAAAGTGCCCAGTACTCCTGCAAAAACAATGGTCGTTGCGAAATGGACATGTACATGCGCCGCAAGTGCCAGCAGTGCCGCCTGCGCAAGTGTCGGGAGGCGGGGATGCTGGAGCAGTGTGAGTGTCTGTACGCCAAATGAATCAGAGATGAAGAAAACTTGCAAACCCACATGCAATGTTGGCATGTGGGTTTCTAGCCAGAGTGCAAGTCGTGACAATGAAAAGAAACTCTTTAATTAGCTTGAGCTTTAGGATGTGCATCCTCTTTTGACCTGTAGGTGTGCTTTCTGAGGAGCAAATTAGACTGAAAAAGCTGAAGAAGCAGCAGGAGGAGGAAACGGCCCGCACGTCCACGGTGGTCACACCCACCCCTCCTCAGGAAGCAGCCACACTGGATCCACAGCAGCAGGAGATGATTCAGAAGCTGGTGGCTATGCAGAAGCAATGCAACAAGAGGTCTTTCCTTGACCGACCAAAAGTGACGGTAAGTGCTTCAGAGGGGAGTTGGAGCTGAAATGGCAGCAGCTATAGAGACAGTGTCTCAAATGCTGAGGCGGGTTTGTCTCAGAGTCAGATTTATCTCACTACTGTATATTTACTGTTAATGTATTCCAGCCTTGGCCACAGAGTCAGGATTTGCAGAATCGAGAAGTGCGGCAGCAGCGGTTCGCTCACTTCACTGAGCTGGCAATCATGTCAGTCCAAGAGATTGTGGATTTTGCTAAGCAGCTTCCTGGTTTCCTTGAGCTCACAAGAGAAGACCAGATTGCTCTACTGAAGACATCTACTATTGAGGTCTGTTGCTAGAAATGTGACTTTTGTTAAATTGTACCCATTACACTAACTAGAGGGGGGGGAATGGTTTCTATCTTTTACTGGCCCTTTTATGAAAAGATTTAAGATGCCTCATTATGAGCCCATTTTCTTTGGATTGGCTGTCCATTGCTTGATTTTTAACTCGGCCCCTCTAAGAATAGCTACCTTGTTGTCTTGCCTCTGTGAATAATCCACAACCAAACTCTAAACATACTAAAAATACTTTAGCATTTTCATTTCATTTTGGCAAGTACTCTGTGATTCAGAGGTGGGAGTAAACACAAGTGCAAGTCTCAAATCTTAACTGTTAAGTATCAAGCAAGCAAACTCCAAGTTACTCCAGTGAGAATCAAACACGTCAGAAAAAAAATTCTGCTGATCTTTCGGTTCAGCTGTTTTCAGTGTTATTAGAAATTGTTGCAGCCAACAGTCTTATAAGCCTTCTGATCTAGTATTTGTTTTTCTGTGGCAGTAACAAACCCTCAACAGAGCCCAGTGCTCGGAAATAGTAATATGATCAGTATATTTCTGAAAGGAAAGCTCTGTAGTGAAAACAATTAATAGTATCCAAGGATGACTACAGTATACTTTAACATTGCTTATGATGAGAAAACCCAAAATACTTAACAAAGGAAATTTAGTTTAAAAAGAAGAGCAAATAATGACTCATAAGATACATATTCTGAGCAAATTTGCTTTTGATTAATAACTGTGAATCTGTAGTGTACAAACTGACTATTACATTTTCATTGTAACAAATAGTTTGTGTTCCCTTTTGAGTAAGTACAAAAGTTAAAGGCTGGTGTAGTTGAAAGACAAAAAAATATGGGTTTTTTTGTCTTTCTCAGATTATGCTGCTTGAGACGTCTCGGCGATACAATCCTGCCATTGACAGCATTACATTTCTGAAGGACTTCAGTTACAATAAGGAGGATTTCGCCAAAGCAGGTTCATTTGTTCATTTCTACCTACCAAATAATTGTTTTTATTACTTAACCACAGTGTGTGCATTTCATCTGTCAGAATGAAAATGTTTTTATGATGACAAAAATTTAAGTGCAGTACTTATAGTGTTAAAAAGGAGAAATAATATATACAAAATTCAGCACATGTACGCCAGTCCCTGCATTCACCTTATTGCACCAGTCCCATCAGTAATGATTAAAAACTCTGCTTTAATTGCATCTAATGCTTTAATGGTTGTATCGTGTGCCTTCTAGCAGAAAGTCAAAGATTACAGAGATGTATAGAAAATATGTTTTCATATGTTCCCTTACTGTGAAAATGCTCAAATCCACAGCGTGCAGCTGCAGTGCGTTTCTATTTGTAACATGACATTTCATTTCCTCCCTCCTCTCTCCACTCTTACCTCCTCAGGGCTTCAGTTTGAGTTCATCAACCCCATCTTTGAGTTTTCAAAAGGAATGAATGACCTGCACCTGGACGAGGCCGAATATGCTCTGCTCATTGCTATCAACATCTTTTCTGCGGGTCAGAATTTATAAGCTACACACCCTTCTCATAGTGAAAATGCTTTGAGAACTAATCCTTCCCTTTTTAGTTCTTTGGGAGAAATGAACTGGTTGCATTTGCAGATTGAGCATTTTTCCGCTCAGAAGGCTTTCTTTGCATTTTACCAAAATAGATCTTCTTTTTTTTCCTCCATAAACAAACAGGAGAGATTAATGTGTGTGTGTGTGTGTGTGTGTATATTTGCTTTCAGATCGGCCAAATGTGCAAGATCATGATCTGGTGGAGCGGCTGCAACAGCCCTATGTGGATGCACTGCGCTCTTATATCATGATTAAGAGACCAAATGTAAGCACCAGATATATCTGTAGCTTTTTCTTTTGTTACAGACTGAACATCAGTATAATCAGGCTGTCATCATCACAACAAGCACATTAGGTCATGACTAAGGTCATATTGTATTGTTGAGACTTGTAGGGGGTTTGAACTGTTAGAAGAGCAGTTGTGTGCTAGATAAAGCTGAGTGGTGAAAGGAATCAAATGTAGACCACATATTGTTATCTAAAAACAGCAACAATTATACATTATCAGCTGAGTTGATAATAGGTATTTGTGTGTTTTCACACACATATTGTGAAGTGATTGTGTTTGAAAGGCGCTTTGGAAACTATTCATTTATTTTTAAATGAACTTCCTTAGGATCACTTGATGTTCCCCCGCATGCTGATGAAGCTGGTGAGCCTTCGTACACTAAGCAGCGTCCACTCGGAGCAGGTTTTTGCCCTTCGCCTCCAGGACAAGAAGCTTCCCCCACTACTATCTGAAATCTGGGACGTCAATGAGTGACTGCAAACCTGATGTCACACTCCGTGGCTTTGTTAAGCCTGAGACAGACATTGCATCCAGCAAGATCACTGACTCCTTTCTGACGATCTTGTCAAGGACTGGTTGTTTTCTTTTTCATGGGGAAGGGAGAGCAACGCTGCCCTTTGCTCTCAGACTGCTATATGGCTTTGTGTTCCTAAGAGGAACATGAACGCCTACTTTTCTTTGAACCTTGCTTTTTTTTTTTTTTTTTTCTTTTCTTCCATGTAGATACTGACGTGATTGTGGTTAAATACCAGCATTCGGCTCTTTAGCCAGTTATCTCTGATTTAATATTTGTTGAACGTTTTGTCAATCTCTAGTGCGGTTTTTATCCTTTTCCTCTAACAATAATAATCAACAGGAACTGAGCAGGTCTTGGCTGTGGCTCTTTCAAACGTCAGGATTACAGTCACACATTCAGTTAAAATGGTGATATTTGCATTTGTGCAATAGAACGGGGAAAAGATGGGCATAATCAGACCCACGACAGCTTTTCACTTTATTGACATTAGGTTAAAATATAGGCCATTTGGTTGATACGTAATATGCATTTTAATATGGCAGCAAATAGATTTTTGTTCCCTTTGGAGTAAGTACAAAAGTTAAAGGCTGGTGTAGTTGCTCAGGTAATGTGAAGTAGACCTCTGAGAACTGGAGGCTTCTTTAATATCTATTAGTTTAATAGATTTACTTTAGTTTTTCCAGATGAATAAGGGACCTTTTTGGTCGTTTGTAGAAGCCCATTACAGTTAGTGTAAATTGTATATTTGTTTACATTAAAAATAAAAAATGCAAAGCTTATCCTCAAGATTGTACAATCACATGCTAACGCACAAGAAAGTACAACTCTGCAGGTGACTAGTAGGCTGGGCCCTTCACAGGAAATGGTGTGTTTTGTTTTGTTTTATCACTCAGTGCAATGGTACCCTGAAATACAGGCGGTATTGTCTTTAAGATGTAAGGAAAGATGAAATTTCAGTTTGGCAAAGTCAATCTACCATGTCTCTGAGCCTTTTTTTGTTTTCCCCAGTGAGAAAGCCCCTTTTCTGTCAAAGTTGCATTCACAAATAAATGAAAAGTATTGGCTTGATTAACACCATCTTTGTAACTGTGTAAGTGAAATGTACTTTTGTGATTTCGCTCTAGCATTTAAAAGTGTGTCAAATGTTTGAGCAGAAAAGGAGACGTTTTGTGACATTTTATTTTTGATAATCTACTATGTAACTAATACGGAGGACAATAAATGTCAAGCTGAATTTCTAGTTAGAAAGCTAACTTGATCTAAAGGTCTGTAATAGTGTGAGTATCTTCCTTGAATGGGTACTCAACATCAACAGCTTTAACCGGTCAGATTTTGGGAAACCTCACTAAAAACATGTACCAAAATCTTTATTAACAGGGAGCAGGAATCAACAGGAAAGAACTACTTTACTAGAGATATATATATGTTTTTCTTATTGCTGTGTTTTCCATGCCTTGTCCTGTGCGGTGTAACACTGAAATGCTGCATAATGGATGATAAAGGACTGCCAATAATTGTGAAGTCTGTTTTCTCTTCCTATGTTGAGTGAAGACGGCTGAAAATTGGGACAGTTTAATGGCTTTGCAGTCTGTTTTACAGTAATTTAATTACCTCTGTAGCCATTACAAGATGTCAAGGTTGGATTTCTCAATAACTGTAGATGTAAAATGCAGTTTGCTCTGTCCTAACAAACAACTTCTATTATTTCAGCCGGGAGGTCGTCCAGAATCATGTTTTTGGGGACCTTTTAGCTAATAAATTCCATCAGACGGCTAACGTGCTGGTTAAATGGGACATTATCTACACCTGCTACACAAATGTCACACAGGCACAAGTAGACTCTTCAAAATTCACTTTATTGCACATTAGATTTTTGTCCAAAAGCACTTGCTGGTGGACTTGATGTTTAATTATTTGAATTTTTGGTTGTTAAGCTTGGATTGTGTAACCAAACTGACCCCTTTTTTTTTTTTTTTTTTTAACTTTATCGCCATATTGACCAACATGTCTGTATTGTATAATATTAGCTTAAACTGATTATCTCTCCCATGTTCAGCTCATGCTTTTAATAAAATTGGCTTTGTTTATTAAAGTGTTCCTGTGAACCACCATGCACAGCATCGGGAACCCTGAAACTGACAATATTATTTTCCACTTTATTTTTAATTTAATTTTTTTTGCTTTCCTGCCTGTGACATGTAAGGATGTCTTGTGTGAAAATGATATATTGATATACTAAATTAATGACAACTCTAGTGGTTTAAAAAAAAATTAGTGATGACAATAATTAATTGGTGAATTAACTCCCTAGTTTGTATTTGCCTTTGACATCGTCTATGACGTGTCCTCTATGACAACTTGACTTTTATGTTTCACCATGCGGATTAAATGATCTAATGATACAATCCTTTAGCCTGGTTCATGCATCTTTGACCAAGCTGGATGAAAACTGATTTTAAAATGTCTCACACAGCCTAACATTAAGAAAATGTGTAAAATGATAAAAACAGTAAACGTTACTTAATGGTTGGCTGAATAAATGCAAATGCTTGTCCAGCCACATTCCTTACAGTGGGGTGCTCTTAAGATGTTAGAATAGCTGTGGAAAACCTAGTGACCGGATTTTCTTACTTAGTAGTTGCTTGTGGGAAACGTCTAACAAAAGACCATCCATAAGGGTTTGTTCCTGCCAGAAGAAGAATGGAACAGCAGCTAACATCAGGAAACAAACTTTAGCTATGACAATTTTTTTTTTCATTCTGTAGGCACAGAAAAGATGGTGGTGTCCTGGCATTTTTGACCATGTACTATGTCAATCCTTAAAATTTAGTTATAGATTTGGATTTTGTTGATATCCATATAATCAATCTCTGATATAGTGTTTTATTTATTAAAAAAATAATGAGCAGGTTAAGACAAGAACGGATGCAGGAGCGTGTAACCAAACCGGTGAAATGCTTATGCAAAACTTTCCTTTAGGTCCCTTTTTAACAAAATGTGAATTTTTGTATTTTGGGTTTTGGTTTGATGCTTGCAGGACCTAAAAATAGCTTCTGTAATATTACTATTAATATCCCTTGGTTGTATACCATTTCGGTTCACAGAGGGAATATGATTACCTTTATTATTATTTTCTAGTGTGCGTACTGTAATCAAAGAGCAATAGTTATTTTTGTGTATATGTATATTGTGGTAATGCTGCCGATATCTCAGGTTCTTAGCTCATCCACACATTTGCTGTTTTACAAGGAATAAATTGTAATGGATTGAGAGGTTGATGAGACTCGTTCAGTGCAGTTCTGGTTTGTCTTCAGCAGATCTTCAAGCCTTTTTATGTTGCTGACCTCATAACTTTTTTCTCTCTGAATGTACCCAGCCATTAATTTGGTTAATGCTATCTTTGATAGAGATGTTCAACATGTACCGTTTCATTTTCATTCTCAGCAACACATGCTGAGTGTTCAAAGCGAGAGCTTTGAAATGCAAATTCCACTTTTTGAATGATCTGGAGACATTTTAATTGCCCCGGGTTACTGACAGATTATTCAACACTACTGCTCTAGAGTCAGCATGAAGTACTCTGTCATCAGGTTGGCTGATTGAAGAAACTTTTGGGGATATGTGGCACATATTTCACTTAAAAAAACTTTTACCAGTCGGTGGTTGCTGGAGTACTTTTCTATGCTGTGGTGTGCTGGGGGAGCAGCACAGCAAAGAAGGACTCATCCAGGCTGGAGAAACTGATCAGGAGGGCTAGCTCTGTGGTCGGCATGAAGCTGGACACTCTGGTGACAGTGGCAGAGAAAAGGACATTAAAGAAACTGATGGACATTATGGACAATGCCAGGCATCCTCTGCACACGGCCATTAACAACCAGAAGAGTCTGTTCAGTGACAGGTTGCTTCTCCCAAAGACAAGAACTAACAGACTTAAAAACTCCTTTGTCCCACACGCCATCAGACTGTTTAACTCCTCTCTGGAGGGGAAACAGGAGGACAAAGGAGGGAACAACTAAGCTGTAGTGCCTCTTCACCTCACTGTGCAATACCTTTTGTGCAATACTTTTGTAAATAGTCAACGGTGCAATAGACTCAATACTTGAAATGTGCAATTCACTTGTATTTTTTATTTTTATTCCTATTTATTCTATTTATCCCCTTCGTATATTTTATTTATATTGTCTCTGTATTTATATATATGTGTGTGTGTATAACTCTGTAACTTCTGTCGGTGCTGTGCTTTTTTGGAAATCGAATTTCCCAGAGGAACCCACCCGAGGGATTAATAAAGTTCTATCTTATCTTATCTTATCTTATCTTAAATTTCTTTATCATTGCGTTAAACCAAGTAGCCTACTAAAATTCATACAGTTAAAATTTATTTGGATTATTTTTAGTCACTTTTTGTTAGCTTTTTGGTCCTTTTAACTTTAGTTAATTATAAATAATGTAAGGGTGGTAGGCTTATCAAAAAATAAATACGGGGACCCAAATGGCTCCCGGCGTTCCTGCTGCGCGATAAAACGCAGGAAAATGGTACAAATAGATTTTTAGAGTGAACCAATGGTGACGATCCCCAGTTGGGAGCATTAGGTGGGTTTTGTCGCTTCCGTTAGGTCGGCCTCTCAGTATGCGGAACTCCCTGCAGGCTTCTAGTGCTGCTGATGATGATGGGGAGGAGGAGGAGGATGTTGTGAAGGCAGGTTGTAACTGACCGAGCCACACGTTTCACTGAGCAGGCAGGCGGACACATATTTCGCATAATTTATTATGTTCCGGGACACTCAAACGGAGTGGCTAACCTTTTCAGCGGTTGTCCGCGCTCGATGTTTTCACTGATAAAAGAAGGACTGAATTCTGACAAACATCGCTGCCTCTCCGCCGTGACCGAGGAGAGCGCCCACCATCCAGGCCGTCATCGGCAGCTGGCTGGCTTGGCAGCGAGCATTAGCGGCTAACCGGCTAACGTAGGTAAGGTTATTCCCATTAACGCCTGTCCTCTGTGAACGCATTCAGCGCATATGTGTCGTGTGTTCTCAACTGTGTCATTGCGTTTGTTACGTTTGACAGGTGTAATGTGTATGAGACTAACGTACTGGTGGTAGCTAGGCAGCTCGCTAGCTAGCTTGCTAGCTAATCCACTCGTGACGTAGGAAAGCATACGGCTAGCAGAGGAGGGGTGAGAAGATGCTTCCTTGGCGTTAATGTTTAGGACGAATCAAAGCCAGACAGCCTGTTTGAAATATTTATCCATATATATAATATAAAAAAAAAATGACAGCACTACCACCGTGCACCAAGGACGGTTGTATCTGAGCTGGGAGGCGCTGACATTGCCTTATCACATTTCTTCTAAGTGCTGTTTGTTAATGTTACCTTCCTCTTGGCATACGTCCTCACCATGGCTAATCTCAACTTGTTCCAGTAAAATTTAGACTACACACCCAGACAGGCTAGTCATGCGGGATTTGTGCTCTGCAATCGCAACCCGTGACGGTTTTCTGTTGAAATAGTGTGCCATTGTGAAGTCCGTCATCACGCCTGAAGCATTGCTTAACAGTTGGATAATTTGACACAATGTTCACATTAGCTTGCGACATAAACGTTGGGCACTAACGTTAACGTGTGAAAACATTAGCACGGTTTCGTCATCGAAGAAAGAGAAAGTATTTTTTTTTTCATGTGGATACTTAGTATGTTAATATGTACAGAAATTTAAGATATACGTCAACATATTTTAATAAAGATGATTTGAGGGTGACTGGAACATAATGTTCAATGGATAACTATACACGGTCTTTTTTATTTGCTGTCATGCATGTCTTTATTGATATGACGACATTTAGGTGAATGAGATAATAAACCCAGGCTTTATGTAGATTTCACCGTTAAAATAGCTATCATATTAAACCAAAATTTTAAGGACACGTGATTATTTTGTGCTTTTGCAATACAATCAGTGAACGTGTGTTAATATGATGTTTCTGGTTATGTCAACATTTCAGCGTTTGGGCGAATGACTGTGGTAAAAGGCATTGCAAATGAAGGACATTGACTGATTGATTGTGGTCCCACAGGCAGGCCAGTATTTCTTGCTGGTGACAGGTATGGATTGGCTCAGGGAATCAGGCACCTTCCGTCTGTCTTTGAGGTGCTGAGGTGAACGGCAAAAAGATCCCCGAAGTCTCCTGTCAGCATTGGGCATATTTGTTTTGGGTGGATTTCTAAACCTTCAGGAATAAACTTTTAACATAACTGAATAGCTAGCCTTCATTCTTAATAATGACAAGATTATTTGCATGTGAAATTGTGTTAAAGTGTGAGTTAAACAGTGCAATCAATGTCCATACACTAGATCCAATCAATAAGTGGTTGTCTTTTCCATTTACCAGAACTTTATCAGAGAAAGGAGTGTGTCCCAGTCACATGTAATTCACCCAATGCATTACAGACTAGCTACAGATCTTTGACTATATCCTCTTGATTGATGATGGGGTAAAATTTGATTTGAATCTCAAAGCCTCTGGGGAGAAATGTAAAAATAGGCCAATCACAAATGGTTTCTGAGGACAAATATAATTTATTATACACTGGAGCTTTTAGGCTGGGGGGTTATCTGGGTGATAACGAAATTAAGCTTTATAAGATATTGTGAAACAAACATATTGGTATGTAACTTGTTGTTAAATCAAAACAAGGCATGAGTGTCCTTGTTTTTGTTTTTTTTTTTTTTGATTTAATGCACATTGAACTCAGCTTTGCCATTTTATCAAAAAAAAAAAAAGGTACCTGGAACCTGATTCAAATGAAGCCAGTCTTCGTCACACCTTGCAATGCAAATTATTAGCACATAGTTAGTTTTCTACAGTCAAACAGATAACTGAACACCATAAACGTGTTGGTTATTTCATTTTGTGACCACAATTTCAAGATGTAGAAACATGGCCAGTCACCAAGCATATATTACGAACTTCTATAAATCATTTTAAAGTTGCAGCACTCGTTCCTTGTAGGTTATGAGCGGCAGGGGACCAAAATATATCAATACTGGTCCAGTTGTTAAACACTGTACCATTGGTTCAATAAAATGATAATTTAAAAGTGATAACTCATTGAATAATAATAATAATGGATTGGATTTATATAGCGTTTTTCAAGGCACCCAAAGCGCTTTACAATGCCACTATTGTACTCTCGCATTCACACACTGGTGGAGGCAGCTACGGTTGTAGCCACAGCTGCCCTGGGGCAGACTGACAGAAGCGAGGCTGCCATATCGCGCCATCGGCCCCTCTGGCCAACACCAGTAGGCGGTAGGGTAAAGTGCCTTGCCCAAGGACACAACGACCAGGACAGAGAGCCCAGGGATCAAACCGGCGACCTTCCGGTTACAGATGCGCCTCCTAAGAATAATACTTTCTTAATCTACACATTATCCCTTACTTGTTTATGCGGCCTTGCTGACCTGATCGATTTCAGTAGCATTCTCTGTTTGTACTTACTGCTGTTTACTGTGACTGGCAGTAAATGTTAACCATGTTGGAGGCCCATGAATCATATCTGTCTCCTCTCCATGCTTACATAACAAGTGACTGCTTGCCTGCAGACCACTCTGAAGAGATTCATCTGTTGTGTTAATGTACATCATTATTTAGCCTTTGAAGATTGTTGTAATGTTGTGACAATTCTTTATTCCCGGTTTTTAGAGATAGGAAAAGGGGATCAGTACCACACTCGGTAATTAAAGACAATCAGTGAAGTGGCACAGTCCTGCCATCCTTATCTAAAAATAATGTTGTGAGCCAGTATCTCTGTGCTGGATGAGTCTGCCTGCAGCGCTACTGCTTCATAAAACAGCCATTTTGGCTTGGTACCAGGAAGCTTTCAGGCTGCCAGACCTGTGTATAGGTTCATTTTCCTGATGGTTTCATGAGATAATTGTTACATTGTATTCTCTATAGGCCTGTTGAATTGTCCATTTTGTAGTTTTTCTTTGCTGTGACAAGGTTTATGCTGTTGCCGCTATCCAACCTTGTAGAAGTTGTTCCATGTATTTTATTTATCTTTTAAAGCTTGAGCTGAAAAGATTATTTTTTTTTATTTTAAACCGCCGTTTCAGAGCTCATTTACCCATTAATGTTAAGTGACAGTTTACTTTTCCTTCTTGTACATCAGTGTGCAAAAGTCAGTAAAAAGCTGCCAGGCTTTTAGGGTATTTGAATAACTTTACCAAGTGTGATGAGTGTGAACATTAAGCTGACTTCCTAAGATGTGTCATCCCACTTGGCAGGCCTGTTTGAACTGCATCTTTGTGTGGCTCCTCACATCAGATACTCTTGGATTTAACAGTGTGGTGAAAGTTCACATTAAACACTGTCAAGCTTCCCAAAACCATAAGAAGGTATTATGTATCTGTGGTAGCTTAAGAATCAGTGTTTTAATACTGCAGTTTCAGTGAAATGTGTTAAACATTCACTCAATTCCAAATTGACGTAAAATAAAAATATAAAAATAAAAACATTAGAACATTTTAGCATGCATCAAGAATACTTTAATTCTAATGGTTCATGTCCCTCTGTGAGCAGCTTCTCTGCTCAGAAGTGGAGCTATTAGACATAATTACACCTATAATGTGTTTGAAGCCTTCTGTAATAATGTCCGCTGGACACAGCTGTGTCACGCACTGGTAGTTCTGTGGCTGAGGGGGTTAATGACCACCTTTGTCAGAATGTGTGACTATCGTGTCCCACTCATGATTTACATGCAGTCCATTTGTCTGCCCTGTTATCGTTGTGTGTCTGTTCTGTTTCTACCACACAAGCGCACATATCGAAATACGATATTCATATCAGGATTTATTTATATTTGGTGCAGATTCATTTTAAGCATTCTGTGTGGTGTCACTTCACTGAAGGTCGCTGCAATTTTAATGTTCATAGAGCGAAACCTTTTTTTCTAGTGTAATAGATGTAGTTTCTGACAGCTCTTTCTAATATTGTGTTGAGCATGAAAACAGAACTGGAAGTGTAAATGAGTCTTTAGGGGGACTGCGGGCTTCCTGTTTGAAGAAAGAGTCAAATTAGGTCAGAAGTGTTTTCTACAGTTAAAGCTACTGAGTCTATAACATAGGGCTGCTCGATTATGGCAAAAATGATAATCACGATTATTTTCACTGAAATTGAGATCACGATTATTTGACGATATTTATTTAACCCTTTAAGACCTACTATAGAACCAAGTCCACCAGAGCTTATATTATTTTTTTTACATGCTGTAGTGCCATTTGTGGGAGCATTTCAAGTTGCTATACATCAATACAACTGTTATAGCCCATATTTTAATAATATGTATGCATTAAGTCCATAGTAATTACATAAATTGCAAAAAAGTGCAATAAACTACAAAAAAAAATTGAAAATCGCTTTTGTTTTGTTTACATATATTTCTACTTGGAGAAATTTAAGAGGTTTATCCCTCAAAACTTTAAATACAATAAAGTTGCAAAAAAATAGTTTCCCACCACAGGAAATTTATTTTGAGTGTCTTCATAGTTTTATTTTGGAGATACAGCAATTTTTATATATTGCAGGAAAAACAAAAAACAATCCTATGATGCAAATTTGCAAAGAAAACAGCATGTGCATCATTTCACTGTGGGAAGTGTTACGAACAGCTGATAGGAGCGGCAAAGCGTGTTTCTGGAATATTATGTTTTTGTTCCTGCAAGCGCTTTTTATGCAATTTTTGCAAAGCTATATGTGGAACGAAACCATGACCGAGGACAAGCTGATGGCATCAGATGTAAGTACAACTCCTCCGGTTTCATATGCAAAACAAATTATTGCGCTAGCTTACACGGTTCAGGTTCTACAGGGATTTAAAAATAGTTACGCAAAACGGAGCGTGCTGCTCTGACCGGCTTTAAAGGGTTAACAATGACTTTAAAAAATAATATAAAATAGTGTGCAACACCACTGAAGTTTTTTTTTAAAAACTCTCTTTTCAACCAACGGCAGTCACTCTCCAAATAACTTCTGCTTAGCTTTCCGAGCTTCCCTCGGGTCCTCTTAATCAGCGGTCTCCAACCTTTTTTGCGCCACGGACCGGTTTATGCCCGACAATATTTTCACGGACCGGCCTTTAAGGTGTCGCGGATAAATTAGGGAGGGGCTAATAATCGGCTCAGTCATTTTTAATGATCGTTGAAAGCCCAGATCGTAATCGTGATTAAAATTCGATTAATTGAGCAGCCCTACTATAACATGTAACTAGTCCAAATGACATGGGAAAAGAACAAAGCAACACGGGTTCTGTCAGACATAGGATATACTGCTTCTCATATGTCTGTGTGATGGAGTAGATGCGGTCATGTTGTTTAATTCAAAAGCAACTCCTGGAACTGCAGTGAAATTGGCATATTTTCATAGATGTGCACAAGTTTTGCTGTTTGTTAGACTTCAGTAATTCATCCTTCAGTCCTTATGAATCAGGTTTTTTTTTTTTTTTATTAATGTGAAGTTTGAATCTTTTTTGCAGTAATTGCACTGATAGAGGTGTGGTCATTGTAAGATTATCTTAAGCTTTTAGAAAAGAATCCTGGTCTTAGCTTTTCAGTGGGAATGCATCAATGATGCAGTATGAACCACTGACTAAATTAAAGCTCCTTCAGCTGGATAACAGCCTTTAAGTGACAGTGAGAAACTGCTCTGGGTCCTGAGTGTTTGTGTTTCAGGGTGGGGTTTCAGTAGCATGGCCTCCTGTAGTATTTGTTAGTTTTAGAGTAAACGCTGTTTGGCATCGCATGATAGCTCAAGTAGATCACGTTACTGTGGTTTTGTTTTGTGCAATTAGCTGATGTGAACATTAGCAGTTATGGTGTTTTCCTCTGAGGTGTTTTAAGCTTCAGATTTTGCTGCTTATTCCAGAAAAACAAAAAGCAGAGCAGTAATTCTGTAATGTTTGATGGTTTTGGGAGGAAAGAGAGATACTTCAGACTGTAGTTTTACTGCAGCCACATTATAGTCTTTGAATTGAATGTCAGCATGTTGGTTTTGCTCTGATTATATTCACACTGAAAAGTTACAAGTCGAAAAGTTGAGCATGGGACTAAAATTGTCAATTTGTGTCTTGTGGTTTTAAGGGGATCTCACTGCTGTTCTTTTCTTTCTTGTGGGCTTCCAGTTCATTGGTTACACCTGCAAGTGCTTCCCATGAGGGTTGTCCTGATTGTGTCATAACTACTAACATGTTTAGCAGTGCTGTTATTTGTTTAACTAGTACATGCCCATGCTACAGTATAGTTTGACCAGTTTGTGGTGTTGGTTGTAAAATTCAAATGATTGTAAAATGATGGTTATAACAAGTTAGACAAATATGTGTTCATTGCTTGGTGGTTGCAAGGCAACATGATGGCGTTATACTGTATGATGCATAAGCGAAGTGAATATAAATTAATGTTACTGTTGTGAAACACAAATGATTCAGTGCTTTTGCAAGGCATTTTAAAAAAGGTTATCTGAGCTTGTCGTTAGGTGATTGCAAGGCGATGTGATGACATCATCATGATAACTATTGATAAGAGCTGTCAGGGGCCTGAGATGTAGCTGTGTGCCAAGGCTGGTTGCTGAACTCCTGATCCTAATGTAGGAGGATTTGTGAGACAAAGAAATAAATACACAGATTTTGTAAGTTATAGAACATGAGTGAGTTCCTCTAAAAAGCAGATCATATAGCTGCATAAATTATTGCTGAAAATAGCATGAAATGCCATGGCTGTGGGAATGTTAAATTGTTTTTCAGAAAAGTCTTAAGAGTTGAGCTTAACATAATCCTGGCCCAGACTTGTTTTTTTTGTATTTAGTGGCCAGTGCTTTGTCATTACTTTACAAGAGGAGATCCAGAGCTTGTGCACCTGTTTGTAAAGCTGCTCATGTTAAATTTATTCTCACAAAAGCAACTCAACTAATATTTTGAGATGGTGTTGTTATTGTGTCAGGGAATGCCTGCTAAACTGTAGTCATGCACTGTATGTTGCCTTAATATGAATGTTAAGTTGTCTGTTGTCACGATAAGGGAACTAGACTGGAGCTACAAGTGGCTTCCTGGTGTTTAATAGCCATCTGTAGAGGTGCTGGTTTAGTTTGCTGGACAAAGTCCAAGCTGTGAAGTGTGCTCATTCCACCAAGGCCCCTAAGCTGCTTACTTACCTCTCCTTACCCTCCAACAAAAACAACCAGGCAACGCATTATTGTCAACTCTAAAGTGCAGCAAGTAATATTTTGTAATATGTTTAGAGTGATTCTTTAGTTATGTCTATGTAAATGTAACCCAAAATTATAAGTTTTAATCTCCAACAATTCTGTTTATAGGTTTTTGTGGTTCTTCTTCCTATGTCGTCTTAATGTCCAACATATACCCTATAAACACATCCACACACCTTGTTTTGCATTTTGTTTCTTTGTTTATAGTAGTATGATGTCTTGTGAAATTTGGTAATATCAGAAAGCATTTCTGATATTATAAGTTTAATTTTATAACAAATTATAATTTGTTATTTGTTCGAATACCACAAGGACAGAACAATACAGTTCTTTGTCTGCTCTTTAGCTGAAAAGGCTCCAAATGCTTTATTCCATCTTAAAACCACCTCCATGTGAAACTTCTGCTGTTGTGTGGGGTTAAAAGCCTTGTGAAGAGTTGGTGTTGTGGACAAAGGTAGTATATATATTGTACATAGAGGAAAAGTGGAGAATGCTGCAGAGCTGAGTGGATTTATACTTTATTATAGTTTGACATTTACTGAAAAGTCACAACTATACATCATAAAACCCAATCTGACCCCATTTTGTTACTCTGAAAAATTACGCTGCTGTTTGGTGATATCCAGTGTGTGCACCAGGTGCTTTCATTGTGCAGACACAAGCTTATTATATTGTGGTCATAAAAACATACAATAATATATATTTTCTTCTTCTTTGTGTGTTACAGATTGGACCCAGTCTTCTTCTTCTTTTATGGGTTTTTTTTTTTTTTGGAATAATCATAATGATAGTAAAGGAGCTGCATTTCAAGTATACACCTGAGCTTTCTCACTTGTGATGGAGAGGTACCCTTAACTCAAGAGGCGACGTATATCCTGGATGCTGTGACATACAGGACATGGTCAGTCCAACATGGAGAAAAAGAAAATGTGCCCCCGCCTTCTCGACTACTTGGTAGTGGTTGGAGCAAGGTAAGCCCTTAGGCAGACATGGCACCCACTACCCTTTAACCTTAATACTTTTTTCTTTAGTGTCTTGACATATAATAGGCATACAAAGTAGACCTCTTGGTTTTTATATCATCTTCTATTTTTACTCTGTTGAAAATTCTCAGCACTTTTGAATGCATCCTTGCAAGTGTTTGAAGGTTTTTGGAAAACTGCAACCTTGAAATCTGATGATTTCACAGCTTATGTTTTTGCTTTGGTGTTTATACAACAGCTCAACCCTTATGAAAAATGAAGAAAAGTAGTATATTGTTTCAAACATAGTGACTGAGCCAAAAAAAAAAGTATTGACATAATACAGTGAAATCAGAGGGGACTCTCAGTCACTGTGTCTGTTTATTTGAGCGGTTGGTGATTTAAGTGTTTAAGAACAATTTCAGATTTGTTATTGGATGGAATGGTTGTTGCCTCATACTTCCTCTGCACAGATTTCCAAACAGTTCAAACACTTCAGTTTGAAATGCTAAATTGGTTACACATTTGCTTCTGTAACCACAGAAATACTATCGAGGCTTTGTTCAATGTTTTTGTTTGAACTCTGTGGTTTCCATTTCTTCCTTTATGAAATTTGTCTTTCCTTTTATGTCTTTCATATTAAAGGGAACCTGTTACACCTCAGATACTCTGCTAGATTAGCTTTGGTTATTTCACAATTTAAAAATAATCTTAATGTATCTTGTAGTGGGCGTTGGTGCAGCCCCTCAGTTCCTCCACTGTCTGAAACAAGCTGTTTTAGCATATTTCCTTCTTCCCCTTAAGCCAGCTTTATTCAAATTGGCTGTCGTTTAAAAAAAGAAAAAAAGAAAAAAGAAAAGAAACAGGGTCTGAACAGAAAGCAGGTAACAGTGAGAGCACAGAAGTCTGTCTTTTACATTCTTTTCTCATATTTGCTGTCGCTCACATTTGACACATAAATACACTAATGTCTTGATTTGATATTTTGATGTTTCATGTAAGGGATTTGAAGCTCCCCTCTTAACATGTGATAGGAACTCAGTTGCAGTTGCATCAGGAATTAGTTGTAATGTGCTCAAAGAACACATTAAGCAATAATTCTGGGCACTGCTGACAAATGTTTGCCATTTAACCTCCAGGCAACCTACTAGTGACAGTGTGGCCCAGACCCCTCAGCTTCTCCGACGCTACCCACTAGAGGACCACCAAGACTTTCCACTCCCACCAGACGTGGTTTTCTTCTGCCAACCGGAGGGCTGCCTGAGTATACGCCAGCGCAGGGTCAGCCTTCGCGATGACTCCTCTTTTGTTTTCACCCTGACTGACAAGGACTCAGGAATTACTCGCTACGGAATCTGTGTCAACTTCTACCGCTCCTTTCAGCGAGGACATCATCGTACTCGAGGAGAGAAGAGCAGTCACGCTGAGACAGCAGAACGGGCAACAGAGACCACAAGCGAAGGGTCTGATAGTGGTGGAGGTGGAGTTCCACACCGTGTGGTTTCTCCACCCAAGAATGCAGAGTCAGTACCTCCGCCTGCTTCTGGAGAAGAGGGTGGACAGCAAGGTGCTGAGCAAAATGCCGGCAAGTCCCCACAGCACAAACGGAGTGCTGCTAAGGTGGCGGCCAGGAACCGCAACAGCACACTGACCTCTCTGTGCATACTCAGCCATTACCCCTTCTTCTCCACCTTTAGGGAATGCCTATATATTCTCAAGAGGTTAGTGGACTGCTGCAGTCAAAGGCTAACACAACGGGCGGGGCTTCCTCGTGCCACCCAGAGGTGAGGTTTCAGATTTCATGCACTAATGCTTCTTCACTCACAAACAGGTTTTATAGTCTTAATCTTTCTTTAAAAGCTTTGTTAGCCAAATAAATAACACACAGATTATTTTGAAGTAGGTCTTTGCCAAGAACCCATCCTGTCAAAATAAGTTGTGTAGTATAGAAACACCAGAATCCACTTGTTGATTGCTGTGTAATTGCTAAGCACATGAAACCATTAAACACCCACTAAACACTTATTTTTGTATGAGCATTCTCGTTGTGCCAGCCTTAGGGGCAAATACCAAGTTAGATGACAAGATCTCATAAGCAGAGACCAGAGTGGATTCATTTTAAAGGATTTTAGCATCCATATTAATCAGTACATTGTTTATTCCCTTCAAAGTTTTCTTTTGTTGACTGTAACATACTTCAGTCTCCAGAGACAGCAGTTGGCAGATGATACATCTGTTCATACCCACCTGTAGTTTATGTAAAAAGAGCAATTAGCGCTCTTTTAAAGCACAGTTTCAGTTGAATTCAACTCACTTGAATTTCTTGTGCAAGCTTTTAAATAATGTCTGTGCATTTGATGCACATTAATAACCATTCACACAGCTTATTATTTCACATTCAATTCTAAAGGCTAGAAAAGTTGGAGAAAACTTGTTTTGTCAGTGTTCCTGCTGATGTTTTCTGCAGTGCCCACTCCTTTGTTTCTACTCCCGTCTGCTTCTTCCGTTGTCCACCTGTTAGCTGTATGTTTGTGTTTCACAATTATACAGGAGCCTTTGTCTGTGGTGCCGCACAGTTTTGCAGGCCATCTGTGGCGTGTGTCTTGTTCTCACAGTATGCTTTATGCTTTCAAGCTCCACCTCAATGACAAATAATGCCAAACAAAATGTCCACAGTGCATTTAAATCAACTTTGTTTTGAGTGGTTTGTTTTACATTAAATATTATTTCAGGAAGAATAACAATTGTTACATAATTCTAATGAATCATTTTGTGTGTACACCCAAGCTTGACAGATAGTGGGTTTTTGGGAAAATGAAGGGTCGCTGTTTTCACAAACTACTAAGCAATTTATTGTTAGGACACCACTTCATCACCATCTGCTCAAGTGTGACATGCACTCTTCCTCATGTCCTGCAGACAATGCTGAGAGGAAGGTAAACAATTGAGTTTGAGTGCACTATACTGAACAAATAATATGACACTGCCCACTTGGCTAAATTACTATAATAAACTGTATAAAAAAGTTTTCAGAGCAGCAAATATTTCACAAAGTCTATCTGTTGTATAAAAGGAGAAAATAGGGCTGTACAGACTTCATGGTCTTTTGCTTCCCACAGTTAAATGAACATAATCAGGCAATATTAAACACCAAGTGAAAGCAAATGAAGTGACCCCTTAATCAGCTCTTGACCCCCTGGCTGCATGTGCCAACCACAGCTCTTCCCTACACTGTGTAGCTTGAAGTTTCCTGGACTAGTCAGGACAAGTAACACTGCATATTAAGACAGATATGCAATAAAAATCAAGAACAAGAAGGTGAAGACCTTTTTCCCTTTAGGCAGATCATCAGCTGTTGTTTGGAAATACATGTCAACCAAAAATACATATGCAAAGAGTGCTCTATAGTTGGGTCTGCACTACACCTTGATCAGTATATTGGCCGGCCAGTATTATTGGCCATTGTTAAGCCAATAAATGAAAATTTCAAAATGTAGCTTATGTTTTTTTCCTGCATTATCAAGTTATGTTAGTAAGGACTCTATACATAAGAAATGCTAGGGAAATCTGTTCATTTCCTGTGCCTGAAGGACAAGAGGTATTGACTCATGTATTGGAATTTTACACCAAATATTGTTATTGGTACCTGTTCTGTCCTAAATCCTGTTCTAGTCTAGATAGCAAAGAAACAACTAACTCATTCAGCTGCCTGAAAACACACCTCTAAATGCAGTATAATTAATGAATGGACGGCAAGAAAAACAATGCAGTGGTTGTTAACATGAACTGTCCATGATCAACTCAGCAATCACATTCCATGTGGCCAAAAAAACACAAGTGAGTAACAAAAACTCCAGCAGAAGGGTGAACATAGTGGAAACACAATTATTCTTCCAAAGTAGTGATATCAGGGGAATGTAGAGGGATCTCACAGCTCACAAGATATTTTAATTATTAATAATACAGCACAGAGTAAAAGGGAAAACAGTACTTTATTCATTTAATTTGTGTTAAGTTTTGGTACAGGTTTTTTATTTATATTTGTTGATTTTTCTTCAGAGGCGCTGAATTTAGGCAGATATGGAAGACCAGTTTCATTTTGATGCAGACTTTAGTAGAATAGCATGAATGTTGCACATAGATGTGGAAGGAGTGTAATGTAATTGTCATCTCAATAATGATCAAAATAATTATGGGAATCATTTTGGCCACAATCATCCACGCCAAGGTGAAAATATAACCCAGAGAGTGAAAAGAAAAAAAGGTCTCAATTGGATACCCCCAATATATCCAATAATATGATAAAAGGGGATTTATCGTTCTGTTCTGCCTATTAGACTTAACACAAATTGCTGATCATGTTTCGATTTTCTTAATTAAGCTTGAAGGCTAATTAATTCATTTTTAATTTAAGCTGCAGAGTACTCACAGCTGTACCCTGTATTTGATGCGGTGGCGTGATGTGGCAGTATTTTTCGGTGCTCTTTGGGTTTTTCTGTTGCCATGGGTGAGTTAATAGATTGCAAATTTTGATTGACAAAGTGCTAATTAGGCTGTCACTTCACAAGAGCTTATTCATCGAATGATTGTTATTTATAGCTGTTAAACTAGCGCAGCTTTTCCCGTCTTCTTTAAAAGGCACTGTTGGAACGTCTAGCACCCAGTTAAGCTCATACCTTGGCCTTTTTTTCTTTGATAAAATGTCGCTCTGACTCCACTTATCAGTAATATAGAACTATGGCTTCTCTGACAAGCTTAAAAAGCCGAAGGCTGAACAGACCTGAGAATCTCTCTTTTCCCCCTTTGACATGGTTGATTGAAATGTGGTGTTGCAGTGACAAAGAAGTAGAGTCATCACATAATGACTGCGAGCATTTTCTGCTATGGCGGCTCTGACAGATTGAGGTCTCTGCCTGCCCGTGGGTAACAGCTGCAGTTGGTGGGAGAGATCCAAACGGCTAATGATTTACCTCCCTCACTCTTTACCACACACACACATATAAGTATGCACTTTAGAAAGGGTAGTAGCACTGCGTGCATAGAGTAGTGGGTTTTCACATTACTATAGCGCCAACTACTTAAGAGCCTCTTGTGCATTTGTCTCATTTGCTCATCACATTAGGGATTTCACTGGTTATTTGTTCAGGTTTCTTTGTGGCTGTCTGCAGTAATAAAATGACCTGATGATTTCATCAACTGTTTTTTTTTTTTTTTTTTTGTTTTGTTTTTTTTTGGATCAAGGTCTTTTTATTGAACAAAGAATTGCTTCCAACAACAATTACGGCAATATTAACAAACAGTCGTGCCCCACCCACCCATCCAGAACAGTGTAACTAAAACCCAGCCAGAGAGGGAAGAAGAGATAAAAGAAAAGAAAATTACAGATACAAAGTAAATAATAAAATAAATGAACAACAGCAAGGGGAAAAACAAAACAACAACAAAAAAAATAAAAAACCCATCAACTCTGTTTTTAACTTTAAAATTGCCCTGGACATCTATCAATATATGTATTAGCTAGGGGTGCAACGATACACAAAATTCACGGTTCGGTTCGGTACTTTGGTGTCACGGTTCGAAATTTTTTTCGATACAAAAAAAAAATGTTCATGCCTTTTTAATTTGTCATTTATTAAAATTATAAATATATATATTTTAACTCAAAAGTACAGTTTTTAAATTTAATGTTGCTGAAACAAAAGTAATTAAAAAAATAAATATATCTCAGGGCTCTCAAAATTTCAAAATCCCTGGTAGCCCTTCGGGCAGGGACTCTTCAGTTTTTGGTAGCCCAAAATAAATGTAAGTAGCCCGAATAAAAAAGAGAGCAATTTTTTGATTGATGTTTTGTTTCCTGTTTTGTTTCCTTTACAATATTATACATTAAAGTATAATATTGTAAAGGAAACAAAACATTAATCAAAAAATTGTTGAAAAACAAATTACAACATTGTATAAAAATTACAATCATCAACTCACATACTTGGTTCTAATTGAACAGAAATTTCTATGAACTTGTAAGAACTGTGTATAAAAAGCACTGTTTTTGTCCGCTAGAGTGGGATTTTCACGGCACATTCCGCACCACATCTCTGTGCGTTCATCATTTGTTTGAAGCCAGCTCACCTGACATTTCTTTGGAGGTAGAGCAACACCAAAGTAATTGCTTAAAGGAGCTTCTTCGACATCTTTAAGAGTTTTAAACAAATGTCTGTCCTCCTCCAGAAAATCTTATGTTTGCAAACACGCGTTGCAACTTCATATCTTGTGCGCGTTTTTTTTTTTTTTTTTTTTTTTTTTTTGGACAGCGAATGCGCACCTGCGGACCACTTATGTGCAGCCCCGGTAATATAGCTCGTCATATTGCAGCCACAGAAATTCTTTTGTCCATGAAACCATAAAGCTGCACTTTCTTTTTGTCTTATAGTCTGATTTGTCCTAACTTTTCCGTTTTGTGGTAAGCTTTTCTTTGGCTGTCACATCTTCACCCTGACCTCTCTTATTTGGCTCAGCAGAACTAAAATATATATCCTGCTGCTTTTATATACACACACACACACACACACACACACACACACACACACACACACACACACACACACACACACACACAACGGTCAGCGATTCTCTGCGCGATCAACCTCTCATATGTTTAAGCTTGCTGCGGGAGATTTCACTTGTCATATTTGCATAGTAAGCTAACGATTGATAAGTCGATGTCAGGGGAATTGGTGCGCAAATTATCATCACTCACCAATCAGTACTGTCGCTCTCTATACACAGTTCGCGCGATTGCAAAGTGAAAGCAAAAAACATGCGCAAATTCAAACGCGATTTCAATATGTCACATATTGACAGTGGCTCACCGATGCCAATGACCTAATTACCCAGCGATATTTCCGAAAGAATGCAAAAGCATTGACATATATTTTTCCTTCCTACAATAGCCCGATGGGCAGGGCAGAGATAGATTTTGGTAGCCCGACTGGAAAAATCTCTAGCCCGGGACGTCGGGCTAGCGATTTTGCAAGCCCTGTGTTACAGGCATGGCCCTTTAAGGATGAAGCCTGATGGGAAATGTATTCGGGATGTGTGTAGCGGGACTGCCTGGTGTGTGTGTGTGTGTGTGTGTGTGTGTGTGTGTGTGTGTGTGTGTGTGTGTGTGTGTGAAGAGAGAGAGCGGAGAAGGGGAAAAAGTAACGGTTAGCTACAGAAGAGACGAAAATAAAAGAAAAGGAATATAATAACTCCCTCGACAGCCAGAGTTGTGTCGGCGATGCTCGCTGTGAGTAAACTGTTTCAGCCCACTGTACGCGGTGTTCGTGCCTTAGAGAAGAAATAAAGTTCGGTGAAGCAGTTTCCTACGCCTCCTTCGATCTTTTTGCTAGCGGAGTTGACCTGTATAGTAAGCTGTTGCCGGCTACGAGTCAGTTACGGAACCTTCAAGTAACTGCCAGAGGTTTCCTTACTACGGTTCGGGGCCGCGGATCTGGCGCGGTAACACCTGTATCTGATTGAGGAATCACTCATCTTTGGAAAAGAGTTTATTACAGAGAAATGGCTCTTTCCAAAATAAAAGCTATACTATACGCTTCTTCTGGGCTATATTCTCAGCAGCATATTGTAGCGGGTCAGGGCTGTTCGGGGTTCTGTTTGTACAGTTATGTTTTGTTTATGTTGCCATAGTGACGGGTGACGCCCTCTCGCTGCGACGGTGTGTCCTTCCGGGGTCAGAGGGCGCTCTGTGTGTTGTTGTTGTTGTTGCTGTGCGGTTGCCGCGCTGAGCAGTTAGCTAGCTGCAGTGTTCTTCTGCAGATGTCAATAAACGGCTGTGCTCCCTGGCTAGCTCACGGGAAGCAAGACCAAACGACACCTCCGTCTCCTCCTTGTCTGAGCTCGCCACAATATTAAACATATCAGGTCCCCATAAGGAGAATCATGTGCTAACGGCTGTCTAAATGACTCGGGTAAAGTTTGTAGCATGCATGCTTGTTGTTTTTGTCTGCTTCCACTTGTCTTTGCACTAGGATGATGTCGGCGTAAATGTGCAGTCATATTCGTTGTGTTCCCACTAGTGCTGTCAGCGTTAATCTCGTTGAAATGACGTTAACGCCACAACACGGCAAATCTCCGTTAACGAGCTAACTGCGCTAACACACTGGTTCCTACCCATGTAATTGAGCATTGCGTGGCACATCCAACATACTGTTTTACTTTAGTCCATGACCCGCTTACCTTCAGGGTCATACGTCACATGAAAACCAAAATAGTTCCAAATGCCAGATCTGAATGAGGGTGGGGGAGGTTCAATTTGCCATGTTGCAAGGAGAGCTTAACTTCTATCTTGCTAGCTTGCCCTGCGCTCTTCCTTCTGATGATGCTGTCTGTGTTGAACGCTCAGTGGATCAGTGCAGCCTAGTCGGAGTAGTCGAACGCAGATTCACTGAGCGCTCAACACCGACAGCATCGTCAGAAGGAAAGTTGATAAAATAAATTACAAATTTTGTATTGTTCGATACATATGCGTACCGAACCGAAAGCACTGCATCGAACGGTTCAATATCGATACGAGTAACGTTGCACCCCTAGTATTAGCGTTATCTGCTTGTCACAGAAATTTGTTAAGCTTTTCAGTAAGTATACACACTGTCACGTAATATGTCGTTTTGAACAAAACTATATTATTATTTTTCCTTACTGCCCAAACAGATTGTTTTTCCTCCCCTGAAAAGTGAAATACCATCAGTTCATGCATTTTAATGTTTGTCTCAGTCTTTTTCTTGAATGTTGTGTCACAACGCACACTTCATTGAAAAATCTAAAAACCTTTAAATGTACATTAATGTCCTTCCCAGGGACACCATGTGGCGTGTGTTTACCGGTGCGTTGTCGGTGGAAGAGAAAGGCAGCCAGCTGCTGGCCGACCTGCGGGAGATCGAATCCTGGGTGTACCGGTTGCTGCGTTCACCAGTGCCAGTGGCGGGTCAGAGACGTGTGGATGTGGAAGTGCTGCCCCATGAGCTCAAAAGGCCACTCACCTTTGCCCTACCTGATAGCTCTCGCTTCTCCATGGTCGATTTCCCGCTGCACCTGCCCCTAGAGCTGTTGGGTGTGGATGCCTGTCTTCAGGTCCTCAGCTGTGTCCTGCTGGAGCACAAAGTAAGGACAGGCACAGGTGTTCTTCCTCTTGGTCCAGTCTCTTTATATTCTTTTGTGTTTTGTGCATATATACTAAAGGACAAGAAGAAGGATGTGGATTTTTTTTTTTCCGTATTTTTCTTTTCTTTTTTCTTTCTTTTTTTTTTTTTTTTCTTTTTAAGCTGCGGTCAAATTACCCTTGGGATTTTATTAAAGATCATGCCGATTTTAGAAGTGAAAGGTACAAGCAAGGCTATATTTAGTCTGATTGTTCAGTGGTTTCCTCTGGAGTGCAGCTGCATGTCTACGAGTTTTGTCTTTTTTGTTTTTTCTTTCCCAATGACATTTCAGGACATTGTTAGAAATGTCCTGAAATGTCCACATTTTCTGCTGTTAGCTCACTGAAGCCGTGTGGACAGAGCACAGTGGGTAAAAAGAAGAGTGTTAATAGTTTATGATAGAGAGGAAAGACTCTGTCATCTTGTATTTTTAACACTAGAGTCATTAGTGTAGATGTAATAGGATTCTTTGTTTAATTGATTTTGATGTAGTGTTACTCTGTGCATACGTTGACACTGATACATGGGCTCATTTGCAACCAAATCAAACCTACGCTTCTCAGATTGAGTCATACTGTTTAAAGACCATTATGTTGGACTTTTTTCTCTACTTTTCTGTCACCCTGTGTCTAGCAGATATGGGGTTCTTAAGGTATTCTATTTTGATATGTATTCTGCCACTCAGAGATTTCTTGCCGCTCTTGCTGAGATTTTATTGCTGTTAAATATCCATATGTATATAACGAAAATGATTTTTTATGGCTTTAAATTATGAACAAAGAATGGAACATGGCTTCAAAATCAGAGTCAAATCATACATCAAAAACCGTCAAGTGGTGGAAACGTATCAGGGTGGTGAGAACCAACTAAATACAAAATTTGTTGCATTGTAACGCTCACTTTATTAATCTTCTGCATGTTGTATGTTTTTGTTTTGTTTTTGTGTTTTTCCCAGGTCATTCTTCAGTCCCGAGATTATAATGCTTTGTCTATGAGCGTCATGGCCTTTGTGGCCATGATTTACCCACTGGAGTACATGTTCCCAGTCATTCCCTTACTGCCAACATGTATGGCCTCTGCTGAACAGGTGAAACTTAGTGTTTGTAACAGATACACGTTAAATAAATAAGTCATTTCTCTGTGTATGTGTACATTAAAAAAAAAAAAAGGTGTCTTTTCATTTAATAACAGCTTTGCTTAAATGAACATTTTTCTTCCTTTGGCAGCTCCTTCTTGCTCCTACTCCCTACATTATAGGTGTACCAGCCAGCTTCTTCCTCTACAAATCAGACTTCAAAATGCCAGACGATATTTGGCTTGTTGACCTTGACAGCAGCAAGGTCTGTATAACAAGAGCTCCTTCTCATCTTGGATTTTCTATTTTATTATATTGTGGTTCATTTACCTAATGTTTATTGACTTGCACAAAAAATTTGTTTTTAAAAAGCTCAAATACATTGCAAAAATTAAGACTGCTATGTTTGCCTTCAGGTTATAGCACCTACCAATGCAGAGCTTCTACCACCTCTTCCAGAGCCTGAAGCAGGCGAGCTTAAGAAACATCTAAAACAGGTAATGTATGCGATTTGTTTTGATTCCTCTTAAATTGTTATGACTATAAATTTGTCTGATTCTGCTCAACTGTGGCAGCCATATATTTGCCCCAAATACAGTGAGACTAGCATACACATGAGCATTTCACAGAGAAATTTCTGGAACCCGGGTACTTCTCTGGACCGTTAAAGTTTAATCCCATGATTGCTAGTTAATCCCATTGAATGTAAAACTTGTCTTTCAGCAATGTGAAGAGTAGGGGCTTCCTTCTTCATCAAAGTTGTATGTACTGTAGATGAGTGTGGGGGCATTTGAAACTGGTTTTGTAGTGCACTAACATAAACAAATTTTTCTTTTTCCCTCTGTTTTCTGTGCATGCTCTAGCTTTTGGAGGTAAAATCAGATGCTAGGTCGCTGCTACCCAAAATAAATACTTAGTATTACTGGTAGCAACTAACTTGGCCTCTAACCTGATTATCTAACATCAGAATCTGGTTCTGATTCATGGAAATACAGCACATGTCACAAAATCCGCTCACATCTTTAATGTAATTAAATATATTTATTTAAAATAATTAAAAATATTTAAGCTACCAATATGTGTTTACTTAGTGTGCTCATTAGCCAGGAAATGTTTGCTATGGCTAATTCTTAGATGGCATTAGCTGCTGATATTCAGAATACCATGCATCCTTATTTTCTAATTTATGTTATTACATTTTGACTTTACTTTTTTATCTCTCCTAGTTGAACAGCTACACTATTAATATCCCAAAAGATATTTATTTACAAAAGATACTGACTACCTATTATTCACTTTGTAATCATATGTTTAATATGAGGTATGAACAGCAATAGTTGTTTTGTAGGCAATATCAGATCATAATCAGTAAAGTCATTGAAAATGTAACCAAAACTAATCATAATAATGATAATAATCATAATATTTTTGCAAAAATAACCTTTTTTAAAACTTAAATTAATAAATTTGAGTCTGTAGGCAATCTGCAGTCTGTAATCTGATGTTGATATTTCATTTTAAATATGATGGTGTTCATCAGAACTGTTGTGCCACCCTTGCATTCATGAAGCAAACACAGACCACAGCTTTTTCAAAGATCCAGTTAAAGTCTTTGCACATTCATTTAGTTCATTCTACCTTGAATCAGAGCCAGTCTGTTAGCTGTGTGTGGTTAGCATCCCTTTCCCTGTGTGCGGGCGTGTGACCGAGCTGCTTGTGTGTACTTGTAGGAGTGTGCAAGGCTCAGTATAGCTGTTGTATATCCGGAAACAAGTTCACAGTGTTAATATGAGCAGTGGAGAAAATGTCACTGAATATGGTTGGAGTGATTATCTGAAGACTTTGATGCCATAGCAGAGTGCTACTGATGCTACAGTCTCTGAAAATACTTGCACTTGACCGTTGAGTTACTGAGATAAACTGGTTATAACAGCCAATAATTTTTTGTGTACTTTTGCAAGGCTGGTTGTATTATTACAACTTACCTGACTTTTCTTAAGGACTAGAAGTTTATATACTGCTTACATTTTGCTACAGGTGCTTTATTGTGCAAGTATTTTATTTATTTGTGAAAAGATCTGCAGTTTTCTGTGTGTCATTACCACTCCATTGTAACCACTGGTTTGTCCCAGCTGGTCACCATGGATGTCCTTCATGTATCTTGTAGTGGCTGGATTTTGTAGGTGAACTCTATTATTTGGTCATGTTATTGTTTTTCCTCTGTTTTTGTTTTTCTGTTTGTCTTTCACATCAAACATAAAAGCATTTCCATTTTTCATCTTTCTCTGTCTCTCTTGCTCTGACTTTGTCACATGTCACTGTCACTCAGTCTTACTCTCCAGGCTGTTCATCACTTTTTCAAAGCGTGCACAAATGTATATTTTCTTATCTCCTTTCTTCAGTAAAAAGTAGAATTGAAAATGGAAATGATAAAAGAGCAAAGCCTGTCTGATGTTGCACAAAAAAAATCAAGAGGAACCTTTTCCCTCGTGATTTTTAGATCTGTTTAAATTACAAATATTTTTATTTCCTGTCAGCAAAAAAAATCTAATAAATAGGGAACTGCTGTTGAAAGGAGACAAAGAAAAGAAAAGGGCTACGGTGGTGACCCTTCCGTCATGTGCTGTTCCAGTGTCAGTCACAAAGTTGTCATCCCAGGCCTTCATGTGATTCTCCTCGCATCTCTCTTATCCCCTTCCTAGTGTCTGGTTAGGTTGACCGTGATCACCCAAAAGCAGATCTTCTCCTCTGAGAATAAGGTTACTTATTTCTCCTCCTGTGGAATGTGCCATGCCCCCTGCACGGATATCTTCTCTGTCTCACATTATTTTGCTTGTCACTTCTACTTGTTTCCTATTTTCAAGACCAAAAACGCATAACAGCGTCACAGAATGTTGCAAACCAGTGTTTTGATACACTGCTTAGCTCTGGCTTGAGCATGACTGAATGTGCGTGCATCTAATCTTGGCATCAGTGAGTATTCTCGTAATGAAAACACGATCCTGTATGATGAAGCTGATCACTTTGACAAAGTTAACATTCATCCAGACGCAGCAACTAAATGTTCCATTATGCTAAGCTAAACATTGACTCTTGAGTCTGCAGCAGTCCCCTCAAAGCAAACTTACTCCCTCCTCTGCTCCTCCTACTCCAAAGTGACACACCCACTGCAGGCATCAACATATGGAAACCTCATCCTTTAGCTGCTTGAAGTAATGTAATGGCGTGGGACTCTGGTAAATAATCTAATATTAGCACAATGCTAAGCAGCAGAATTGCTACCTATAAGAGCCATTGGCTCAACAATCAAATCCCCTTTTATTTCAATTCTGCCTGCCAGTCTGTCCAATTTAAGTAAAGAAATTTATATTCCAACTAAATGTTGATGCCAAATGTGGGTGTGGTCTATCACAATGCAGTGTTTTTGTATTCAGAGCCACTGCTGTGTTTGTAATTAATGTCACCGGTACCTGTTCTAGGCTTTGACCAGCATGAGTTTGAACACCCAACCAATTCTCAACCTGGAGAAGTTTCAGGAAGGTCAGGAGATGCCCCTGCTCCCACCTGGACGAGATAAAGCTTCGCCGTCATCCACCGAATTCAACCCTCTAATTTATGGCAATGATGTCGATTCTGTGGATGTAGCTACCAGGCAAGAATTGAACTGTCAGGGTTTATCAGCATCTGTCTGAGCTTCCGTTAACACGGAAGTCACACTGATCTTAATAAATAAAATTAAATAAAAAAAATTAATTAAAACTTCTTTGTCTTGCAGGGTGGCCATGGTACGGTTTTTCAACTCTCCAAATGTTCTTCAGGGGTTCCAGATGCACACTCGCACTCTGCGCCTCTTCCCGCGGCCAGTGGTTGCTTTTCAGTCGACGTCTTTTCTTGCATCTCGGCCAAGACGCTCTACCTTTGCAGACAAGCTTTCTCACACCCAGGCCGTAGAGTTCTATGGAGAGTGGGCTCTCAATCCCACAAACCTTGCCTTTCAGAGAATCCATAACAGTAAGACTCATTAAAGATCATAATAGGTTGTCTTTTATGTGAGTATGCATTACAGAATTTGTGTTGAACTCGTTTGAATATCTCTCTTTAGATGTGTTTGACCCCTCCTTAATTGGAGACAAGCCCAAGTGGTATGCACATCAGCTGCAGCCAGTGGTCTACAGAGTATATGATGGAAGCTCCCAACTGGTTGAGGCTATGGCTGGCCCGCTGGAGGATGAAGGCAATGAGTCTGACCCCACAGACAGGTAGGATTAAACCAAGGTCTTTCTGTTTAATCCAGTTCAGTCTACTATCTGGGTTTTTGTTTAATTCTGCCATATACTAGCATATTTTCACTTTGATTGCTGTCGGTTGTGATAAATTCAATATGTTGCAGCGGCAGTGACAGTGAGGCTTACGACGACTCCAGCTCATCCTATTCCTCACTTGGAGACCTAGTGAGTGAGATGATTCAAGGTGACATCCAGGGAGACACACCAAGTATGTGGTTATTTTGCCCAATGATCCACTTTGACCACATTCATAGCATTTCCTCTGTTGTAAAATTTAACTTTATTGTCTCAGGCTTGGACCCGCCTACCCATGCAGCACTGGGAGATGCTAGTGAGGTTGAGTTTCAAGACTACCATGACTTCAGGGAAGGGCATGGCCCTGAAGGCCCACCCAGTGGGGACGGACCTGCTGAGCCTTCTGATGGACAGCCTCTTCGCTCAAGCTCTAGCACAACTGCAAGCTCAAGCCCCAGCACAATCATCCAGGGGGTCAACCATGTATGTGATCTTTCTAATTCATTTCAAGATTAAATAGACTTGTGTAGATTGGTCCTCTTTAACCTTCTTTTCTTTATTTTTTGATGAACTAAATCTCCTTTTGTTTATGATAAGTGTGTACAAACTGTCTTTATCTGTTGAGTGTGCATCTTTTTCAGCATGATAGTTGTGCACATTGAGGAACATTTACAAAATTCCCTTCTTATGTGTTTTCATGTGTTTTTTAGGAGCAAGGGGAAGTACCTGAAATTGAGGCATCAGCAAGCGCTGCTTTACAGAACCCCGTGCCGGGATTGGCCAATCAGCCGTTCCTCAGACCTGCAGCTGATGCTGGTCTGGTGGAGCAAGCCAACAAAAAGCAAGAGTATGACAACCCATACTTTGAGCCTCAGTATGGCTTCCCCTCAGAGGATGACCCTGATGCAGAAGAGCAAGTGGAATCATACACCCCTCGATTCAACCAGAACCTCAATGGCAACAAGTGTGTTAAGCTTGTTCATCGCTTGAATGAATGCATTATCTTCATTCAAATGGGCTCTCTGACCATGCAATGATCTCTTTCCAAACCTAGCATGTCAGAATACTCTCTTCATTCATGGTCTTGAATCTTTGGTGGTGTTATGTTATACAGTGTGAATGCTGGAGGGTTACCAGTGGTGTATGTATATTTTCCCGTGTCGACGATGCACTGTAATGTCTTTTCACCATTTTATTTCCGTAGGGCACAGCGTCCTTTACGCCCCAGTAGCCTTAGGCTCCCAGGAGAGTCCGATGGGGAGGGAGACTCACGTAACAGTTCACCAAACTCCACCATTTCCAACAACAGCAACGATGGATTTGGAGGACTCATGTCCTTCGCCAGTAAGAACATTTAAATATTATTGTATTGTCGGCTAACCTGAGGCAATATAATGTGATTGATCTGAATATGGAGAAAAAGCAACTGTAAGTTGAAGAACATGTTGCCAGTAGTGCCAGAAAGACCAGATAAGGTTGATGAGATTAGTTAAATTAGGAGATTTTGTTTCTATATGAAATCTGTTATTATGTGACATACTTTATTTACATATTTGCTTTTGGTTTTACTTTTTAAGTTCAAGTTTCCTCGTTTTACCCAAGGCTTGTTTTGAGAGTAAACATGTTTTACCAAACTTAATGATAAGAGTCAGCGATGTTAAACAGTTTTTGCAATATAGTCTCAAAATTAAATCATTACATTTCAAGGACATTTTTGATGTTTATGTCAATAAACGGGAAAAAACCTTCTATTAGCAGCAGCATTATAGTGCAATAATAGTGACAGCATTATATACAGCAGAAGTCAAATGTAAGCACAAAAGTAGCATTTGCACCATTTTCCCTGGACCTAAAAATAAAACCGCTTGTCCATCACAACCAACACACTGCTTGTGTTGTTGTTGTGCTCAGTAGGGAATGTAAACATATGGTGTCGCTATAGTATTGATATTGAGATATGGCATTTATATATGTCATAAAAAGTTATACCAACATTTTGAAGAAGGCAGGGTATGTCACAGCCTTTGGTGATGAAATGCTATGGAGGCTTAAAAACAAGATGAAATGATGATGTAATAGCAAAGACAGTATATTTAATGTGTGTACTGTATATGCATATGATATGGGTCTGCATAAACGCAGATATAAACATTAGGGGTGCAACGATACTCGTACAGTGCTTTCGGTTCGGTACGCATATGTATCGAACAATTCAAAATTTTTAATTTATTTTATCAACTTTCCTTCTGATGATGCTGTCTGTGTTGAGCACTCAGTGGATCTGCGCTCAACAGTGCAGCCTAGGCGGAGTAGTCGAACGCAGATTCACTGAGCGCAGGGCAAGCTAGCGAGACAGAAGTTAAGCTCTCCTTGCAACATGGCAAATTGAACCTCCCCCACCCTCATTTAGATCTGGCGTTTGGAACTATTTTGGTTTTCATGTGACATATGACCCTGAAGGTAAGCGCATCATGGACTAAAGTAAAACAGTATGTTGGATGTGCCATGCAATGCTCAATTACATTGGTGGGAACTAATGTGTTAGCGCAGTTAGCTCGTTAACGTGTTGGCCGTCCAGCCCTATGCACGGGGCGATCCGCGGTAGCTCGTTAACGGAGATTTGCCGTGTTGTGGCTTTAATGTCATTTCAACGAGATTAACGCTGACAGCACTAGTGGGAACACAACGAATATGACTGCACATTTACTCCGACATCATCCTAGTGCAAGTGGAAGTAGACAAAAACAACAAGCACGCATGCTACAAACTTTACCCGAGTCATTTAGACAGCCGTTATATCAGGTCCCCATAAGGAGGATCATGTGCTGTTTAATATGCTGCCGAGAGTATAGCCCAGAAGAAGCGTATAGTATAGCTTTTATTTTGGAAAGAGCCATTCCTCTGTAATAAACTCTTTTCCAAAGACGAGTGATTCCTCAATCAGATTTATTTATTTTTATTACTTTGTTGTTTCAGCAACATTAAATTTAAAAACTGTACTTTTGAGTTAAAATATATATTTATAATTTTAATAAATGACAAATTAAAAAGGCATGAACATTTTTTTTGTATCGAAAAAATATCGAACCGTGACACCAAAGTATCGAACCGAACCGTGAATTTTGTGTATCGTTGCACCCCTAATAAACATGTTGGAGGAGGAATTCAAACACAAAGCAGTATTTGATTTTTCTCATCACTCCTTTTACAGGCAATCTCTACAAGAACCACGGCACAAGTTTCAGCTTGTCCAATCTTGCCCTTCCTAATAAGGCAGCAAGGGAGAAATCAACACCGTTCCCCAGTCTAAAGGGTAGGTGGCTTATGTGAACACTTAGTTGTTCAGTATACTTATCTGTTCAGCGTGGTTTCAGCGGTGATTAAAAAAAATTGTAATATATTTTGTGGGGATATGAAAAGACCTAAAAATAGGAATCGTGGGGGAAAAAAATGATTTTGATACATTTTTTTGTTCATCACTGGCTTCATTTACTCAATTATACAATTTTGGATGCTTTAAATTACATGCTATTCTAATTCAATTTAAGTTTTTTATTTTTTTTATTTTTTTATTTTTATTTTTTATGTTATTGACTGATTAATTTACTTTCCTTCTCTGCCTTTCTTTTCTTTTTCTAATTCGTTTTTGGGTAAAAAGAATATTTTAATTTTGATATTGAGGAGGAAGTGGAGCAAGCAGGTTTGTAGAATTTGCTTTTTTTTTGTAGCCTGACTTTCCTCCTTTTGGATTGGCAAACATATATGGCACTATTTAAAGGAGAATATTGAGGATGTATGAAATAAATAAATTTCTCTCGAGTCAGAAAATCCACTCAGAAACAGAGTTCACATTATTTTCATGGTCTTGTGCAGGTTGTTTTTGCAGAGATGAGCAAATTGAAATTCTATAATGAATTCTGTTTAGGCTGGATTTTCACTTTAGCTGAGAGAAAAACAAAATAATATAAAAAAAAACAAAAAAGGTAAAGCATGATAAACTAACTCAATAGCTCCACACCATGTGGAATAGCTGCCATAGAAAATGTTCTGTTCCTTTGATTTTGATGTGTTTTGTCTTTGTCCAGATTCCCCTGAAAGCCCGGGTATGTTATGTCTGGTGTGATAGTTTGTAACCTCTTGAATAGGCATTTCTTTAACCTTGAAGTGACCTCTGCTTATCTTTATACCTCTTTTTCTTAGACTAAGACACACTTATAACACCACAGATCTAAACCCCTACCTTCCCCTTTGTTTCTTTGCCATCCCTCTTTGTGTGCCTGTTGGGAGTCTTCTTGATGCACTGTGACGCACACATTTACAGTCAAAAGATTTTTGACTATAATCTGTAATTGGTGTGGCATCTGCTCATCATTACCGCTAGAGGGAAAAATGTCAAGTCCTTATATATATATATAATGGAGTAACATTTAAGTCTTTGAATGATCTGTTTATCTCCCACTGGCCGCTTGTCTCTTAAACTTTTGTGTTGTTTGCTTGTTTGGTGGCGTTTTCTTTTTGATTTAATGAACTATTTAACAAATATGATTTTAGATTTGAGTATTTTACTGCTTTCTATTTTGGTTTGTTTTTAATTCTTGAAACAAGATAATCACTTAGTGATAAATTCCTTCATGCACATGTTCAAAAAGAAGGGACTCAGTCCATTGCACTAGATTTACACTGTCTATGTTGAACTGTTCAGCATTATTCATGTGGTTCAGGCTACTGATGTGTGCACAACCAAGTATGAGCTATACTCTGCTCTTACTTGGGTTGTAAATGTTGAACATCTTGCTGGCATTGTTCATTTTATCCAACATTTTCAGGGTCAACACCATCATCAGTACATACTGTGTATTTCTCTTTTCTGTCTACCCTTTTTTTTTTTTTTTTCCTTCAATATTTTTTTTTCTATTGTTTGACGCCATGTTGAGTGTGCATGTGTGTTGTATTATGGGTTGATGTTCAGACTGGTTGTGTCTGGGCCGGTGTCCCTCTCTCTGTCCACCTTTTCGCGGCACTAATTCTGGGTTTTGTGTGCAGTATTTGGGCTAAATTCTCTAATGGAGATAATTACAGAGGCCGGCCCGGGGAGCGGAGAAGGTGGGTTCTGCCCTTTTATCGCGTGAGCTGCATGCTTCTCCAAGCCAGTCAATTACATCTCCCAGCATTCCTCGTGTCTCTCTCCATTTCAGTCACTGTGTTTGTCATTAAAGGTCCAGTGTTGTCTTATCGCACTGCCATTCATAGTGACTGTTCTTTCTCAGACTAACTGTTCATGCCACAGTATGTTTAACCTCATCTATTTCACTAGCAATATCACAAAATGTTAAAACAAATGAGGATATTTTCAGCAATCGCAGGGAAATGAGAGCAATATGTTATAAAACTATTAAGCCCAGAGAAGCAAATGAAACACAAGACGGATAAAAGGATGTAAGAAATACATCACATGTGTAGGTTGTTTTACACCTCAGCTGCAGCACGCTTCCTGAATAGAGCTACTGGAACTTTGACCATAGCTCTGGGAACACCAGTAGTATTATACAAGAGCACATTACAGGACTTGAGACTGTTGCATGCAAATGTCCATAGTCACATTAGTCTCCTACCTCATATTTGGGTCAGTTTTAGGGGCCACGTTCTCAAATAGCTCTGCTTTGAAAGCAGCGGCCTGGAGGAAACATTGTTTTTGCCATGCTGGTGGCCTGGGACAATTTCTTAATTTTTTAAAATTGATCTGGTGGTTTCTGTTACTACATTGGGCCAAGGTATAGTCGGCCCGGATGGAACTCCATCATCTGTTGGCATGCTGGCTGTGGGCAGGTAAAGTGGAATTTATTGTCCAGCAGGGTTAGCATGTTTGCAGTCTGCTGGCTCTCAAAGGATGGCCCGTCTGCCTACAGAGATCTCATCAGAGGGAGGCCACTTTTGCCTCCCTCTGATGAGTGCAGGCAAAGTGCAGAGCATATGGTACGAATGGTCTGTGGCCACTCTGTCAGACAGACCAACAACAGAACAAATCAAAGTACAGTACTGACAAAAAGGACAGCATGTGTTAGCTGGCATACTAAACTGTACAAAGAAACTACCTTACTGCATAGCTAAATGGTGGGATGTCCCAGCCTATGGTGAAGACTCATGTTCAGGGTGAGGTGAAGCAAAAAGGCAGTTAGTGCCTGGTGATGGAGAAGTTGGCTAAGCACACCTGCCTATGGATGGATGAGCTGGCTACCCTATAAAACATATCGAAACAAGAAGAGGTGTTTGAATAATGACTGTGCAGTAGAGCTATATGCAGGCTGTACTTTGCAGTCACCAGCCAATCAGAATATGTGTAATGAGAAAAGCTTCCCAGGAATAGACAGGGAGGTGCATCGCAGGGGGAGACATTGAAACTAATGCTAGGAATGAGAACCCACTGATTCCTTTGATAATGGTGGGGCAACCAACTCTGTCACCTGATCCACAAATAATATCTTAACTATAAATCATATCTTAAAATTATGCCTGTTATATTTTTACAGATTTATTTCATTTGTATCATGATGAATCAGTGTTTCTGATTTATTGACAGAATTTGTTATTCCACCTGGCTCAGTCAGTGCAAAAATCTGACCAATCATTGTACCCTGACCTGCTTTTACAGTTGTATATTATTTCCAGGCTTCAGACTGGTATGCAGATTGATCTCACTTCCAGTTTATTTTTCAACTCAGGTCTTCCGAGCATTTTACCCCTGTTTTCTAGCTTCTTTAAGAAGCCACAAACAAAAAATTATGAAAGTTGAGTCTCCGGATAGAGAAGCTGAGTTTCCAACAAGCTTCTTTTCATTTGGCCTCAGACTTATCTGTTCATATTCATAGTGGACAGAGTCCATACAGTCTCCACCCTCTTCCTGCTGCAACATTCATCATACTTGAAAATTCCCCGTGTTTCAAGTGCTGCTTCAGTTGCCATCCCTTCCACAATAAATCATAAGGAAAACCGAAAGAACAGCTATGAGTTATTGGTTTTCAGACTAAAGCATGCTGAAAAATTCTTCTTGTGCAGTCGCAGCATTGATCTCCAATAAAACTTCGACAACAGAAATAAACAATAGATCTCCACTGCCATATAAAAGTGGAAGTAAACAAGCTTGTGATGAAAGGAAAAAGAAAGATTTCCATCCCCTTCTTTTTGGGGGATGCTCCTCACCCAGCCCAGTCTTAAAAACTGCTGAAGCTTGATGCGCTCCCGCGTGTTATGTTTGTATGTGTGGTTATAATGGACAGCATCCTTTCATATTGTTGGTTATTGCTGCTACAGCATGACTGGCCATTTTAGTTGCAGATGAGTCAAAGCAGAGTTTCTGTGTCGGAACCAGCATGCTCTGTCAGCAAATGAAAGGAACCTTTGACCAATTTTAGAACTGGGCCACCAGACTGAACACAATGTCAGGCTTCCTCCACTTATGCCTATTTCTTGTTATTTCTATGTTACATTTATAGTGAAAAAGCTCCATTTAATGCTTTTTTTTTTTTTTTTTTTGGTCAGTGTTGTTTGAATAATTTTTACTGGAAATTTTTTACTGGAATTGTTAACTGACATAACCGAACAGGTGTGCCGCACATTAGTATTTAGCATGAACGCCGGCACATACAGGGTGAGTCGTAGAAGGAGCGGGTTCTATTAGGAAAGGCTCTTTGAAATGTGTAGTTTGAGTCAACACGGTGTAGCTGGAATAGAAAAACAATAATAAAATATCAGATCAGTGGAAGTTATTTTGTCTGAAATGGCTGAATGTGTAACAGCGTTTAGGTTTCTTACACACAGTTAGGTAAAGGTTTAAAATGGATGGAAATTGCAATACTTGGACTTGAATCATTTTTGATCATTTTATACTACAATGATGAAATGATTTCCACAGTCCTAACATCTACTGCATTGTGGTATCCATCCACTCACGTCTTTATTTTCCTTCATGCATGTTATCACTGATGTAGTTTTGCTACACACTGTCCTCCCACTGACCTCAAATCACTATTCTGCTAATGTGTGATGCCACCACCAAGAGCACCATTAGGACTCCTGTGTGTGTTTGTGTGTAGAGAGCAAGAGAAGAAGAGTGTCTGCACCATGTCCCTGTTTGATTTGTCCTTCACTTCTCCTGTTGTAATAATAGACTCTAGCAACGCCAGTAATTTGTGTGTTCAGCAGTAGATAACCTTCAGTGTTTGTCCTCTTCACAAAGTGATGTAAACTGCTTTCTTTCCTATCTGATGTTGAATCTTATAAAAATCTGATTTGAAAGCCCCCCCCGGATTACAATTCCTGGTTAGCAAGTGCCTCTGTGTGAGTCTAATCCAGTGCTCCTCTGTGTAGCGAGCTAGTAGTTTGTAGTTTATGTGTGTTATTATTTTGTGATGTATTAGAAACATAATTATCGTGGTTGTTCTTCCAGGCGCACGCGCACCTCGAGCACTTGTTGACCAGAAGTCTTCAGTGATCAAACACAGTCCGACTGTGAAAAGAGAATCGCCCTCTCCTCAGGGCCGGGTAAACAACACAAGGTAGTAAACGATTTTAGATTAAAAGTATTTCTTAATTCTTTTGTATTTGTTAAGCTAAAGGCTTTAGATTGGATGCATTTTAATTGTTGTGTAATTGCTGTTTAGTGTGACTGAACCTGTGTTATGTCCATTCAGTGAGAACCAGCAGTTCCTTAAGGAAGTAGTGCAGAGTGTTCTGGATGGTCAGGGAGTGGGCTGGCTCAATATGAAAAAGGTGCGCCGCCTGTTGGAGAACGAGCAGCTTCGTGTGTTTGTGCTGAGTAAGCTGAACAGAGCCGTCCAGTCGGAGGAAGACGCCAGGCAGGAGATCATTCGGGATGTGGTGAGATCTTTGTTCTTATTCATTATTCCATGACAGCGCTTGCCTGTACCAGGAGTATTTTTAACCTGGGCTATATTTTCTCATTTTGTTTAGTCTAAATGATTAATCTGGACAAAAACATTTGGAATTGGTCCAGTATTGAGCCAGAACAATATAGAAGGAAGTTCTGAAACAGTATTCTAAGGCTCTGCTGTGTTTGATATCAACCTGCCAGGCTTTTGCATATACAGATGCAACAAAATAAAGCTAACCACAGTTCCACCACTCTGCAGCATGTTAAAGCACTTATCTGTTAAAAGTGCTTGGCTGTAGGTTTTCTTCTCCTTTTTCACTAGCGGTCGTTATTTCGTTTGAAACATAATCACTGCAAAAAGTGACAAAAGAACAGCTTTTCAATAAGAGTCCTAGCCCCCCATAATGTATACATACATTAATGTATAACATTATGGTATCCTTTCTGCCCTCTCCACCCATCCCTGGTTGGTACTCTTTGAGTTTGAGTGATGGTCCCACCGTTGGCTTCCTGCAGCTGCTTCCATCACACAAGATTTTCGAGAGCAACTTATCCTGCATGTTTTTATGGTGTATAAACACTTAGAAGAACAGTGAACTTCGAGGATTTTTTTAATTTTCAGAATATAACTATTGGAATAATAATTCCATGAGATTATATATTATATATGAAGTGTTTCAATCTGGGACTTGTTCAAAGTATTGTTTGCCTTTAATAACTGAGACTTGTTTAAGGTTTTGAAATGATAGTCTTTGACGATGGAAGCTTGTAGTGTTATTTGTATTTTTCTATTCAGTTTTTCAGTAGAAACCATGTTACTGTGTTTTGTTTCCAGGAGGTGAACAGGAAGGTGTACAAAGGCATGTTGGACATCTTGAAGTGCACCGTTTCCAGTCTGGAGCACTCCTACACTAATGCAGGCCTCGGGGGAATGGCCAGTGTATTCAGCCTGCTGGAAATAGCACGTACACATTATCAAACCAAAGGTATGCCTCATGCTTTTAACACGGAGGAGTGGAAATGAGTGAGTTAGAGGATTTATTTATTTACTTTTACTTTTCTCAGCTTGTTTAAGATTCTTTGTGCTGAGGAGTGTAACGGCAGCGAGCCTGTGCTACTAACACTTGTCCGTCTTTGCACTGTTTATATTAAGCTTTGTGTTGCATGTTAGACTTCGAAGCACTAAAAGTGTGATTTTTCTTACTTTTAATTGATTCCCAGTTTAACCCACCGCCTCTTTTGTTTTTGTGTATTTTTGATGACCTCTGTTTTTGGCCCCTTAATTTCCGTAACTCGGTAGACCCAGAAAAGCGCAAGCGAAGCCCCACAGACAGTGCTGGCAGCCCAGGGAGTAAAGAGAGTCCTTCTGGTCGTATGGAGACTGCCAGACCTCAGGGCCTTCTGAATATTCCCCACCTGCAGCTGCCACACCACACAACGGGCAAAGGAGCCCGCCATTTTGATACCCGGAGTCTGAATGAGGAGAACTTTATTGCCTCGATTGGTGTGTACACCACTCCAGCCCGGTTGCATGTGCACTGTAAAAATCCCCTCCCCCTACAAGCTCATCACCCTTAATACCAGTCTCCCTCCCCTCCTCCAGCCGTCTCAAAGAAAGATCCCCTCACTTGTTCCAGACTCAGATTCTTGCAGGGTAATAATATTCCACACATTTTGACTAAAAATAATCGCAAGAGTGGGCAGCCAAACTAAAAAACCAAAACAACAATAATAACAATAATGTTCTGCTTAGATGATTTTCGAAATTCAAATTCAGAATGAGGCCTTGGTTGCAGACATGATGAAAGCCTTGCAAAGTGTCTGGAATATATCCCTGTCTTTCAGCCTGGACTGCGTGTGCTTGTCTCCCTTCCCTTAAACATCTGTGCCCCTGTTTGCCTCCTTCCCAGAGTTCTGTCGTTAGCCTCTCGGCACCTTGAATGCATGTCATTGTTTTGGTCTTCTAATACGTAAATCTGCAGTAGTGGATGAGGGAAACCAGAGGTATGCGCATCAGTAGTCGAGACTACCCTCACTGCAGGTTTTCTGCAAGGCGTGCTGTAGAAAATAGCAGCTCCCTTTGCTCTCAGCATGGTGGGTGGAAGAATCACTCCCCAGTAAACAGTCCCAGTAAGAATGCAAATGTCACCTAAGAAGCTTTTCTATTGGTCCAGATGGAAGTAAGTGGAAAAATCTTTAATAATCTCTTCAGGATTTCAATTTCCAAAAGTTATTCTGGGTCTGTATACAGGGGACTTTCTCAGCTAAACCACCCTGACGCCTCTCCTACCCATACCCCCTTCTTTTCTTGTTAGAAGCTGCACCTTCAATTCTACAGAAAGCTGTGAGACTTGCATCCTGGCTTCTGCAACTGCTCCATTTCACATGCTGGCTAATCGGCCTCTCAACCTCATCCCATGCTCTTTTCCAAATCATCCATCTCTCTCCCTCTCTCGCTCTCTTTCTATCTCCTGATCTCTCTCTCTTGCTGTCTTACTTGTGCTCTGGAGAGCCAGACAAATGCAATAAATGCAAATCAGTGGCCTGTAATTAGAGCAAAAGCTCATTCTGACGTCACTGTGTGGCTCTCCAGGACTTTGTGCCAGGAACTACGGGTGTGTTGTAATGTTCCCTTAGTAGCTGTTACACATGATGGATTCAATGTAAAAAAAAAAAAAAAAGTTCTTTTTCTATTTTTTAAAATGTTCCAGATTAAAGCAGAGCTACATGCAAACATTACAAAATACCTTCCGTCAATATTGACAGATTCTCAATGCTTACTTTGTTTTGCTTTTGATTTTGATGCTCATCCACCATACATGCCTTTTCAACCAGCTCTCTGACTCTCTCTCTGTCTTTCTCTCCTTGCTTGCAATGCATCTTGGGTAGAATTGTGGAGCAAGCACCAGGATAAGCAAAAAGCTATGGAAAAACAACAGAGTAAGAGACTTTTCACACACCCAAAAAAACCCAACAAAAAAGGATTAGGGTGTTCAGCTGCTGACCTTTTTTTCCTGCTGCCTTCTGTCTACCTTTTCAAACTTACCAGGATCTTTTATACATGAATAAATAAAGAAATGAAGGAGAATAACCCAAGAAATATAGTTACACAGGTCTTGATTTTACTCTTACAAATAAAATGTGTATCAGGCTGTTTTTTCTATAAAATAATTAAGGCTAAAGCATTTTACACAAATACAATACTTTTAGGGAAAAGAAAGCATTTTATTTTCAAAAGTGCCATGCTGTGTTTAATAGAGACTGTTTCCAAAATCTTGTGGAACTTAATTGACATTTTTTTAAAAAAAAGGGGGAATTTCAATATGTCATTTTGTTTTACCAGTGTGTTTCTTTTTCCTTGCAAACATGCATTATGATGAACAGAGATGAATACCTGCTGCCCTGTCCTCCTCTTTTAACTGTATTCTTTCCAGTTTCAAGTGGCTTGCTGTAAACTGTGTGTTTGCAGCCAATATTTCACAGGTACACTTAAAAGCCTTATGAAATGTTAGAAAAGTTAAACGTCACAAAATCACGGGGGGGGAATGAAAAAGGAACAAGGAAGGGTCAGGATGTACTCGTCACCATCTGCACCTGCGGAGGTGATGGAACAAATTGCAAATCACACTTGAAACAGAAAATGTCTCCTTTACCGTCCATCAGTTTGTCTGCATGCCTAACTGCCTGTGTCTGTTTTTGGTGTAACTTGGGCCACATTTGCAGCATTGACTGAGACTTAATGTCACACGCTCTGGCAGTTTTGTTTTCATTTGTAACTTTTTCCCAATTTTACTGCACTCTGCTTGCCCCTTCTGTCTTTTCTCTGTCTGGTCTTGAACAACTTAAGCTGTTTTTTTGTTTTGTTTTTTTCATTATAACACCAGTATTTTATATGGAAAGATAAAAATAAAATAATTAGAACTTTTTTTTTTTTTTTAAGATGCAGGAATTATTAATTTTTCTTCTTACAGTATTTTTCAGCTAGAATGAGGTTAAGGCACCAAGTCTTTGATACCAAACTTTGATAAGCTAGTGTTATACTGTATGCTTTGCTGTGCACAAGTGCAATGCAATGTTTAAATTGAGGCTTTGGCACTTCAGATGGATGTAGCGTCAGTGTCGCTGTGCTGTGCTGGCTTTGAGTGAGGCGGCTCTGAATAAGGTAAGAAGGCAGCGTAGTTGTCTTCATGAAAATGTGCTTATAATCATGCCTATTTTGCAGGGTCAGAAGGAGCAAAGCAGCAGCGCCCCCAGGTGACAGATGCAGAGGAGAAGAAGTCCCAAATCAGTGCTGATAGTGGCCTGAGTGTAACATCTGGATCTCAGGTTTGTATATGCAGCACTGTGCGAAAACATGTGTGAAGCATAGAGAAGATTAAACTAGGTTTAAAATATAAAAGCTTAATAGTTCAATCTAATTCCCCAGTCTTTGTATATGTTTTTGCCAGAGCCTGTAATTCTTGTAGTATTCAAGTTTTGATGTTGTTTCCCTTGAAAATACCATTACATATAAAAATACCAATGTATTGTTTTTTGTTTTTTTTTCTTTTGGGTTACAGAAGAGTGACACTGAATCTGTAGCAAGCTCAGAGCCACCAATCCTGACAAGGAGCACCAGCCAGGACTCAGAGGCCAGCACAGTGGTAGGGCATGGCCAACTCAGATATTAGTCACTAAATTTTGGTTTATTCCACCTACAAAGTAATTAAAAAAAAAAATAAAAAAAAAAAAGAACCAAGAAATGTGGGTGGTATGTGTTAGCATATTGTTAGCTGTAATAAAACAAACCAGTCCTCTGAGAGCTGTGACGTTGCTGTTGCTAGGTTATAGATTTAGTGAAGACTGAAAATGCCAAATGTCCTTAGATGATGAGTTTTCAGCCTCTCCATGAACAAAAGTAATTATATAAAAATGATGCAGATGTCATTCTCAAAGAGTGCAACCATTTAAAAACATGTAGTCATCATACAGTGATGTTAAGAAGAATGAAAATGGGCACCTCACAGTCACTGAATATCATGGAGTCAAATCTGAGGCTATTGGTTCTCCAGCTAAAGCTTGTAGGGCAGTAGGACAATGATCCCAAGCACAGCAGTGAATCTACAGCAGAGCAGCTGAAAAAGAAAAGAATTAAGATGTTGCAATGGACCAGTTGAAGCCCAGACCTCACTATGATTGAAATGATGTGGTTGGTCTTTATCAGAGCTGTGCATAGAAGAAATGCACATAAACCTCAATGAACAGAAACAGCAGTATCAGAGTAAAGAAGTGTGTTGTGGCCAAACTTCTTCCACAATGTGAGAGGTTGATAAAAGTACACAGGAAAAAAAACCCCATAATTTCAAGGTATATCTGATTAAGGTGGTTTTTAAAACTGGTGTAGTGCTGGGTTAAGATGAGGAATATGTTGCATAACTGTTTAATTTATTTTGCGTGATTGTGCTTTTTTCTTTTTTTTCTTTTTTTAATGTTTTTTAGTAACTAAATACTCCCAAGAATAAACCTTCCCCACTTCTGTATTGTTCTTACACCTTGGTTCTTACTTTGTAGATAAGCAATAGCTCTGGAGAAACTCTCGGAGCTGACAGTGATCTGAGCAGCACAGCAGGCGATGGCCTTGGCGGGAGAACCGCCCCTCATTTAACTCAGTCCAGGGGGACTCTTTCTGACAGCGAGATTGAAACCAACCCAGCCACCAGCTCAGTGTTTGTAAGTAAAGGACTCACTGCTTTGTTTATGACTTCACAAGTTAAAATAAGTGAAAGCTTCACAAAAGGTACTGGGCCTTGGTGGGATTTCAAGGTTCAGTTGAAGTTCAGTCACAACCAGTAGAGGTTAAAACTTGAAAAAGTTGAAGTGGAAAATAGTTTTTGTTTCTTTAACTAAGATTAAACTAAGGAAACCTACATCTTCCAGCAATTCAGTGTTCGTGTTGCGTTAAAACCCAAGTGGTGTCAACGTATTTAAATGAATTTAAGCTAGTTTTCTATATTTGCACATTTGCGAACATATTTGGGGTTATTGTAATAACTTCTGATTCACTTTGTCTTTTTTTCCAAAGGGGAAGACCCATACTCTGAAACCTGGTGTAAAAGATCATTTACCTGCCTTGGCAAAGGGGCTGCCTGCACAGCCCATCGAGGACACCAGTATGAGGATTTACCTTTTCGAAGGCCTGCTGGGTAGGCTCCTGCTCTCTTGTTCTAAGGCTTTCTCTTACAGTTTGCTCCAACAGCTGATGCTTGGTAAAAACTTGCTTTCTGTTCTTTGTTGCTGTACTAACAACTTAAAATTGGTCCTTCCACTAAAGTAAAGACGGAAGCACTTTCAGTTACCCCTTACTTACTTTAACTTACGCAACTTCCTAATTTGGTTTGCCAGTTAATGTAATCACAGTGAACTTTCACTAATTTGGGAGTTGCTTATAATAGAGCAAAGCAGAAGTCAGACATGTGATGATTTAGGATTATGTAATGTTAAATGCTACAAACCAGTAAACTACAGCTAAAGGTTAAAAGCTGTTTTGTTTTGTCTAAAAAATAAAATAAACTGTAAAGATAATTGTAATAATAGTAGTAGCCCACTACATGCCAGTATAACAGTTTCAGTGTTCTCCATTGATTCTTCAAGTGTCTGGAACGCCACTGAAGGCTCAGACATCACTCCTCCAAAAAACATTCCCTCATTTGATGCTTTCATCATGGTGGTTCAGAGTGCTGTTGACTTTGGACTCAATGGAGTCCAACATCTCCATAGATATACATTTGGTTAAAATTTTTGGTGACTTTATATAAAAGCGTATACAGATATTTCTAATTGTGAAGCCCCTCCCACAAGGCCTTATAGCTGGAACAATTGTCATCTTTGATCACTCCCATTATTAAGATAGAAATGCTTTATTCTCTGCCAGGTTTTTCCTTTAATTTGTCACTCCTTCCTAACCTGTGCAAATGACTAATTTTCTTTGCTGAAGGTGGCACTTGTCTGTGACTTTTTCTGAATGACTGTAATTTAGAACACCAGAAAAAATGGTATCTAACTGTGACTCTGTGTAACAAAACAGGATGTCAAACTAAAGTAAGAACGTAAGATAGTGGCTCATCTCCTTGAGTGCTGTTATAAAATAACAAGCCAGCCAAGTTCTAGATCTGTGAATATCTGGGCTTGCTTTGTCCATTTCTCCTTGTTTTTGTTCGTCTCGTGTGGGTTTCGACCCGCTCCGCTTTTGTTGTTGCCATTAAACCTACTCACCTCTTCGCCTAACCCCCTCCTGCTTTTGCTGCTTTTTTTCCCTCCTGCTGCTCCTCATGGGGAATTCTTCCAGGCCGTGATAAGAGCTCCGTTTGGGATCAACTAGAGGATGCTGCCATGGAAACCTTTTCACTAAGTAGGGCTGATCTCTTGCCTTTGCCCTTTAATTCCTTTGTGTTTGTGGAGCGTATCCACGGTTCACCCCAGCTAGCTCTGTGTTTAATCTCTGTGGGGTTTTCTTTTTTCCTTGCACATCTGTGTTAAACATACAGAGGGGTAGAGCATGTAAGCAATAGGAAGATGTCTCACAGGAAGATCACAGTTAAACTAGGAGCTTTTAGTTAATGTTTCTTTGATTTTTCTGTTCACAAACATTTTCCCTCTAACTTTTATTTTAACCTAACAGCCTAACATTTCATGGGTTTGCACACTGAATGAGTGTTACCTTTAAGTGCTGGTAGAGATGTAATTACCAGCTGAACACACTCAAGCAACCAGCTGATGAGTGATACTGTTAAATGTCAAGATTCCTAGTGACCAATTACCACATTGTAATAGGGGTGAGAAAAAATGATGTAATGGAAAGTGAAAGCAACTAATTTGAGGCTAAAGGGGGAAAAAAGCTCCACTAACTTGTTATTTTGGAAAGGTTACAAAAACCGCACTTAAAAGCTGCAGCAGACAACACTGTACCTGGTGTGTGTGTGTGTGTGTGTGTGTGTGTGTTTTAACCAAACCATTTTGGTTTAGTTTTCATTTGACCTGTTTTGATGTGCGCTTAATTATGCTCATCCAAATGTTCCAGTAAACCTTATTGTGTGTAAGATGTGTTAACGACCAGCATGTATCAGACCCCGATACATGCATATTTTCTCCTGTTATAGAAATGTATGCAAATCTTTGAAAGAGCTTGGTGGCTGCATGTGGTGTAGTTTGTGTTAATATGTTACCAGCCAAGGTGCAGACAGAAGCTTTTCAAATTTTGGGGAGCTTCATCTGTCTTCTTGATGTTTCTAGGTAAGGAGCGCTCCACACTTTGGGACCAGGTGCAGTTCTGGGAGGATGCCTTCTTAGATGCTGTTATGTTGGAGCGTGAGGGCATGGGCATGGACCAAGGACCTCAGGAGATGATTGAAAGGTTCCACTTGGCCATTGTTTTAGTTCAGCCAGTGTGATTTATGTTAATTTTCATATGCTTTTTTTTTTTTTTTCTCTTGGTCTTGGTTTTTTCACTATGTTGCATCACCGTTTTCATATCTACTCCATGGAACTCATTGTGGACTGTGAATAAGTTCTTCTGTGTTGCATGTCGACACAGATACCTGTCACTGGGAGAACATGACCGCAAGCGCCTGGAGGATGATGAAGACAGACTTTTGGCCACCCTGCTGCACAACATGATTGCATACATGCTAATGATGAAAGTATGGAGTGCTTTTTGTCAGTTCATTCAAAGCACAGTAAAACTGTTTGTTAATATACACAAATTTTTGTTTCCCTGTGAATATGTCAGCCTTTGAGGTTTGTGTTTGTTTGTTTTCATGTAGGTGAGCAAAAATGACATCAGGAAGAAAGTGAGGCGCCTGATGGGCAAGTCCCACATCGGCCTCACGTATAGCCAAGAGATCAACGAGATACTTGACAAACTGGCTCAAATGGTAAAAATTTGTATTCGTTTTATTTCACCCAGTTAAACTTCAGTTCATTGTTTTGATGAAATATGTGCTGAACTACATTTGCAGAACGGCCGAGAGCTGTCCATCAGGCCCAGCGGAAGCCGTCACATCAAGAAACAAACATTTGTTGTTCATGCTGGCACTGATACTACAGGAGACATCTTTTTCATGGAGGTATGCAAAGTCTGCATTTTATGTGTACTGTCTCCCTAATGACTTGGTCACATTAGAGTAAAAATAAGAGGGCATTCTGCTTGTGACTAGGAAGAATTTGTGGTTTGTCAGATTGATTACTAGTTACAACTTTTTGCTCACAGGTTGAGCACGTAACCGCCAAATTGGCGCACTAAAGTTGCAACCATTGTTGGTTGCAGACTTAGTCCCTGTCTTTGACGTAACCATTTCATAGATGTGATTGGAAGCTCCGCAGTAATGCGGACGCTGCACCGGTCCGTTGTGGTGAAGAGGGAGCTGAGTGTAAAAGCGAAGCTCTCAATTTACCGGTCGATCTACGTCCTTACCCTCACCTATGGCCACGAGCTGTGGGTAGTGACCGAAAGAACGAGATCGCGGATACAAGCGGCAGAAATGAGCTTCCTCCGAAGGGTGGCTGGCCTCTCCCTTAGAGATAGGGTGAGAAGTTCGGCCATCCGGGAGGGGCTCAGAGTAGAGCAGCTGCTGCTCCACATCGAAAGGAGCCAGCTGAGGTGGTTCGGGCATCTGACAAGGATGCCCCCTGGGCGCCTCCTGGGTGAGGTGTTCCAGGCATGTCCCACCGGGAGGAGGCCCCGGGGCAGACCCAGGACACGCTCGAGAGATTATATCTCTCGGCTGGCCTGTGAACGCCTTGGTATTCCCCCGGATAAGCTGGAGGAGGTGGCTGGGGAGAGGGAGGTCTGGGCCTCTTTGCTTAGGCTGCTGCCCCTGCGACCCGGCCCCGGACAAAGCGGATGAGGATGGATGGATGGAGATTGGAAGCTCATTACACAGTCGCAGTAATTTTAGGTCATGTTGTGGTCTTAAACCACTGTTTTCACCAGTGTGCCTGTAGCATAACGCAAAGGTTGTAGCAAAGGATATTTTTCTAAAATATCAAATGGTCTCAGAGTGTCTGAAACTTTCCTGAACATAGAAATAGTGTGCTTATTTTACTTGTGCTTTATTGTTCCAGGTTTGCGATGATTGCATAGTCCTGCGCAGCAACATCGGTACCGTTTATGAACGCTGGTGGTACGAGAAACTCATCAACATGACCTACTGCCCCAAGACCAAGGTGCTGTGTCTCTGGAGACGCAACGGCCAAGAGACGCAGCTGAATAAGTTCTATACCAAAAAGGTCAGAGGCTTCTTGTGTCTGCATCTCTTGTGTTAAATGATGCAGACACATCATCTTCTTAAGAGATGTGTCTGCATCTCTTAAGAAGATTCTAAAATCGAATAACTTTCTGATTGCTTTCCAGTGTCGTGAACTCTACTACTGTGTTAAAGACAGTATGGAAAGGGCTGCAGCAAGACAGCAAAGCATTAAACCAGGTATGGAGTGAGTTAGAGCAACCACAGGTTCCTTTTTGCATCTTATTTCATTCATTATTCTCTTTAACATGGGCATTGTTTCTTTTGACAGTTTGATTGTTGAGTAGTACAAAATAGTATTTTATTTTGATTAATTAAATATTTTAGAGCAGTCAGTATTGCATAGATATAGATATGTTGATAATAACACAAAACATGGACAGACCTAAAGTTTAATAAAGCACTGCTGCAGTTTTGAAATTTCCAAGTACTTCCAGGTTGTTTAAGGTAAGAAGAACATGTGACAAGCTTTCAGACATTCCTGTTCCTGTGTCCATCCTTCAGGTCCCGAACTGGGCGGCGAGTTCCCCGTCCAGGACATGAAGACTGGTGAAGGTGGACTACTGCAGGTCACACTGGAGGGAATCAACCTTAAATTCATGCACAGCCAGGTAAGAGACCAGTTCTACTGCAAAGAAACTGCGTCTCATCTCACAGAAGGGCATGACAATGTAGAATCACTCATGATGGTTCAGACTTCATCGTCCTTCTGTCCACCCTCTCCGCTCGTCTCTCGTGTTTGCCTCTGAATCATTTCCTTTCATCGTGTGACGTCTTCCTCTATCACTAAGAAAATCCTTACAACACATTTGATTGGCATCTACTCATACCTGTTTTTCCCATAGAGGAAGAATTCCTGTTTGTGCTTTTGCTTTTTTTGGATTTGCCCCCCCCCCCCCCCCCGTTTCTGTGTGTGTGTGTGTGTGTGTGTGTGTGTGTGTGTGTGTGTGTGTGTGTGTGTGTGTGTGTGTGTGTGTGAGAGAGAGAGAGAGATTGTGTGCATGTCTTTGCCAAAAAATGAACCCATCCTTCCACACAAGTTTCTTTCGACATCTGTGGTGCTCGGATTTCATGTTGAGTTACTGTGTGGGAGGAGATGTTAATCTGTTCGTGTGTGTGTAAGAGTGACGTTCCACAGTGGTAAGACGGATGACCTTGAGAAAAGACTTTTCATTAATAATTGGCTATTTTATAGCAACCTTTGATTTTAAGTTTGGACCCCTTGAACATCTTCATGTGTTGTCTTCATGTCTGAGCAGTAGTGATAGTTGGGTGCTTTGTTTCCACAGGTTCATTTAAAATGTGTAGCTCTGATTGAACTATGCTGAATAATACAAATTAGGGGTAGAAGTGTTCATTGTTAGATACCCACTATCTTTAAACTGGCATCAGTTCACCCGAGGTCCTACGTTTTTTTTGTTTTTGTTTTTTCCTTTTAGAAAATTCTGCAGCAGTGGTGTTCTGGGTAATTTGGACGGTCCATCACACTGCAGAGACGTGTCATTGGACCCACTTTCCACCCCCCAAAAACTGAAATATAATTTTTCTGTTACCGCATAAATTTCTCCCATTTTAATTACATGCACTGCAGTATTATGCAAAAGACTTAATTGTACCTTGTTATATTTTGGATGTTGTGATTAATTAGAAGCAAAATGCCCAAACCCAAGTTTTTGGGATAGTACTGTATCCGGTTGTTCAGTGATGACGCGACGAATCCTACTTCCGGGTCTAAAGTAGTCTGCGTTTAATATGGCTTTTGTGTTGTTAACATGTTTAATGTTATGTATTTTCTTCTATTTGATCTCAAAAAGCTCCTAAAACAGTCAGTGATCCCTGTTGACCTCCCTCGGCTTTTATTGCCGCTAATAATTTATTTAAGCTCAGTTTTTAAAACCTTAGGATGTAACTACAGCCCAGCCCATGCAGCAGTATATGAATGACTAACCTCGTATTGTGGATGGATTATCTCAGTTGTTCTCCTGGCTGAAGTTTGGTCCTTTTACAGCATCCTGCCATGCGATTACATTTGTTCCTGACCACCGAGAACACTCACGTTAACTTTTATAGAGTGGAAAAAAAGTTAGCTTGTTTATATTATGCTAACATAGCTGTGTCGCTAGTGGTCACGTAGCACATCATTATATACCAGCTAGCCAAACTTCAGTAACCCTACAAACGTCACTGCTGTTTAGTTTTCTGTCTTCATTTATGTTGGAAGTGATAGCAGAGCTGTACGTTTTAATTTGTTTCCAAAACCCCGCAGTCAGGACATGCTATATTGTATTTAGATAGAAGCTAGCGAGCTAACTTCCTGCTAACTTCTAACTCCGTTAAATGTCATAAATTCCGTTTTCATGGATGCCTGGATGTTAAACTCAATTGTTACACCTGGTAGAGCAGAACGCTGATCATTTTATTAAAGATGAAAGACTTTAGACAGTTTTTCAACTCTCAGTAATGCCATGGTGATCGTTTGATATATGGACCTGCAGCGGAGTTTAGACCCAGACACGGCTAGTGATGTCAGACTTAACGACCGGATATCAGTACTCAAAATGAGGAACTTTGTTCTATTTAGTTTTAATTCATGATGGTGCCCAATACAATACCAGTCAAAATTTTGGGCATAGTGAGGGCATGCATATTTCTCATGAACTGAATTTAATAAAAATCTGATGCAAAATTACACAAAATTAAACTCTTTGAAACTCCCAAGTGTTTTGGAAAATGTAAATGTCTTAAAATTCAGTCTAAACAAGAAAAAATATTATAATTTAGTTTTTCTCTCAGTGAGCTACTATTGATTTATCTTAAACAATTATGTAGTAGAAAAGTAAGGTATACCCAAGATACACATATTTGGTGGACAGCGCAGTACTACAGCAAAACGAGCTCAACTTACTGTTGGTCAGTGAATAACTCTACAGTAACTATTCACAAATCACAGTAGAGATAAAATGTGGATAATAACCAAAAATAAAGAAACAACCTAGTGTATGCAAACTATTGACTGTAGATATATACATGTGTGTAAATGTTTGGCTGGTCAGCAATCATAGACTGTATATTAAAGACGGATATAGCCACGGTGATATTGTAGACCCTGTTTATGAAGTGTCGACTTGAACATTTTGGCCCTTGTCATCTTGATTTCTTTGAAACCAGACATGACAAGTAGATCCAACCAAGGAACTGACAGGCACCTTAAATAATAGCCTGCTTTAATACTTTATGGGACACTAATTGGCAAAATGCTTTTAATTTTGTGTTAAATAAGAACTGAAACGAACAATTGAGACAATAAAGTAATCAGAAAATATATAAGATCATAGATCAAGTGAGAAATGGGACTGTTTTCCACTTAACTTTTACATATTCAGTTGGTTTTGCAGCCAGAGGAAACAACCCCTGGTGGCCATTAGAAAGACTGCAGGTTTAAAACTAGAACCTAGTTAACCACCTCCATCGTCCACACTGCTCCACATCGGTCTGCCACCCTTCACCCCCCCAACTCTCCTTCTCAGGCCTGAAACCCTTTCAATAACCTGTTCTCCACACTCTGCACAGTCGTACACTACCCCGCTCTGACTTGCAGCACCTCTGCTCAACATCCCATCAACGACCCGTTCAGTCCTGCAGTAATTATTCATCTTCTTCAGTGTGTATGTGTTTAGAAGGATTTTTATCTATCAATCACATCTAGCTAGCTTTGGCTCATGGTGTAGCAGCTTTCACATCAAAATGTGTGTAAACTTTGTTTTGCTACACAGCCAGGTGTGCTAATATTGAGCTGTGGGGTTCAAAATTACTCAGATTCTAGGTATAAGTGGTAGTTTTTAATATATATATATATATATATATATATACTGCCCTCATATGATTCAGTACATTGTGGAAAAAAAATTCCCTATATGCTGAGTAACTCCATTTTTGGAAAACTTGTGGAATATCAGATGATAGGTTTGAAGTTTTTTTTGTTTTTGTTTTTAGACAGAGCCACATGATTTTTGAACTGCCAGGAAATCAAAATGACCATCTTGGTATTTTAAAGCCTAAAGGCTTCTTCCATCTTTTAAATACAGTCCATTGTCAAAACTAACAATCATGTCTACTTTCATAGTTTGTTTTTTTCCCCACCTAATGTGACAAATAATATCAAACTAGTAATATATAATTCCAGTAGCTCTGTCATATTTCAACAGACCACTATTACTAATCCCAAATACAACATGATGAATTAAAAATTTCCATGCACAGTATTTGCATCAGCTCAATAAACGTCCTCATAGATCATGTTGGGGTCAAGAAGACTAACTGAAAACTAAGCAGTGTAGTGAGCGTCCGCCTTGTTGGGTCCCTCTGCAGTGAGATGTATCAGAGGAGGCATCCTGCACATAGTGGGATTTATTGTCCATCAGTAACTACCCTCATTTATTTGTTCTGCTGTGTGAGCAAGTGGCGTTGGTGCCAGCCCTTGTTGCTGGAGGAGGAGGCATGGAGGGCTCTGGGGGGGAACTGAGATGTTTAAAGTCCAGGAAAACAGAGGTGAATCCAGTTCTTAATACCCTAGTCAAACCTCTAGTCTTCTCTTTTTTTTTTTTCTTTTCTTTTTTTTTGTTGTCTTCTTTTTTTTCTTTCCTATTTCCTAGTAGTTTTTTGTGGGCTGAGTCCTCTGGTGATGGATTTTTTTTTTTCCTTCAAATCATATTGGCTCTTGTAACCACTTAGCTGGATTTTTGATTTGAATCTGTACGAGGCTCCTGTGGACAGTGCCCTCTCAGAGTGTCGTCGAGTGTTTGTGCTCTTCTGTCCGATAATAATCCAAACCATTTCTCTCCCATGCTCTCTCCCCCTGCAAGGAGCGGAAGGTACACAACCTCTGCTGTGTTTGCTTATTAGCAGTTACATCTTATTCGGTTCCTTTTGTTTTCTCTACCTCTTTTCTTTCCTGTTGTAGCTGTATGGCAACTCTAATTTTGTGTCCTTGTCTACATTTTATATGGAACTTCCATGTATGCATCATATGGGCCATATTGCATCTTTGAGCATAAAGAAAAGATTTTTTTTAAAAGTATCTATGCTGTTTACACCAAACATGACAAAACTGTCCCAGTTCTGATTCATTTCATTGATGAGCCACGTTGAATCAGCGTTGAGCTTCTCCTCATTGCCCATGTATGCGTTTGATCATGGAAAATTTCTCATAGTGTGCTTTTTCTTTTCCTTTCTTAGCCGTTCAAAGCTTGCATTCCATGTGTAGCCTTTTATTTTGACCTTTCACACTGAATAAAACAAGTTTAAACATGGCTAATTCTTTAAATATGACGTGTTCACCATCCAGTGTTGTTGAGTTAATAATGTTCTGTCTTGTTTTGTTTTGTTTTTTGTTTGTTTTTAGGTTTTCATAGAGCTGAGTCACATTAAAAAGTGCAATACAGTGAAGGGAGTCTTTGTCCTGGAGGAATTTGGTAATTACACCATCTATTGATTCTAGGCCTGTACTCGGCACGGCAGTAACTCAGCTTCACGGCAAATGTATTGATGAAAGCTAATAAGGGTTCACTAAATTGGATAGCCGCCCTCCTCTGGAGCATTGAGACACTGACTTCTGCAGGCGATTAAGTGCGTCATGCATTATTTCGAGGGTGTGGTTTGCGCTTAGTCATATGCAAGTGTTGAGGTTTAGAGCAAGGTAATAAAAAGCCAAAGTTTGTGAGAAATGGTGTGCGCAGTGTAGAGAAGGAAGGCTGAAACGTGTATCATAAATAGCTATGCCAGTTTGTGTAGATGTGTGAATTAAAGGGGACCTGTTCTGCTTGTTTCCAATTCAATTTTTATGTTGGAGTAATTAGTAATCCTCATTGATCTTATACTAGATTATGGTGCAAGCAGTTTAGTCTCATTTTTGCACTCTTCCTATTTAACTTTAAGCCAGCTTTCTGTGATTCGCTGCTACCCACCAACAGCAGCTTTGGACAGCGTGGCAGTAGAGTGGCTCTGCTCACAGTATAAAGATATTTGCTCTCAAACTAGTCTGAATGCTCTGATTTTGGTTCTATATATTTAAAATATTGCACATTTTTCAAATGAGAATCCACCACTGTAGTATTAACATGTAGACACACACAAACTCAGCAGAAAATAAGGACAGGGTCCCCTTTAAAGGTGCCATACAAATATTAGAAATAAAAGCATCATATTAACTGATTTTCCAGAAACGACATAATCAAAGCTTATAATGCTTGGAAATATGTAAGCATTAAGGGCATTTTGCTCATATTATGGTTTTCATTTGTTGACAAAAGCCATAAATAGATCTAAATCTCTCAAGTAACACGAGTCCCCTCGTAGCTAAATGGCAGCCTGTCCTCCATGACAGCAGTGATGTGTTCTAGCCCTGAGTTAGATAAGTTGTTACTAGAATTTGAGCTGCCACCTTTTCAATAAGACTGTAACCTTTTTTAGATCTTAAACCATGTATTTTTTTGGCCTGGTTTAAACTGTTCCATGTTGAGTCAGCCTGAGGGAAGAGAGCAGCAGAGTCTGAATGTCTTTAAAAGCGGTCGATACTGCATCGTGCCTGATACATGAAGAGGAAGACATTTAGTCTCATTAGTAGGATGGTGTAGTGGCTAACACATTTGCCTACGGAGGAGACACAGACCCAGCCTCAGGGGGTCACAAGCTAGGTACTCGTAGTGCCAGATGAATGGGAGGGTTGCGTCACGAAGGGCATCTGGTCTAAAATCTGTGCCAAATCAGTCACACTGATCCATCCGCTGTGCGACCCCCTACTTCAGGGAGCAGCTGAAAGTACAGCTCAAGTATGAGGATTCTGTCCGACCTGAGATGCGTCACACAGTTAGTGGGTTCCTGTTAAGTTTCATGGAAAATGCAAATGTCTGACTGAATGGTGAGCAGTAGCTGTAACTCTTAAACTTGCTCAGACGTCGAGCGCCTGGCTGGGTTACTGTTGTGTCTCTGTGCTGCTTTTGTAATGTTGCCCTCATCTTTGCCACTATGAAAACCTTCATTCTCCAGCAGGTAAAGTGTCGTCACCTTTCTCCTTTCTTATTGAAACTAAACCTGTGCAGAATATTTCCTCACTCCGTCCTTTTCATAGATTTTTTTTTTTTTCTTCCCCCCTTCCTCTTTCCCCTTTTCTGTACCGCTAATTTTTCCTCTGCTTCTTCCATCACTTGCTTCGGATTCATTTCGGAGATCACCCCAGACTCCATCACTCACGTGGTCATCACTCTCTGACCATCTGTATCTCAGCAAGCGGAGATCTTAGGTGGGACAGTTAGTTTGTGGGGGTTGAGGATTTCTCAGCCCTTTCACCTGTCCAGATCTCAGCCTTTCCATCTCTGCTATGGGTTCAGTTACTAATGAAAAGTCAGCCTGACCCGTGGACAGCGACGTGGTCCCGGGTCGAAGGATTTTGGCCTCTTGTATCGACTCTTCTGTGATGTTTAACTTTGAGTTCACTGGCTGGAAGGGCTTGGGGAGGTCGTCCTTTTTATTGTTTGTTTTTTCATATATTAACTTTGCGGCCTTCTTGGTCGCAAACTCTCTTGTTATGACATTTGTGCTCGTATTTGTTCATCATGTGGGCCATGAACGTCTCACCAACCAATCCAAGCTGAAATTTAACATTTTGCTTTCTTATTTGAAGACAAAGAGAACATTTGATCAGTTCATTAGTCACAATAAGGAAACGCAACATGAGCAGGATTTCACAATTGAATTTTATCTAAGCTAAAAGTAGACAGCCCCTTCTGCCCCTCAATCTGATCTTTAATTGACCTTTATGGTGAACTTTTCTTGGCCCACATCTCATTTTACACCTTGTTGAAAGTCCAACCCTATAACCACACCCCCGCCCCCTCCCAAAAGCTCTCAAATATGAACTCATTGAGGTTTCTGCTGCCTTTGAATTCTCTGTTTTGTCTCTTGCACCGGCGTAGTTCCTGAAACTAAAGAAGTGGTGATCCACAAGTACAAGACCCCGATGGTGAGTCCTCTCTTCCTTTGTCTGAAATCATGAATACATACAGCTATGTGACTGCTGAATGCCAGTGACAAGATGGACACAGCAGAAATGTTCCTTAAATAAAAGCGCTTAACTTAAGGTGCTTTCAGACCAGAGTTCATTTCATAGTTCTTTGAACTCTTGGAGTCAAAGAACTGACTTTTTTCTGTGCGTCTGCACCACATGAAGCAGGAACTCTCAAAGTTTATAGAAGATTTTTTGTGGGCTGGAGAATATCCGTGTGCGCTCTGGTGGTGCAAATGCAAACAGGAAAAAGCCCCGAAGGTAAACGTAGTTCTCGGGGCGAGCTCCCCAGTGGGCACTGGGCGTCTGTAGAGCTCTGGTCTGAAAATGCCTTTGGTTTTCATTTCATTTCGACAGTATGCTGACACAAGTGAAAGACCTGACCTGACCTCTGTGTTGATTGGATTTTTTCTTAATTTTATAGTATTAGACAGGTTCTTTTAACACAAGAAAATTGCATTTTAACCACTGTTCAAGAGGTAAACAGCAGAGTGACATCACCTGAGGTTATATAACGTTTAAAGATGCCCGCTTCCATGTATCTGTGGCTCAACGCTGCTTCTTGCCAAACCACCACACTGCAGTGCTGTAGCTTCTTTTTTGCTCAGAAAATGAGGACATTTTAGCAGTTGTAAAACCCCACGATGACATTTCTCAATAATGTGTCAAAAAGTGACACATTTCCCAACTCAAGTAAGACCATAGGATGATGAGCCTTCAGGTTAAAGGTCAAATAGTGCTTCCTATTAAAGAAGTGCAGGGACATTTAAAGATTTGTGATTTTGTACTTCTCTTTTTTTTAAACTGCTCATTAAGTTGCTACGCTGATTAGTGGTTTCCAGCCAGTGGCAGGAACGTGTGTCATGATGCCAGCTCCCGTAGCGCAAATAAAACTGAAGCATTTGTAAAAAGCGCATCATACCATCATTAGTGGCAAATGATTGACAGAGTGCCTTGAAATACCCCACAGTATATAGACCGAGAGGAGCCTCTTATCCAGCTTTGTTCATTGTATTATTAATAACTGCACGCAGGTGGTTCCCTCTCACTTCCTCGTGTTTGTTCCTCCTCTGCAGGCACATCAGATCTGTTACTCGGTCCTCTGCCTTTTCTCGTACGTGGCGGCAGTCAAGGGGAAGGAGGCGGAAGGAAAACCCAAGATGCTGTCACCGAGACCCCTTCCTAGCTAGTCTACACCCCACACTCTCCTCCCCTTCCCTCTCTCCCTCATCCCTGGCGTGCCTCTCTCTACTTGAAAATGGCATCTCGGCTCCTAAAACCAGACTCGACAATCCCCAACTTCACTCTAAGCACACAACTCCCGCGCTCCCCTCCTGTGTATATACAAACCCGAGACCCTTTTTAGATCCAATTGTGTAGACATGTTTGGTCTGTGATGTCATGTAAATACTTCCAGCTCTTCACCGCTGTTGCCCAGATGTTCTTCCCAAACTAGCTAAATGTTTGCCCGCTTCATTACTCTGGAAAAGTTGCTCCCCCCAGAGCTCCTCTGCTCCCGGTGAATGTTTTGCTCCTTGTTCCTGCTAGCAGGACCCAACAGTTTTTACTCGTATGTGATGTGAGGGCTCCACTACCCCATCACCCCCCAAACCCCGAGGCACTGAGTGCTTGCAGGTCCCGCGCACAGCCTCGACGTACAGCGTAGCTTCCTGCCCCCTCCTGCCCGTCTCCATATGACTGTATGACGTATTCTGTGATATGTGGTTACTGTAAAGGTCCAGTCTGTCCCAGTTGGTCCAACAACCAGAGACTGTCGTGTAGTGCGGGATGTTCCATGCTGAAAATGCTACTGTATACTGCACCAGAGCACCGCATGTAAATGCTTCGTTATGGTGTTTGAACCCTAAAATACTGTGAGTGTTCTCAGATGTGTACTCTAGCCCGGCCCACCCGGCTCAATTACTGTTCTAGTTCTACTGTAAAATTTCTCGTCTGTGGTCTGCTGTTATCAATTGCATGTTACTATAAGGATGACAAATAAATATTATATATATATTTCTATATATAGTATTTATTTAATATATACATATATTGACTGTACATTTCTGGAAAACAAAATGTTACAACTGTTAATTTGCTAGATGTGCAATACTTAAAAAGTAGTTAGCCATTGCCAGAGCCAGGTTTTCTCGAGTGAACTGGCTTTCACAGGGTGACGAATGTAAGAACGAGTTTGTTTTCTATAGTACACATCGATCGATTGAATATTACGACTTCAGTGTGACACGAGCATTTAGTTTTAAAAGGTGATCACAGGTCAATCGGTGCAAAGGACTGCTGCTGTGTCGCTCTCTGTGGGTGCTAACAAACCCCACCCCAATCAGCGATGTCACAGCAGGCGGCGGGGATGCCGGGGTAAATGTCACCGTCTTCTTACAGCTTTTAATTGTAGGCAAAGGCTGCATGGATAATGAGCTACTAAAGGCAGTGCAAAATGTCTTTGATGGTACACATGTGAGCTGTTTGTGTGCCCACTTTGAACAACGGATGTTTCAAAACTTTTTTCTTTCACTTGACCATAAATACAAGTATGTAAGTCATTAAAACATTCAGTGGTGGGTGATAATCTAGAGACATAATTGTAGATATTTCCATATCTGTGGTACAAACACTGGAGTTACACGCTGGTACTTAATGAAACCCCAATAAAAAGTAGTGGGGAAAAGAAGGCATTTTTAGTAACAGTGTAACATCCGTGCTGGAATTATTCCTGCGCAACTGAAAACACAAATATTCACTAGAGAAGCCGAAACCAGTGTAGGAGCTGCATAATCGACTGATGGGGTGTGGAGAAATGAGAAATAAGCCACCAAACCCACAGCAGCAGTTCTTCCTCCTGTGACTGACCCTTCAGACGCGCTGAAGATGCCATCTGTGGTCACCTGATCTCCAAGGAGACGATTGAGTCTTTGTCGTGTCTGGTCCCATCGCTGGCTCGTTTACTTTCACAGTGAGAGTGCGTGGGTTTTTTTGGGGTTTTTTGTGGTTCGCGTGTGTGAATGTGGTGAACACTTTTCTCTAGATCAGCAATATATCAGTACAGCTGTAAGGCTGGAAGATGTTATTTTGATCCTGACATGCTTGTATTTTTAAGGAATTTAACTGTGCAAAAGGAAATCTGAATGTGGAGAAGATGCTGTTAATAAATGACAGAACTTTATCTGAAGCATCTGCAAAACTGATCTGAGAATTTTCTGCTTGAGTTAACTTTTTTTTTTTTAAACTGGATTATTACAACTCATCTCTGTTGCTGTGAAATCTGATAGCTGTAAAGAGAAGGAAAAATGACATGAGATGGATGGTGTAAGTATTCCAGTATTCAAAAAGTATTTATAAAATATGTACAGCTTTGGCAATATAATAAAGATGTCCCAAACGAAGCTCTGTGTGCTCGTCATCCTGCAAACAAGGGAAGTGGCAACAGGTGGTGCTAGTTGCTGAAAAGTTTTCTTAAAAAAATAAGTTCACACTGTTTTACGGAAGCAAATGAAGACCTTAGGCTTTCATCAAAAGAAGTGTTTCCATCCATATCTTGATCATGATTGATTTTTCTTCTACGTTGTGCGTGTGATGGGTCCACCATAGCTGCAAACAGTGGCTGAGTAACAAAGATGCAAACGCCACATAAATGCCAGCATGAAGTCTGCAGGAGAATGCAAAACATTTTAAGCACCCATCTTTGCTGCCAGAGAACGAGCCATCACCTGTACGCATGTCTCATCACAGTACAGATCTGTTTCCACTAACAGCAGTGGGTGAGCGGGGCAGCTACTGAATAAAGCTCAAACTGCTTATGGGGACTCGATCGGTTTATAGCCATCACAAAAAGAACTAAAGAGCTGCTGCTCAAAGTAACCTAATCAGAGTGGTGGTTGCCATGACAGCTGTGGCTCAGGAGGTAAAGTGGGTCCACCAATTTGGAGGGTTAGTGGTTTGACCTTCAGCTCCTAAAGGCTGTATCAAAAGGTGCTTAGTCAAGACACTGAACCCCATAGTGCTCCTGATACATCCACTGGAGCGTGTGGGATAGAAGGTGCTCAAAGACAGGAACCAAAGCTCTGTGTTTGTGAATAAAGGAGAAAAGCAAGAGTATACTCACTGGACAATTTGCTAGGTACAGCTTACTACTACAGGGCTGAACCCCCCCTTATGTCTTCAGAGCTGCTTTCATTCTTCACAGAATCAACAAGGTGCTGGAAACGCTCATTAGAGATTCTGGTTCATGTTGACCTGATGGCATCACTCAGTTGCTGCAGATTTGTCAGCTTCTCATCAATGTTGAATATTGCAACTCTTTCCCAGTCTTCAAGTGGTGCCAGTTTCCTGTCAGCTGACAGAATTGGTACCTGGTGTGGTCTTCAGTGCTGTTTTATGCATTCTTTGGTTATAAAGTGTGCTTGTTCAAGCACACTTTTCTTCTGTCATCAACAAGACATTTTCATCCAGAGAACTGCTGCTTACTGGATATTTTCTGTTTTTACAACCATCCTCTGTAAACCCTAGAAATGGCTGCTCTGACCAACAACAACCATGCCACATTCAAAGTCACTTAAATCACCTTTTTCCTATCATTCTCATGCTCAGTTTGAACTGCAACAGGTCATCTTGACCATGTCTGCACACCTACATGCACTGAGTATGTGACTGGCTGATTAGCTATTTGCACTAACAAGTAGCTGAATAGGTGTACCTGATGAAGTCTGGTTAATGTAAGTGACATTCCATTTACTGATGCTGGGCATCTCAATGATGTCTCGCTGAAATTTCACACAGTCAACAGAAAAAAAAAAGCAACATGATTTTCGATGAGTTTTAAAGTTTATTTACCATCAGAAGCAGAAAAATTAATTTTCAAGTCACCAGATGTAGAAATAACCCTGGACAGCGGCAGAAGTATAACTGAGCTGCTGCTGGTATTTCATAAGGCCACAGCTAGCACAGCCGCTGTGCTGTAGCATAAGGCAATTCAGAAACTGCAACTCTACAGAAATGAAAGCAAAGTGAAGGACAGCACATCCTTCACACCGGCACAGGATCAAACAGAGGTAGAAAGATACTGTTGCAGGTAGTGAAAAACTGAAAAGGGGAAGAAAAGAAACTTGGATTCAAACAGGTTCCACCTGAAACTACTCCCTGTTCCTTGTACACAATAATATAATGAACAATAAGTTTGATTTCAGACTCGTGAATCGTCGTCTTCAGACAGAACAAGTGAGAGATTTCAGAAACGGGGCTTGCTGAGCCAAATATTTCCACCAGAGAATGGGCAATGGTAAATTAGTGTAGAAAATGTATAAATTAAGAAGTACCAGGACAGAAAATAAAATCTCATAGTTAAGCATGTAAAAACTCATTTATAAAAACCTTTGTCAGCTTTAAAGCACCTTTAAATTTAGGAGTAAGGTGTTTCTCTTAATTCTTGCATTGTTGCGTTGCACAGTGCGACACATCTGCAGAGCTCCAGTCATCCTGTAACCTTTGCAGATTTTTGTAAATCACTAATACATACATGTGTGTATATATATATATATATATATATATATATATATATATATATATATATATATATATATATATATATATATATAAACATATATAAACAAACAAACATTTATAGTTTAACAGTTTGATTACAGAGGCAGCAATTCAGCTCTTGACCTGTTGCCTGGTAGGTCAACACGTTTGCACTCTGCCCTCTCAGCATTTTTAAAACATACGTTCAGCTTGACTTCTTCTCCAAAGGATCTAAAGCTACTTATTTCAACATGGCCGTACGTCTGGAGCTCACAAGTCCTCGTGGACCGCCTTGCGGAGAATCCGGAGACGGGACATGACTTCGTCCCAGTCCAGGTAACAACCCTCGAGGTGCCGGAGCCTCTCCAGCCTGCTGATGTAGCTCTTTCGGCCGTGAAGCAGACGCCAGTTATCAAAGGTTACGATGTCACCTGAAATAGAACCACCACCAGAGATCAGATGTGAAGCTGTGGGGCACGTCATTGATCCTAGATTTACTTCAGCACAGACTTTCATTTTCTTATTTGCCCCACCTCGTTCAGAGAGGTCAGAGTTGGCTGCAGAACAGCTTATAATAGCTCACAGGCGTCATTATGCTTCAAATAAAATCTGAAACCTCTGACATCGCAGTCTCGGAAACCGCTGGACGACAGTCCTAACTTCCCAAAGCTGGCACTACCACATCAAACAGCATGAGCCAAAGTCTCATTGTGCTGTGGGCAAAATTCAGCACAAGACAAAAGCAGCTTTAAAGTCAGGTCATCAGGATGGAAGCCTGAGGAATGCTGTCAAAAAACTGCCTCTCTGCTAACACCACTGTGCCTTCGAGCCCCACTCTGAAGTCCTTTAAATAAGTTCATCTCCGCTACCTGATGCTGCAGACTCTTAGCACACTGTTTTTTCAGAGGGTGTTGCATTACACTCTGGTCGTTTGCTTTTCTCTGCAGCAGCGGCACTGACACGTCACATGTCATCGCGACCCTGACGAGGACAAAGCTGTTGTTGCCCATCGCCGTCACAGTTCGTTTTCTGTTTAACACAAGCATTATCCTGCAGACTGCGCCCACCTCCCTCTCTGCATCCATTTTATTTGCACTCTCTTTCCTCGCACCTCTCACTTATTTTCATTTCGTTCTTCCACTAACACACACTGTTTGGTATACAGGAGCATGGATGGGGGCCTTTTACACACACATTTTCCTATTCTTCTCATTTTTAATGGAAAGAGGTGCACGCTGACCTGGCTCCATCCTATAGGTGACCACGTTCTCCGGTCGGTTCATGATGTCCACGTAGGCCTTCAGTGCTCTGTAGAAGGGTTGGACCTGATGTACGGGCAGGTCCAGCACCGAGTCTCGGGTGGCGTTATTGTAGTTGATCTTCACGACTTGCCCGTCTGCGTCGACGCTGCACCGAGAGGACAAAGCTCAAAGTCAAACTAAAGTGAATCGGGACTTTTAGAGATGAGACAACCAGTCCATTAGATGCTCCACAAGAATGAATTAGAAAGCATTTCATGATTAGGCATTTTAGTCATGTATTAAGGAAGCATGCAACTCACTACCAATTCACTGAGTCTAACAGCACAACTAAATTGAATTAGTCAGTTTAATATCTTAGATGTAACTCCAGCAACTGATTATGAAATTCACTGCAGATCATTTTTCTACTCATTCATCTTTGCTCTCTACTCCCACCTTATCATTGTGACAGTAGTTACCGCACATTGACTAATTTGACATAAATCCAGCTTTTTTCAGTTACACTTGAACAGACACATGTGACTGAACATCTAATTAGCATACAATTAATACGAAGCTACGCTCTTATGATCTGCACAGCTCATGTGTGAACATAATCACTGTGAACAGCAGATGGCAGTGTCCCATTTCAAATGACAAAAATACACACCTAAGCGTATATAAGTGTACAGAAATGTCACTGTGTAGTTTCTCTAAAAGTCTGAATCTCTGCTTTATATAAAATGAGTAAATGTGTGTGTGTGCCGGGGAAAAAACCTCAAAGAAAGCACAAACTGATGATCTGCCTGATCATCTCCACTTACTCAATGATGCAGTTCTTGGACTGCAGCATGAAGTCGCAGTAATCTGTCCCGGTGTCGGTGAAGTCCACGCGCAGCGAGGTGAGCGTCTGGAAGGCCTCTGGGTCTTCTCTCTGCAGCTGCTCAGCCATGTGGAAGCCGTCCACCACTTCGCTCTCCCCTCCTTCCTTAGCCTGGTTGATGCAATGTAGAAACTGCACCTACGCCAGCCCGACACAGACACACACACATGCTCCACAAATGCTCGTTTTACAACTCTGACAACGTAAAAGCCGAACGCAGCCATAACTCAGGAGCGATACCATATCTGTCTGCTGTTATTTCATCTTCCAAACAGAGCGTACAAGTAAGATTTTACTCACTCCAGGTGCAAAGTGTAACGCTGGGTAGTCTGTATGCAGACTGAGCTTTCCTGAAGTGTAGGCTACATTGTTTGCCATGGGTTTGTCCTGGACCTGCCATGTGTGCCTGAGGACAAAGATAACATTCATTAATATACTCCACTTTAATTATTTAACTTTAGCTTTAGAAGATCAGCGGCGACAATTAGGCCGCGTGGAGGAAAAAGGACGAGATCAGATGAAGTTCGGAGGGTTCCCTGAGGGGGGAAAGCAGGCAGCTTCACAGGAATGCTCAGCCTGTAGCCTCTTAAGCAGGCACTTCATTGAGATGCAGCAAGAGTCGAGCACTAATGAGGTAAAGTTATCTTCCATGTTCTGTTTGCATGTCTCGTTCGGATGATGCGGGGGTCGTAAAACTGTCTCGTTTCTGTGATGGCAGGCCTTCAGCTTTAGTCTGCAGACTCTTTTACTTCCAGTGGCATGAGCTCATCCGCTGGCAGAGGCAAAGCTTTACGCTCCAAACCTCTGTTCTGACTGAGTGCACCAGGTAATTCCTCTGGCTTAAAAAAAAAAAAAAAAAAAGCTGGAATGCTTTTAGGTTGTTTTCCCCGTCTCTGTCCTCAAGTAATCAGCACAGCAATAAGTCAAAATGATGAACTCTGGTGTGGTGAAAGGGGCCCCGACGGCCGTTCGCTAAGCTCCTCCATGAAACCGAAATGAATCAAAGCTATGGATTATTCACTATTGGACATATTTCGTTTTTTTGCCTGTCCCATTTGGTTCTTTAGCCGTCAGAATTGTTGTCTGAAGACCAACAAGGATACCCAATGGATTTACTTTGCCAAATGGATCATCGTGGCATTGCTGTATTGGTCCATTTGATCGACCTTTGTTTTTATTATTTATTTTATTTTATTTTCAGTTGCTACAGACGGGACAGACATGAGTGAGGGATAGGAAAGGGAGAAAGAAAGAGGAAGGAAAAGAAAAACAGAAGGGGAGAGGGACAGTGAGAAAGGGAAAAAAATCTCCTGGATCACCTGTTGAGAGAGAAAGAATAGAAAACAAGCAAAAAAAAAACCAAAGCAACATACTAAACACAACACCATCGCATTAATCTAGCTAAGTGTAAACAGCAGTAAATACTAAATATTCAATGTTGTTGTGCAGCACGCAGGACAGACAGCGCACAATGTGCTTTGAAGTAGCAGCAAAGAAAGGTGTAATTTAAGTCTACGAACAGTGAACACACCCGTGTGCACACCCGTGTGCACACCTGTGTGGATCAGCACGCTTGTATTCAAATGGTTTCCACATGTAATGGTCTGCAAGAGGATGTAGAGAGCCATAACCCCGTCCCCCAGGGCATGAAGCAGGCATGGAGGAGATCCAGGCCCCAGACATATTTCGTTAATGTACCAAAGTCAGAATCTGAGCCCTTCTTTCAGCACAATATCGAGCTCTTTCTGATTCACTGGAAAAAGACATGCATTTTTTTAAGGGTCTTTTGTATTTAAATTCTTACTAATAACACTCCGGGGCTCTGCTCCAGCTAATATATGATCGGTGGAAAATTCAACAGCTCGGGATTTAGAGGGGAGTCAGATTATTAAACAATGGCTTGGCTGAGGATCACTGGAGCAAAAATGGAGGAAGATCACAGAGTCTTACCCGTAAAATGTCAGCCTGAGATAGCCAATCCTCTCAGCCAGTCTGGCCACTTGGCCCTGCTCTGCAGGAGCCCCCTTCAGGTAGACCATGCCAACACGACGCAGGGCCAGGAGCCAAGTGAGCGCGGCCTTATCGTCACGGAGGACTTCGTCAAAGTCTGCTGAGGGAATGCGCAGTGTCGAGTCCCAATAATAACGCCCTGAAACGAGGAAGCGGACACGGCAGAAAGTTCACTTCTTATGTACGTGTTTATTTCTGGTTTCTGTCTGTCAAGAATTAAAGCTGGTTGTGCGACACAGGAACACAAAGCATTCTAAAGCAACAGCCTCTGTGCCATAACGGCTCCGTTACACAAACAAATGCTGTACAGCGAGGGCAGGAGTGCTCTGCAGCAAAGCATTTTATCAGATGTTACACTCTTGTTTTGTCCTTCTTTGTCAGCGTGCTGGTATAAACCCGAGTTGGCTTCTAGCTGACTGAGAGACTGCAGGTTGCACAGACAGTTTTATATAACCTGTAGATATTTGGAGATCTTTGCACTCTCTGAAGGAGGTCAAGCCAATAAACTGGGTGGCAAGGGCCCACACCACAAAACGTTCCGAGCTGCGTGCCCCCCAAGGTGGATCCTCAGGTGGTTGAACCAGTCCCTGCAAGTCATCTCACTTCTTTCCTCCGAGCTCTTCTCCTCCGCCGCCGCCCTCCTCCAATAAAAGGCGTAAAAATTCAAAGAATTAATCTGAGCCTGTTGACTTCAGCTGCAATCAGATATAGGGCACGTCTGCTCTCTCAGACTTTCCATCAGCACACATTTGACCTTCCAAACCCCCCCCCCCCCCCCCAATCCTCTTCTCATCCTGGTATGCTGCAGGTGAATGAAATCAAGTCAACATGGAAATATGACCACAAACACTTTTTATTATCAAATGAAACACAATGAGTAGTTGGATTTCCTTTGTTTAAAAAACAACAACAATATTAAGTAGCAGCTAACAGTATGACTGATGTGATGTTTGTTTTATTGCAAAAAAGGAAACAATTCATTTAAAGTCCATTACTGCCCCCTGCTTATTAGTTCCAATTAAATCTAGAAACGCTGCAGATCTCCACTGCATGCCATCGTGTGTGCGCTTGAAGAAGAATAGCTTGCTGAGAAAAATCAGCACGTCTCCATCAGACAAACAGAAGTGTGGAGAAAACCCCCCCAAAATCCTCCCACTGCTCTCCACCCAACTGGCTCGACTTCTTTTTCCGTGGAGCCTCCCTCCAGTGACTTCCAACGAAACAGCTGCTAAGTGCATTTGTGGGGGGAGGAGGAAGAGGAAGGTTTAAACTGAGGAGATTTTGTACCTGTCTGATGTTTGTGGCTCCTTTTCGTGTCTTTTTTTCCTTTGTCCACCGACTTCCAAACAACTTTCCAAATGGCTGCATCATAAGCAGATTACAAGGCTAAGGCTTGCAGGAGATGGACACACAGGGCGAGCGCGCTGAACCTAATGCATAATTTATCATCATCTAAAGTGTTTCAAACCGCAAAACAAAATGCGACTGTTTGCTCTGAAGGCCACAAAGATTTAGAGGTATGACAAAAAGACTTTAACTGGTGATGCGGAGTTTCAGAGCCGCTGAGGCAGAGATGCAGCATCAGTCAGAAACACAGCGATTGTGACTTGCAGACCTCCCTCCAGGCTGTTGTCACAAACAATCAGTTTCTGGCTGCACAATTCAAAGGGTCAGGAACCTGCTGCTTGTTAAAACTTGTCAAGAGGGCGGTGGGCAACAGAGATGGGGAACGAGAAACTGGGGCAAAGGTCAAGCCCCAGTGTTACAATTACTCTTGTGAAACTGGAACTGTCTTGTACAGGCATTGCGGCGTTTCAGCTCTGCAGTTTAGGGTGTCACTCGTGACAAAGGGGCTACAGCGTTAGCTGCAGTGTGCGTATACATCAGCTGAGCAGTCCTGGCTCTAGTTCAGCTCCGATCTCATTGTGGAAACGCATCACGTTCGCCGCTATCAGGGGAATTCACAGCGTGGCTGCTGGGTTGAACAAAAGACGAGAACTTTGCAGAGTATCTGCTTTCTAATCAAGTAATCAGCACCTAACATTAGCTTGTTTTTAACCGGCAAGGCTAATCACAAATCTTGCATGGGAGGAATCATAAAGGAGGATCTTCCCCCGTCACACTGATCACACATTATGAAACAAAATAAGTTTTTTTTTCACCCGAACAGCTTTTGCTAACCTGTTTCTCTGCAGCTGCTGTTACACTCACAGTGCAGTTCTATTCAAAAGATATTCTTTGATTTAAAGCTGCTTCTCTGCATCAACAATGGATTAAAAGCAGCATGTGAATATGAACGATGTCAGACAATTTTCAGTCGTCAGCTTGCCTCAGCTTATTGGAGCCTCTCCTTTTCACTGCTCTCGTAGCTTGTTTTCCCAAGCAGCTGGAAGTGGGTTTTTGGCAATAAAGCACCAAGTTTTTTTTCTACCTGCTCTGCACTTAAAGTAGGTAAAGTGGTCCCCCCATGATCGGAAGGTCGGCGGTTCGAATCCACTTAACGGCTACCCTGAGGTACCCCTGAGCAAGGTACCGTCCCTACACACTGCTCCCCGGGCGCCTGCTTAGTGGGCTGCCCACTGCTTCACTGAGTGAATGGGTCAAATGCAGAGAAAAACAAGTAATTTCCCCATGGGGATCAATAAAGTATCCATTATTATTATTATTATTATTATTATTATTATTAACAGTTAAAAAACACAGCTGCCAAGATGCTGGTGAACACTGAGGAGTGCTGGTAGCTAAAGAGACAGATTTGTAGGAGGTGGGGGTGACCAAAATCAAATCTTAGTGAAGTCAATGCTGTAGTTCTATTAATGAAGTGAACACAAGCTCAGTGTCCTGCAGCAGTAAACCTGGGCAGATCAAGTCCAGTACACAATATTCTTGTCCTGTAAGTACAAACCACTCAAAGCTCTTAATCACCAATTTTTTTTGAGTATTCTTTTGGAAAAGCATCCACACAGGCAATAAGAACCATCACTCTCTTTTGCATAGTTTCCAGCTGTGGTTACCGGTGGTCCGGTGTCAGAATTAGCATGTGTGTGTGTTTTTAAATATCAGTATGCAAAAGAAAAAAATAATAAAACAGAGCAGAGCAGTGTCAAACTGAGGCAGCCTCGAGTCTGCACTGTGTTCATTTGTGTAAAATCACTGTGGGTTTCACACACAGGACTGTGCTGCCATGTGCTTGAAGGGACACCCTCCGACAGCCTGACAAGATATGTGCATAATCCCCTCCACTGTGCCCCCACCCCCCCAGTCCTGGTCTGCTACAGTGGCTTTTCCAGATGAGGAAACCTGAAGCCGTGGTTCCCGTGGTCGTCAGGCAGCTCATGGCAGTTTGGCTCTGCTCTCGCTGGGCTGTGTGATTTAAGCTCGCAGGCCCAGGGTCGCTCTCCTCTGCAACTGGGAGCGCCTTCAAAGCTCTACTTGAATCACTGCAGTTATCCAGAGCTTTTGTTTTGACTTGGTTAAGTTTTATCACAGAGCTCAGATCAGCAAACTGCTGTTTATACTGAAAGCAGATTTTAGAAGTTTTACTGAATATATGCAATCTCCTTTGTTTTTGTTTTTTTTTAAAGTGGAAAAATGACCCCGCTATCTGTACTTTTTATTTGATTTTAGTGGTGCATCAATATAAACTATGGTGGGATCCTTTGTACTCTTATTGGTTAAAGATCTACAATCAGTCAAATCAGTTTTGTTTTAGTTTTTTTGTCCCAATAGATTTTGCTTTGTCTCTCTACGAAGGACTAAAAGAAGCTTTTCATGTAAAGAAGAAAGAGCAGAAACGGTCACTACTGGCTTTTATCAATGTTTTAAACTATTTAATGTTCCAGTATAATCCTTTTCTAAGAAGACACCTGGAAAGAAATGTGCAGTCATATTCTACTCAACAATTACCAAGCACATTTGCATTTTCCTAGCATATGTACCGGAGTGTGCGTTTATCAATGGCACTGCAAGACCATCACGCCACCTTTCCACTAGTGCAACAAACACACCTTTATTAATGAAACAGACGCGGATTACGGAGCAGCCAACTTGTGCATTACCACTTTGGAAGACACAGTGTGAGCAGTGTTTTCTCACCGAGGAGCAGCAGTCCCCTCCGCACGCTAATCCAAACTTTCTCCATCTGCAAATTTAGTTTCCCGAAACTCAACTGAACACTGTGCTAGTTTGTCAAAATCATGTCTTCTTTTGGAAACTTATACGCAACTCTTTCAGCATTATTTCAAGTGCCAAGCGGGACGTCCGCCTTGCCAAAGAAATGAAAAATCCAATCATTATAGTCATTAAGCTTCCCGTGGAGTCTGATGCAAAGGTGTTGAAATTTCAAATGAGATGACAAAGAAAAGGGATTTAACCCAAATATAACTGATCCGTGAGGAATTATAGGAATACACCGTGAGAAATAAACTGTGTTGCGGGTGAAAAATGGTGAAATCTGTTGAAAGGGGGCCAATTTTGAGGTCGCTTGAAAGAGACACCTGATATATGAAAGGCTTGGTGAACCAATCGTATTTCTGACAAGTCTGAAGTGCTAAACCCCTCAAGACTCCATTATTGCAGAGTACACAGTAAATAAATAAAAGCCATTTATGACAAATTAAAGTATACACCAGTTTCTCATGTGAGGTTGGTAATACAGCCTGTGAGAGCGCATGTGTTTGGAAAGTTGGTTGTGCTGAAACTGTAAACGGCGCGTGAAGTGATGATCCAGTTTGGAAGAATGTACGCGTTTTTCCGCTGTTGGACTTCCACGGCTGTTTCCAGGGAAGCCGCTCGGTCGACTGATGACACAGAAGGCTAAACTCAGACCAGATGGCAAAGGGGAAAAACATCATTGAAACTGGGAACTGACAAATCAGCTGCTATGAAATCCATCAGCAGACTTAATGAAGAAAAATCCACCAGTCAGTCAGTACGTTTACGATATATGTCCAATTCAAATGGAATGCTAATTGATTTATAATGTAAGTATTAAAAGCAGGAAATTAGGGCAAAAAATACATTTTTAATGCTACGGAGAGCAAAGAAAACTGACACATTTTCTCTTTAGAAGGGAAAAGGATAACTGAAAAAGGCAACCAGGTTGATCGAAAAAACAAAACAAAACATGTATCTGTGTACAGGACATGGGTGCCAACACATGTGTGCAAACTGCATATATTTAGACATTTTTATCAATGTATCTCCCAGAAAGAGAAACTGAACCTGAACTTCTGGACTTTATGGCTGCACTGATGCGAAAATGATCATTTCCCTGATACCTTTGGACAGTTTCATTTTAGCCTGGAATTCTCTAGTTAGTGGAATCGGTACAAAATCGAGCAGCAACGGATTTCAATTTGACAAGACGACATTACAGGTTTTCAAGTCTGTTAGGGAGTATCTCTGTGGATGTTTTTAAAATGTATTAGCAAGTACTATGAAAGAGTCAGTCTGGTGCAGTACGTACTGTAGGGAAATATTTCCCCCTTTTTCTGTTTAGGTCAGCTTTTGTCAGACTTTTGACAGCAGAAATACTTTTTTGGCTGTGATAAGTTACTAAGACGTTTTTTTGGCAGGCCAGAGAAAGGACAGCTGTAAAAGCGAAAAGAAACCTTTTTCAAAATTAAAAAAAAGTCCAGTATACTACTTCATGTATTGCTTCAGATTTTAAACACACTTTGTGTTTCATTTTTATCTAAACTGATCAACAGCAGGAGTATTGAGTGATGCATGTGTTGAGGGAGCTATGACTATGGAAAGAAAACGCTGTGCAACTGAAGAAAAATTGCAAAATGATTGTAAAATAAACCCTGCTCTTTTATGAAATATGATTAACAATAAACCAGGGGACCAACGATTACTGTAAACACAGGCATAAATCTTTTGTTGTGACTTTGCCATCTATCAGTGAAGCACTGTTTTGATATTCAAAATCACTCTGAATGTGAATGGATGTGCTTCAAAGAAGAAAGTGCGCTTTTACTAATAAAACCTGATCCTGATATTCTGCGAAATCGCATTTAAAGACTCAACTTGTTACAAGAGTAATGACATGCCATTATGCCCCAGTTGAGGATGAACAGTTGGCTAAATTAGAGAATACTCATAACTGCAATTTAGAAAAAGAAGAGACTACATATGTGAAGTGGTGGATAAGTGTGAGGAAAAAAGCTCAAAGCCACGTATTCAGGCTTATTTTTACTTTTTTAAAAACCCCACTTAACCTGTTTCATTTCTGCCTTTTAAATACCAGTGACATAAAATTAGTCATGAAATCAACCCCGGCTAAATAAACATGACAAGCTCCAAGTGGGAGGCCCGAGATGATTACATGGCTCAAATACTGAAAGCATCTGGCAGGCTTTAAGTAAATCACTGACAGATTTATTATGAAAGGAAGACTCATTGCAGATAAGGATGTGAGTGACATATGCTTTTAGTGTTCCCGAGAGCACTGCGACATCGTCACTCTCCTTTAAACGATGTAAAGGGTTCATAGTGCCAGCAAGATAATGGCATGAGTGTATTCCAAAGGTCCCGAACATATCTACAAAGGAGATGTAAATACTCGATCCACACAGAATAGCTAAGTCTATTAAATGCGTCATTCCGTGCCGACTGTGCGTTGAGCTCAGTGTCTGCGCATGCCAACACATCTGCTGTAATATTTTCTAATATGTATGAGCAGGAATGATTTCACAGCTATGTTTATTTACAGCAGCATTTCTAACGCAACAGACTTGAACTAACAACACTCATTTAAACTTGTAATGCTGCAATAAAGCATAAAATCTCAAATCCAGTTGGTACTTCCTGTCCAGGCTTTGCTCGAGGAATAATCCTGATTGGGAAAGCAGTGGATCGAACAACAAGAAAGCACTGACGTTCATAGATCCACGTCACACATCAAAGCTTTTTTAACTCGCGGTGGACTCTTGGTCATTATATCAAATCTCAATTTTAGATAAGTTCTTTTTAAATATCAAGTAATCAAACAATTTCTGCACAAATGCAGTAAAACATGAAAGCATATAAGGCAGTAAGAACCACAACAGTTTAAAATAAAAAGGTACAGTGGAGTTTATAAGAAATCCCCACTCGCAGAAACCGAGCAGCGTGAGTTTAAATCTGTGGTCGCACGTTATCTGCAGGCTCAGGGATTCGTTTGTTCTGAAAGGAAGGAAATACAACGGTGAGCTTGTATTTGCTAAGAACATGCTGCTGTGTTCTTGACCCTCAGTCTGAATTCATTTTCCATATGGTACAGACAGACAGGGGTCTGCGTGAGACTCGGTTACACTGACGTCAGCTTTTTTTTTTCCTCTTAAACACAGCCCACTTCCTTACAGCGTTTCACATTAGCTTAGATTTTTACTGAGTGTATTTATCAGGATAATAAATTTGAAATTCTGACATATTACAGACCTATCTAATATATTTAAGTTTATACATTTTTGGAACTGACACAATCTTTGTTATTTTATTTTTTCCAGGTAAAGTTATGAAGAATACGGGCTTAACGTGCAGACTCACCTGGACTTCCACAACAAAAACAGCACTGGTAGATGATCACAGAGTCATTTCCATCGTAAAGATAAAATTTTATCGAAATCAGCCAAGGAATTCTGTTTAAAACCAAAAGTCAGCCCAGCTCTGGAACAGCATTCTTTGGACAGATGAGACAGATCAGTCTGTACCAGAACAAGGAGAAGGGAAAAGTACGGAGGAGGCTTGGAAAGGCTCACGATCCGATGCATACAACATTCCCTGTGAAATATGGCGGATGCAGTGCGACACATGGTTAAGCACTTTGTCCCTGCTGTAGACAAAACAAAAGGCAAAAAAGGCATTTATCAGTGATACTCATCTGTATCACTGAATAACTGTCCCCGATTGATGTCTAATAGCATTTCACCAATAGCTTTCTGGTGAGCTACACACTTGTGATTTGAAAGGCACAAATAGTAAAAGAAAGCAAGAAAAAAGCCCTACTTTAGACAAAAAGTGAAGTTTTAAAACATGATGAATAAAAACCCCAAAGCTCAAATTATCACATTGACCTCACTGCGTCTCAAGTGTGCTACACTTTCGCTTTCACAAGCCCACTTGGGCCTGTAAAATCGAGGAGCGCTGCATGAAAAAGCACACAGAAATTCAAACGGTGGGCTTCACTTTAGCCACAAACAAGTAAGTGAGTGAGAATACGAGAAAAAACCTCAGAGGTGAACGCTGTGCATCATCCATCTTTTGAGAATGTAGACCTTTCCGGTATTTTTCAGTTCGAGGAATTTCATGCTGGCGCTCAGGAGGAAATAATTAAACCCAGTGAGTGCGTGTGTGTGTGTGTGTGTACGTCATCTTTTATTGTGTTTTGATGCATGATCTTAGCAGCGCCTTCCAGGAGCGCTCCTGGCTCTGAGCTGAGCGCTTCTGAAAAAAAACAAAACCCTAAACAACAAAATGACTGTCTGTAAATTGCTATGAGGGCGATCTACTTACACCTCCACATGAATAGAGGAGTTCTGCAACACAAGACACACACGTACAGACCCTTAATCAGTCTGGAACAGAGCAGGAGCCGCTCAGCCCTGTGGATCCTTCAGGACCACGTGTGTGTACACAAACCAACTACAGTCCATCCCCCGCTCCACTGAAGTGCTGCTACCTTGTTCCACAGCTGAACTTTCTCCTCTGCTTGTCTGGCAGACTGTAAAGCGTCCTGGGCCATTGTAAATGTACTGTAAAATGAGTTTTCTTCTAGTCTTTAAAAAAAAAGTATTGTAATGTTACAAAGCGAAAAAAAACAAACAATGTTTGCAAAGACGAGTTTAAATCGGGGGCATCTTTTTGTTCCCTGGGAAAAGCTCGGAATTTACACGAATTTTCATTTTAGCAGCTACACAGTCAAGCGGCGCTCACAGTGACTGTATTCACGTCGCATGCCAAGTGCTATTACATTTTCTACTACACATTCATTCATATATTTCCCTGCAGATAAACCCGTCTAGTTCAGACACACTATTGTCAGATACAACTGATTGGAAAACACTTTAAACTAAAAAGCGACGATGGAACAAAAACAACAACTACATGAAGTATGAAATACCAGTCTGCAATTGTTCTAACTCTACAGTAATCCCAGCAAGAAATTTATTTCAACTGAGCAACCTTGACAGTCTCATTAACAGACTACAGGGATACGCACAAACAGCTTCCGAATATAATTGTGACACAGTGGAATAGGCCTACAGAAATTACTCCGTTTATGTCCAACAGCGCTAAAGCAGAAAATGTTTCATTTACACCGTCCACACAGGAGGATACATAATTACCCACTTCCAACGTGCCTGCGTTGAAAGACGAAAATTAAATCATCTTGTATTTTGCAGTAAATTACTGTGAATGCATTACTCAGAGTTTGATACGAACTCATCGCTGACTGAACTTTTCTGTGTTGGACAAAAAAAAGAAAAAAAAGAAGTCAAATGAATCACCGTGTGCTGAAATAAAACCGGCTGCACTTAACTTCTATTCTTCCCGTTCGGACTGTGAGTCGCATCTAATGTGAAATATGAGGTTCTGTGGTCACAGTATGGAAAATGTGATCCGTGACGAGCTTCGTTGGACTTGCTGCTTTACCGTTTACGTGCAAGCTGGTAACACCTGCTGCTCGGCAAGCTGATAAATTGCCGTTTTCAGATACTGCTTTGAAAATGCAGTTATTCATGACAGTGTTTGTTCATCCTGTTAATTTTGAGACAGCTGCGGCGTGATTTATGGCCCCCTTTAAAGATAATCTATTTTACCATTACATCAACAATAATTAGAAAGTAATCACTGGTTTAAGACTACAGCAGCCCCAATAACGGCAGCCCTTTTTGTCACCAATTTAATGGTTTCATTTTGTGGCCTTCTCAGTTAAACTCCACATAAGTAAATACAATACAGTAGAAGATCAAAAATAAGAGTAAATTCTACTTTACAAGAACATCACAAACTAAAGCAGAGATATTAAATGAAACTCCCCAAATGTACATAAAACATTCTCTTGGTGGAAAGATTTTTGGCACACACTGTTGCAATCTGATAATACCTTCTACCTTCTTTCAGGTGACAAAGCTTAGCCCATGATGAAACGCATGCAATTCAAAAGATCACAGCACAGCTCGGCACAGGAAATCCTGGATAGAGGGCGAGGCCGCTGCTCCTATCAAGTACATGACATCCTAAAAGTACAGACTTTAAATTGAGTGAAAATTATGAAAGCTGGACTCACTATTGAGGAAAAGCTCTTCCTGCATTGCCTGTCGGGCAGCAGGAGAGAAGCAGCGTTTCTTCAGCCACTCTGCATCAAAGACACTGATGTGCTGGTCGGGCCATACGATGGAGACCTGTGGAGAGATGAAAGCTTATTGAACTGGTTTGTCAAAGTGCTCTTTTTCTTTTTAAGTGTTCACCTAATATTTTGTAGTGATTGCTAATCAACTGAAGTAAAGTTTGTGTCAAATGAACAATCCATGTTTATTTAGAGGGTATTGTCTTGTTAGTAACACATGACTAGGATAGAAAAAAAGATGGGTTTGAACACTGATCTTTGAAGGCGTTGGTTTTTTTTTTTTTGCTTCATAAGGTTAAAAAAAACAAAAAAACAAAACTTACTCCCTTCTTTCCAAATACCTGTGGAGGCTTTTAGCCAATCCAACCACGTCCTCAAACCTTTTGGTATTTTTAAAGACGCGTGTTTGCTATAATGCATAATGGCTATCCAGTATATCTTGGCACAGGAAACAGGATGCACACGGTAGCTTGGCAGTGCTGTCACGTCAAAGGAATCTGTTTATAGCCGTGTCCTACTTCAGGGCCTGGATCCTCTGAAGGACACAGTTCACTGGGGAGATTTCTTTGGAGGACTTAAAGGTCAGGCTGAATGCGCCAAAATTAGACTGTCTGACCTCATCGACCTCCTCAGTTCATCACCAGGCAGTTTCTCAGTAACAATAAGCAAAGTGTAAATGTCATTCCCGAACTGGAACAAGTTTCATGACAACCAAGTATAATGAGATGCATTTAAAATTTTAAACACGACAACGACACAAGCGCACCCAAACAAACTGCTTAAAGCAGAGCAACGAGAATAGAGTTGTGGAGATGTCATGTTTGAATCTTTGTAAAACATTTGAAATATCAGTTCTTCTGCTGAATTCATGTTTACTTATTTGTTTGGCCTGAAAACATCAGATAAAAGCAAGTAATCACTATATATTTTCCAGGGCCTAAGGTGACACTACTTTTTCCCCTAAAGAACAGTCAAAATTAGAATCCCTGCCTAGTGCCTGTACGCCCAGCAAACTAGCCAAGGTGCAGCTTTCATGCACATCTGTGCTGACTCATGATGTATGCAGTAAAGGCTAAAGGAACTTAACATTTTAAGTATCACACCAACCTGAAATCTAATCACATCTCCTCCTTCTGTTTCCGAGTTAATGTTCTGAATAATGGGCAAGAACGTGCAGAACATTATAATATCAGTTAAGTTGACCTTTTATCCTGTTTGATATTTGGTGAAAAGATCTTACGCTATGGCCAAAAAATAAAGAAAGAAAGAAATTGTGAGATAACACCAGTGACCTTTGACCACCAAAATCTAATCAGTTCATCCTTGAGTTTAAGTGAGCTTTTGGATATTATTTTGGATACTGATTAACTTAAAAGAGGACCAACTCATCTGCTGTTGATCTTACAGGTGAAAGTTATAAGGAGCGCAAAAGAAGTGGTATTTCAAAATAATGTGCAAGTACAACTACATGACTGGAGAGAAATTACTGTTGAACCAGAGAGTAGCTCTGGAAATCCACTCGCAGCCAACTTGAGTCATAATTTTAACTTTCATCCTTTTCTCTAAACATAAAACATCCATCTTGTGTGTCTGTGTGGAACTCTGAAAACCACAAGCCAAGTTTGGCAGCAGCCCACCTTGTTGTCATTGGTGACCTCCACAACATCTACTCCTGTGTGAATATCGAGATCGGTCAGCAAGAGCGCTCGGGCTTGAGCAGATTGCAGGGTACACAGTGGACACTGGCAGTTGTCTCTCAGCCAGGTGAATGGGTACAGACTGTGGCCTCCATCCTCCCACTCCACCTCCATCTGCCTGTCATCGTCCAGAGCTCGGACATGCCTCACTAGGTGGCGAGAGGCAGGAAGGGAGGCTGACTCCAGTGTGTGCCGCCCACGAAGATGTAATGAAATCAGGCAAGGAGGTAGAGGAGCAGCGGTTGGCCCCAGCCTACGACAAGCCCTCAGAGCCTGGCGGGTCAGAGAGGTGCTCCTCTGCAGAGCAGGCAGGGCCGAACGTGCAACAGTGCTCATCCACATTTCTGAAGGGTTTTGCCCCCGGCAGCTTTATCGCCAGATTGGAAAGGGCTAACACTCTGCAGAGAAAAAGTTAGTGACTTTAGACAATATTAAAAAGCAAGATTTTTTTTTCTCGTTTCCATGCAGCTTTTGGAAATGTGGTTTGTTGCTATGCTACACTCTGCTGACTGTGTTGATAAGACAAAGCTGCAGTTTAGAAACCACACAATTTTTCTTTTGACCGAAATGCTGAACAGTTTGCATGCACAAGACACATTAGCAATCTGAAATTGAATATGATGATGATATTCACATATTAACCTTCACCGTTTCATCGGTGGTGTGCCGATACAATACAGATACCGTTAAGCTATAAAGCCAGTTTATGTAGGGGAGAGCAGCTCGTTATGATTTATGAGATAAACAATCATTAATTTTGAAATTCTTTTAAGATTTCATTGACCAGTAAATAACTGTGATTTGTATTTTCCACAGTAATGAGTTAATACAACAAAACACAGCTTTCAGCTTTTCATGTATTTTAAATTTGGGTTTAGACTGTCTTTAAAGCACTCTGGGTCAGCTTCTGTTGTTTAAACGTGTTATAGGCTATAAACAAAACAGACAACATGGTTTAGACATTTTTCATTTAAAAAATGATTTAGACAATGACAATTCAGTGGGTTACATGCTGAACTTGGATGGAAACAAAGTATCAATCCTATTGTGTTAGTATCAATCTGATACCAATACCAGCTTTGGTATCGATACAATCGATATTTGGCCTGATCCGCCCACCTCTAATGTCTGACCACCAACCACAAAAAACCGACTGGAGACAGCAAACTCACAGTTAGGAACTTATAAGTGTGAAATGTTCGGAATGCGCTTTAAAAAATAAAAGACAGCTGGGTAATTTTGCCACCCAACTAACTAATGCATCATTCCACTTTCACAGATTCAAACAATAGCTGTAAAACATTTCGGGGGTGTAACTGTCTGTGCTGAACAGGGTTAGGTTTAGCCCTTTGATTCGTACCCCCCTCATTTGACAGCTGTGGGTGCTTGTTTTGTTACAGTTTATTTATATATAACTCAGTGCGAGATTAGCTTCTATTTCTTTAATACTGCTGACTTCAAGCTTCCCGATTCTACTGTTGTTGATCAGGGCTGTGGCACTGACAGCTGGTTTTGACAAGCATACAACATACATTGACTGAATCAGAAATGAGTTGGTGAACAGCTACTGACAGAGTGACTTATCCTCGGTCTAACTCCGTAAGGTCTAAAATGACAGCATTTAGCCGGTAGCCGCTGTGTTTGAAGAACGAGCTAACCCTCGACTGTTAGCAGGCTAGTTTCTGTCAACGCACTCGTTCATCCGGTACAACGACATCCTGAATTCAGCTTCAAAGCTAATAGCGAGACTAAACAGTGGAGCCGCTTACCCAGCAGGACTCCTGTGTCAAGTTTGTGTATTAAAGTGGCAGGAAGAAGAAAAAAAAGTCCGCCTTTTCGCCATCAACAGAATTTACCTGGATCAATTAGATGACGGTCGGTGTGTTGTTCCCACGAGCACTGCGGACGTCACAACACAACCGCCGGGTGTCAGCGTGCCAGAGAAAGTAGGTGAAAGGTTGATCGGCGGCAGTATTGAACAGGAAGACACAATCACTACACGCGCGTAAACTTTGCTCTACTTTCTTATCCCAGCCATAATACAGCCACGATACAATCTGATAAGGACAGGGTGGATGTGTTTTTAGAAACAGTAGTGGGAAAGTACAGCAGACACACGCTACACAGCTACCAGTTAATCTAACACCGTTATTTTAATTCTAATAGTAGGTGGGTCACAGTTTCAGTGTGATAAGCGCCTTTGGGTGGTTAGGGGCAAACATGTGCGCGTTTTGGAGGTCCACTAGGTTATCGTTGCACGTTATCCGCAGGTGTAATTACGAAAATGAATTACAGTCCCATTTGTTTTGTGTACCGCATTCAATCCAGTTAGCTAACATACAAAGAGCCGTAATAAAAGTTATTAATTATATCTGTGTTTACCCTGCAGTCAAATATTAAAAGATAAAGACCCTATAATAACACAGAAAAAACTCCAACAGTCAGGCAACTCCGTATGAACGAACACTTTGGCAACATTGGGAAGGAAAAACTCCCTTTTAATAGGAAGAAACCTCCACAGAACCAGGCTCAGGGAGGGGAAGACATCTGGTATGACCGACTGAGGGTGAGGGAAGAAAGACAGGACAAAAGACATGCCGTGGAAGAGATGCCTGGGTATAATAACAACTGATGATTAAATGTAGAGTGGTGTATAAACACACAGTCAATGAAAAAGGTGAGTAAAGAAGAAACACTCAGTGCACTTCAAGCTCTGCCTCCCATTCTGCTATTATGTATCCTAGGTACCCACAAGTAAACCAGAACTCTGGAAGCGAAGTGCTCTATTGAGGTGATATGATAAAACGGGGCCTTGTATGTGATAAGAGTTCAAATTTGATTCTGGATTTAATAGGAAGCCAATATGTGCGAAATATGCCCTCTCTGCCTAAAGCTCATTGGTTTGAGACAAATGCTGGGAACAGCGTTGTTTGTTTAACTTGGGAACGAAACTTAAAGGAGCACTTGAAGAAAAATGGCCAGTGCCACAATCCCCCATTTTAAAGTAAATGAGGCAGATCTGCACCAGCATTTAGACCTTTCACTTTCAGCTTTTCATGTATTTTAAAACGGGTTTTTTTTGGAGACCTGGAATGAGAATGTGCCTGTCTTTAAAGCACTGTGGGTCAGCTTCTGCTATTTAAATGTGGTATTGGTTATAATTGAAATAGACGTGACAGTCAACACAATAAGGTTCAGACATTTTTCATGGTGCCTCACTGAGGTATATTTTTTCATTTCCCAAAAAAATTAAATAAAATAAATAACACAATTCAGTGGGCTTCATACAGAACCTTAACGGTTATAAACAAAGTGTTGATTATATTGCGCTACTATTAGGCAGATACCAGGCCTGCACTTTACAGTATGAAGGACCCTAAAAATGACTGCTGTAAATCAAATTCTGCTGAAAAATTACAACACATTTCCTTTCAGAAATCTCATCTGCTTCTACTGCTTGTCAACAAATTTCAGTCTGAACCATGTTAGCTTGATGGCAGCACATAAGAAAAAAGTCCTGTAATCCCCAAAGTCTCCTGAGGAGTAAAAAATTGAGTACAAAAGTTGATGGGAAGCCATCCAATATCTGTTATGTATTTATACTTCAGTCTAGAGAAAAGTGAATGGATGACAGCCAATCCCCAGAGCCTATAAATGTCCATAGAAATTACATAAATTCTAAGTTTATATGTCTCTGTGCTTTTGAGGATGCCAGTGGAGGCACTAGATCAAATATTTATCATTCTGATATCAATAAATCTTTTACATTTATCTGGAATGAAGGTCCGAATATAAACTGTTTCTTTCAGCTTTGAAAGTGTGTCCACTTGCTACTTTTTTCTTTTAGACCAATGGTTGGGAAGTAATCAAAAAAACAAACAAACAAAAACGCATATTGAAAACTGTAAAAGTGATAAAGACATGAGTGGATAACGCACAGAACTTTTGTGTCCATTCATACCTTTTCCCCTCAGTTTTGATGCCTTCTTTGTAGGTTTCAGATGAGGATGACCAGCACACAGCAGCGGAGGAGTGTAAGTTTTAATCCAAGTGGCACCTGCTAATGCCAGAGTTTTATTTTGAAAAGCATCATTTTGAAATGATTAACCCAGGAAGAGACACATTGTCAGACACATGGTCACCTAGTTTACAGTTTAATAGATGTGCGTTTCAAAGGGTAAGAGATAATTTCTACTCAGTCACCCAAAGGCACTGGACTTTGTGCAACTGGTTCAAGTATACTCTCTGTGTTACATATGCTGTTAAATCTGTCTCACAATGTTTCTGAAATGATTGAACCAAATGGACAAAGTGCCCAGCCACAGCTGAACACTGTTCATTATGTAACACTGCAATTCATATAAAACCAAAGGTGAAATGATGACTTACCAGTAAGAATGGTAGTTAAAGCAGCTCTGCTATCACTCACTAGCCACTTTGTTAGGTACACCTGTTCATTTACTCATTAAAGGAACATGTAGTCAGCCAATTACGTGGCATCAACACTACATGCTAAAGTTCAAACCGAGCCTCAGCATGCGAAAGAAAGGTGATTTAAATTACTTTGAATGTGATGTGGTTGATAGTGCCAGACTGGCTAGTCTAAATATTTCAGAAACTGCTGATCTGCTGGGATTTTGCTGTGCAACCATTTCTATGGTTTACAGAAAATGGCCTGGAACAGAAAACATATCCAGAATGCACCAATTGCTGGTGAAGAAATGCCTTGTTAGTACCAGAGATCAGAGGAGAATGACCAGCTTGCTTTGAGCTAATAGGGAGGGAGCAGTAACTCAAATAACCACTTGTTAAAAACAGAACAGAAGCAGAAGAGCATCTTTAATACAAAACCCTGAAGCAAATGGGTTACAGCACCAGAAGACCACACTGCGTGCCACTCCTTTAGACGACTGGAAAAGCATTACTTGGTCTGATGAGGCTTGATTTCTGTTGTGATTTGGATGAGGGGTCAGGATTTGCTGTAAAACACCATGAAAGCCTGGATCTATTCTAACTTGTATTATGGTTCAGGATGCTGCTGCTGCTGTAATGGCGTAGGGGATATTTCTTGGCACACAGCATTTGCTGACCATGTTCATTCCTTTATGGGCTCGGTGTATCGATCTTCTGATGGCTGCTTCCAGCAGGATAATGCACCATGTCACAAAGCCCAGATCAAACTGGTTTCTTGAACATGACAGTGAGTTCAGTGTGCTCAAATGGCCTCTACAGTCACAAGATCTTGGTCTAATAAAGCACCTTTTGGATGTGGTGCAACAGGACATTTGTATTGTTGATGTAAGCTGTAACTGTGTGAGGGTGTCATTTGAATAAGAACCAGAATCTCAGAGGAATGATTACAGCACATTTGTGAATCTGTTACACGAAGAATTTAAACAGTTCTGAAGGCAAAAGGGGTCCAATCTGGTACTAACAAAGTGTACCTACTAACTTGGCCACTGAGTGATTCCTAGCCTTTTTGGTGTGCATACTCACACATGCCTGTCAGATGAGCTTCACTTCCCTGTTTATTGATAAAACTCTTCGTGGTTTAGTGTGTTAATTTGATTGAACTACTACAATAGAGAAGATTCATGGATGTAGTGCAGGAGGACTTGCAGATGGTTGCTGTGACAGAAGAAGATGCTAGCGACAAGGTGAGATGGAGGCAGATGATTCACTGTGGCAACCCCTAAAAGTGCAACTGAAAGAAGAAAATCCTTTCCATACATTTGAGCAGCCTGTGTTTGGCTCATTTGAGTAAACCTGGTATTCATATATAACATTTGGAAACAGAACACTGGTTAGACAGAACTTAATGTCCTTATTAATTTTGCATCAACAATGTGGATTCTTAATTCATTGATATTTAAAGTTAACTATTTGGTTAAAATAAATTTGGCTAGAAATGTTTTATTATTTTCCTAACTAACAATTTATCTGATATTCAGCAGCATATTTTCCATCATTTATCCATTAATTTTAGCTATCGATTTGGTACTTTTAGATAGTGATTTAATTCACAACATTCAGCTGAGCTATCTTTTTAGCTACCTAATTTTAAGCTAACAAATACTTCTGGTAGCTTGCTTCCCAGGTTTCATGAATCACTGCAGATATTTACTTTTATAATTGGAATTTAAAAGTTTGGCTTTTTCAATCTATTTTGCATGTACACATTGGGGAAAGCAGGAAAACCTGCTGGAAACCCTGACGTAGCCTGTCAATGGTTGGGGTCAGTGGCTTTAGAGAACAAGGATTCAGTGTCAGTGTCTTTTTTTGCTCTGCATGCTGCTAATAATCATTTTACTTTAGCTAAAAAAAACCCAAAGTTTTTACCCTCTTGTGGAAACACAGAGTAAGCTATAGTGTTCCCAGCTTTTATGTTTGCTGCTGGGCCTATACTGTGTCTTCTTTTTAATGTTGGCTTCATCCTAATCGGTCGACTCAAAGTATCTGCAAGTAAAGCTGTACTTTCCAGTGTTACATAATGCGCACAAGCTGGCACTTTTAAATATGGTTTTGAATCAATATTATTGACTCATGATTTCTCAGTTTCTCCAACTCAAAGCCTCACCCTCTTTATTCAACCTTATGTGTGGTCTTAAAGGGCCAAAGGGAAAAAAAGATTTTCAGCTTACTGAAATAGAACTCAGGAACAAACAAAGTTGTCTGTAAGGTCCACCACACTGCTTAAAACACCAGCTACACAACATCCTTACATGTCTGTTTCTTGTAAATGCCAGCAAGCAGCTTCTTCCTTCAAAGCATCCATAATTAGGGGGCATTGCCTGTGTGTATAATTCACAGCAGACTTCAAAACCTTGTAAAGCAAACATGGAAGGCAACTTTGTTTTGAAGCACGTGGCAATATATTGTGCATTCCCCCATTGTTATACTGCTACAGCAACATTGTGGGGTGTGCTAAACACCACAAACTCTCAGGACCTCCTGGATGGGGATCCATGGGGATCCCCTGCGACATAATGAATGGTGTAAGCTCACTTTCATGTCAGTAACTACTAGAAGAAAACAACAACAATGGGAGGGACCCAGTGCTCAAAGGACCAGCTGTTGCAGCAACACTGTACTTCAAACACAACTTCTTTATTTAAGAAGACTCGACGCAATCCATTAAGTATGTTGTTTTACAGATTAGTATTTGACACAGAAGTCTACTAGTGCTGCCTGCAGTCTTATCCATCAAAGTATTACATCTGGCCACATATCTTAAAGATATACAAGAATAGATTTTTTTTGCTGCTCTATTTATATAAACAATGAATACATAATAGATGTTCAGTAATAAAGATATTGGCACTCACAGTATTTACTTACCTCTAAAAACACTGTACATTTTCAAAGACTACAGGAGGCTTTGCATTTTTAACCATGTCACAACCTTTAGCATCGCGACAGCAAAGAATTGTGCAAAGTCTGCTAGCCTATAAACAAAAACATACATCAGATACATATGTAAACATTATTTTTGGTTTTGCCAGAAACACTCGTCTGAAGCACAAACTAAGAGCGACATAAACACATAACCTTGTAATGTTGCTGCTAATCTATTTAAATTTTGGTGTCAAAGTCAAACCAAATAGATGGCATTGAGCGCAGGGTAAGGATTCTGCTCCAAAACTCACTCTGAGAGAGAACCGAACGAGTGTTGGAAAACTCAAACTAAGACCTGTGTTTTGAAAAAGGATTTTTCCTTTTGTCACTCTTGTGATTGGCTGACTCCTATACAAAGCCATTGTTTCACACGCATAACCCCACACATACACACATGCAGAAAGCCGTGACAGGTAAACGCAGATCACTAACCAATAAAAAGACAAAAAGAGACATTTCTGGTACACTCACTTGCAGAGAGACAGTATTGGAGTAACATTAAGGCGATGTATTATCTACTGTAAAACATTACTTCATATTGAATCATTTTAGATATTCTACTAACATTTTGTATTGTAAGGATAGAGTATACAAAGTTATCAAAGTACAACAGTGCACACAGAATTGTCACCATGCTGTTTATCCTATTAATATCTGGATGCTTTAACTAAACCTGGATTGTGTTACTGGAATTTTTTTTACATCATGTTTTTACATCAGTTGGATGAAACACTTTGATTTGTTTGGTATTTGGATGATTCTGAGAGAAATAGACCAAATTTAGGAATGTCTTAACTGTCCCCCCGCCCCCAGAAATGGTATCACAGTATTGTTGGATTATGTTGCATAAGATGAAAAAGATTGTTCCTTTTTTCATAAGAATATTTAAAGATTGTTTCCTACTCATATTTCTTGTTTATTTTAACAAAAGCTTTACTATGCCAGAGACAGTCCAAAAGACTTTTTCTAAAATAATAATAATAAGAAGAACAGATTAACTCTATCTGTACCTTACAAATGGAGATAGCTACATTTTAGGTTAGGGTAGGTTCTTTTTTTTATATTCCTTCAAAAAGAAATTCTACCATTACTGCAGTGTATGCAGTGCCAAGTTAATGTCCCCCATACTGCGTTTTTAGTTTCGAACCGACTTAATTGGAATATGAAGCCAACATAAAAAAAAAAACAGAAAAAGAAAAAAAAAAAGAGTCAAAGTTCCCCCCTAAAACACATTTGTTTCCTCCCTGAGATTTTGCAATGCCAATTATGATATTGCACTTTTTAAATTTTTTTTATTTATTAATTTGTTGGCTTGAAATCTTTAGAGATATGTTAAAAATACAAATACAAATAAACGGGGCACACGCACCCAAAATTATCTTCATCTACAGAACATTTTAGTGAGGAAAATATTTGTTAGTTCAGGAGAACTGATCCTTTATGCTCTGGCTTTATGCCCCTGGTATGTAATTTTCTCTCTGCCTCTGTCTCTTGGTCAAGCGCAACTATTATAATAATAATAACAACAATAATAATAATAAAAGAAAAATGTGGTGCTGCATTCATGAGATGATTAGGGACTATTTTCACTCAGAACTTGAGGTACTCGTTCTTCAGTCTGCTCAGTCTCGTGCCGTGGCTGCGGATGATCAAAGACAGGAGCTCGTGCTTGTCCTTCAGGCCCAGAGAAATGTCCAACGTCTCCTTCAGGACGTCCCGCGTGTGCACTATCATGTTAAGAAAGTCGTCATTGAGCCGGTGCTCCTCCTTCAGCTCACTCTCCTGGCTCTGTTTGAATTTCACCTCGAGCTCCAGCAGAGATTTCTCCGAGTTTGTAAACGCCTCGTTTATCTGGGTTGTCTCCCTCCGCAAATACTTCCCGTAGCTGTCCTCTCCGTCCAGGTCGTACGAGATGCTTTTCCCGATCCCCTCCAGCACCCTGGCAGAGTCCTCGATCTGCCTCTTGATGATAGTGAAATCGTCCCGTATGACGGCGTCCTGGTCCTCGCCGAGGCTGCACTTTCGCTCGTCTTTCATTTTAAAAAGCATCTGGCACTTCTCCGGGTCGTCGTTGTCCTCGTAGTCGCCGTCCGGCACGAAATAATGATGGAAAGTACCATTAGACATCTCCGGATGTAAAGGTCCCTGGTAAAAGCCTCCATACACCGACAGTGATAACCCGGCAAAGAGGAGCAAGTGAAAAACAGCCATGATGCCCACTTGTCCCAAATATACTCACAAATAGGAAATAAATAAGTTTAAAAATGATGTATTCGAAAAAATATGAGCCCGGTTGTCTATTAAATCCCAAACCGGCAGAAAACCACAAACATTTCAGTTAGTTTTAAAGTCCAAAGTGCGCAGTTGGTTGAAACTTTCTCGCAACCCTCTCTGATATTCTTCTGGGTCCGAGCAGATGAAGTGGCGTAAGTTGTTCTCAACCTCTCGTCCTTTAACGGAGCCTGCCAACTCCCATCACTGTCGGCGAGCACGAAGGCGATGTATGAAAGTTTGTTTCAGCAGTTGTACTCCCGGCTTTAGTCTGGTGCCTCAAACGCAACATCTGGAAGTCTCAAGTGCCGCGCTTCGGTTTTTGGCTAATAATACCTCTGTGCTACTCTCAAATTACAGCCCCTCCGTCACTTAAAAGGCTGCATTCAGTCTGCACCAGGCTGCTACCAGCAAGGCCAAAGCTGTTAAAGCCCCATCGAAACCAAGAAAGACCAAGTTTGTGTGAATTCACATAACCGTGACCAGCTGGCAGAAAAGGTTCAACAAGTTATTACCCTACCGAGAAATATAGGCTACACAAGACCACATGTAAACATGAAATGCAATCGGCCCTATAATTATAGTGAATATAACCAGGTAGTGGCCTGGTTTTATAAAATCTGTTTTTTAATACCTGACGTGAAGTGTGGCAGACATATAATTTCTGTGGTAGTATTGCATAATATAAAGATGACGTGGACACAAACAGCATTACGTATGTATGTAGAACAGGAAAAACGTATCTGATTTCATTACAGTTTGCAGGATTGTTTTCTTACACCTTACATCCAAGTCACTGCATTTCATGGCAGAATAGTGCATTGGCTCAAGTCTATGTGGAGACGCTGGTATAGCTTTTTTCAGTTTTTAATCTCGTTTTTTGTGTTGTCTGATGTTTTATTTCTCTGGACTGTGAGACTGGAATAAATAGAGACTGATATGCTGCCTATGAACAGTCATAGTAATTCGTGTAGCTTAATTTTTAAAGTTACTGTACATACAGTAATCGATACATTTGCCTTTAAGCCATGGTTACTAGTTACTTTTTTATATGCAAAACATTAAATATTCTCATAAATTATGTCATAAACTGTTATAGACCCAATGCTATCCAAGGTTCCTGCAATTTGTTCCCCATAAATACGCTACATTAAAACGGTCCTTAAGGGTTTAGGCATCATTATTGATTTGCTAGGGTTAATGGTGAGATAATGGTCTGCTGCTGTGGACTTTTACTCAAGTTCTGCAGTTTGCAAACAATAGTGGAAATGCCATTTTAAAGTTAGAAGTTAAGAAAATTGATAGATGACTTAAGTTTTTTTTCTTTTTATAGTATGCTATTTCCATTTCCCAAACAACAGCATTTCAGAAAATCTGGGATGGTGTGTAAAATGTAAGTCAAACACTTCCATAAGTCTTTGTCTTTGTTCGTCCTACTATCCACTAAAGCAAATTAAGCTAAATGTAAATATGTTGCTGTCTTCTCTGGGCCAAAGCTCATTTAAAAAGGACTGACATTGTCCTGGTGTCAGACAAATTTGAAAGTGTTTTTGGGAAAACAGATACTGTAGCTCCTGAACTAAAGAGGAGAGGGACCAACTAGCTTGCTATCAGCACTCAGTTCAAAAACCTGCATGTGTTCATATCTTCTTCTTGCACATCTGGAAATGCACCATCAGTGAAAGACCAGTTTTAGATTTAGAATTTTACATATGCTCCCATCCAGATGTCTTTTTCAGAGAAAGCACATTTCAGCAAGACAGTGATACATCTACTACAACACCGTGACTTTGTCTGAGGAGTGTCCAGGTGCTGAAATGGTTTGCCTATTGTCCACACCTTTCACCGATTGAAAAAAAAACAAACAATGCCACATCATAAAACACAAAATACAATAATGAAGGCCTTTGACTTCCTCCCAAACTGTTGTTAAAAGTAGATGGGATGCTACCGAGTGGTAAGCACTGCCCTGTCCCAACCTTTTTGAGATGTGCTCCTGCCATCAAATTCAAATATTAGTTCATTATTTTCTTAAAATGGCACATTTTCTCAGTTCAAACATTTGATGTGTTTTCTGTGTTCTACAATGAATAAAACACAGTTTTATAAGATTTGCAATCAGTTTGTATTTACATTTTGCACGGCGTGAACTTTTTTGGACTTGGGTTGTGCTTCTTCCACCAACCTGATAATGTAGAATCTTCATTGTAAAAGAAAACCATTTTAACCTTCACTTTGCTTCTGCCAAATATTGCATTATTTGTTTAATATAGTAGGGTGGTTTGATCCTTGACTCTTTGAACCAAAATGTGGCCTCGGGTAAGATACTGAACCCCCACAATATGCCGCTGATCCATCAGCCAGTGTGTGTGATAGGATTGCTGCTCTATAAAAAGAGACTTGTGTGACCGGGTTAAATGTGGCTTGTAGTTTAAAGCCCTCTAAGAGGATGATAAGACTAGAAATGTACTGTATTTGGCTAATGCAGTCCACATTAATGTAAAAAACTCAGATCTGTAGCGCTGGCGGGACATAGAGAAGTCGAATCCAAGGAGTGTAAAAACATGTTTGCTAAGCAGGCTTTAACACAGTAGCCACCTGTCTTTGGGTCACTTACTGGTGTCAAATGACAGGCCGAGTCTAGTTCAAGCTAAGGGAGTGAAAATGCACGAGATAGTGAATGAGGAAAGAAAACTTTGTTTAGCTTTGACATGTAATTTGTTTTGATTTTTACAATTCTCATGCTCGTAACTACTGATTGTGAATTAAACCACAGCTGTGAAATATGTTCCCGTATTAAAACACTCTGCCAGGGCTGGAAATCCAAGAGTTGCTATTAAATTGAAAATGTAGTGATTTGTAAGCGGCTTTAGTCACAAAAGCAACGCACCAAGGGAAGGATAATTTTGTTTTTATATGTAATTCTATATCTCAAAGAGCAACATCTCAAGAGTGATCTAATTTGTCAAACCCACAATTCCGCTCAGCGTGTGGATATCTTTCCTGTTGAAACAGTGAACGTTACACCGTCACCAACCTCAGAGGAATTTTGTTCTTCGCCACATGAGTGATTATTCGGGGTTGGGACCTGCATGAATTTAGCTCGAGAATGACACGTTTTGTTCGGTAAACACAATGTTAAAATGTTTATTTCTTTTTCGGTTGGTTGAATAAAAACATTGTGAGAAATATATTTATAAAAAAGGAAAGTCAATGGCTTTGTTACATAAGCCTTACATAAACCAAGGTCTGCAATGTGAATCAGTCAGATTTATGATGTGGACAAATACCTCACTCCTCATCCTGTCTGGATCTACCCTCGCTGACACGAGGAACTGAGAAAAGAGAGAATTTGATGTTTTCTCCCACCCAGTTCTTGCTTCCAGGTTTTCCATTATAAATTGTATCCCCCCACACCAGCATGAATAAGACACTGTGACAGCTTCTGACTGTCAATGCTCCCACTAACGTCCTGTATTTTTATTTTTTTTTAGCTAACAGTGGGCTCAGCTGTTTATGGGTGTTTGGGCATTCTGTGTTACTCTCCAGCAATCATCATTTAGCCTCCACCCTACTCAGAATACCCTATTTTAACAATACAGTGCCCGCTTACTTACAGATTTGCCTCTACTGCTTTTGTTTTAGGTTTGAATGTGTTAGTGCAAAGCTATTTCCATCCTCTCTGCTGCTCATTGCATCTGGGTCGTGACAGCAGTAAGTGCAACCTTCACTTTTATGAGAAAACCTGCAGTGTCAACTCAATGTGCTGTCAAAGACCAGACAGGCCTTGAGACGCTTAACAGCGCCCATCCTGTGACATCATTCTGCAGAAGGGCTTTCTCTATGGTGTCAGGAAGAAAAGAAATGGAAAATGAAGTCACATTATGGGCTCAGGGTGTGATGCTGTTTTGGTTCAAAGCCTTTTGTGGCATGCATCTGCATTAAATCATTTTCAAGAGGTGAAAAAGCCACCTACTCACATAGGACAATCTAATAAAAAAAAGTGGGAAAAAAACAGTGAGGAGGTTTTAGTGACCTCCCTCTTTCAGCACCACAGCTGCGACACAAAACACAAGCCAGATATTTCTGTCCTCCCAGTTCTCTGCAGCATGAGCTGCTGCAGTCTGTTTTTCTCCACTTTATTGTGGATATTGAATGAAAATTGAATTTAACAATACATAACAGCATTTAACAACCTTGTTTGTGATAAAGTGCCTCCAACTTTAAGTTAAATTGACCGAACTGGGATTAGATCCCAGCTTGGCAAGCTGCTTCCCAAACTGAGCTTGACTCGGGGTGATTCAGCAATCAGGCTCGGAGTGTTTCCTATGATTGCAAATAAGGCTTATTTTAAAGAAAATGGCACCGGGTTATTGGAGACCATGTTATGGGTGGTTATTGGATTGACTTCTTTCTTACCTAAGTTCCTGTAGGTAAAAATGAATATCATCAAGAGCAGAGCAAATTAAATTATGGGCGTTTGATCATGGTTCAGAAGAAAGGAAAAAGTGCAAAAAGGAGCTGGATGGCAGATGTGACACAGCAGGCAGAACAGGAGCAGATGGCTCAAAGACAAAAGCGACACTGAGCAATTTGGCAAAGACCTCGGGTTTGTGGGTAGGTATGTGTAATATAAAGTATATGTCTGATAAGGGAAAATAGGTAGACGAGTTAGACAATGACTGAATTGTTTTAACTTCCCTTTTTGCAAGCTCTCTGCTAAAAAGGAACAGCTTGCTTGCTTGCTGCACAGTTAAAGTCTATACAAATCTCCATTGATTAAACTAATCTAACTAATCAGGTTGGTTGGCAATCTTTTGTCCACTCCTTTTTTTATTATAAAAGTATATATTTACTAAGTTACAATATTGTGAAAAAAGCACTGAGGTATCCTATTAGAAATTTGTTGAAACTTTGCAAACATAAATGGAAATTTTATGAGGCAAAAACAGAGTTTGTAGAATTCTAAAAATCTTTGAAATCAGTATTTGGTTCAATTTATAAAAGCATTATTTAGATAGCAACAACTCACAACCAAAGTTGCCTCCAGGTGCTTTATTTGGTACCAACTTTATTCTTTAACACAGCCAGAACTCTCTTAGGCAAATAGTTTCTTTATGTAGTCTTCAGGAATAGTTCTCCGGGATTCTTGAAGGTCATTCAAAGCTCTTCTTTGGATGTTTCTGCCTTTTGTTCTGTTTTTTGTCAAGACGATTCCACAATGCTTCAATAATGTTGAAATCCATTCTGTATTTTTCTATCCAGGTATACTTTTAGTGCATTGGCAGTGTGTTTGGGATTTTTGCCATGCTGAAAACAAAGCAGTGACAATCAGATGCTTTCCAGATGGCACCTTAGCTTTCTCTCCCTGTTTTACTTTCTTAAGAATGGCTTCTGGACAGCCACCGTTCCACTGAGACCACTTCTGATGACACTTCAGTAAAAAGCAGATGGATCCACTGAAGGGCCAGAAGCATCTCTCAGGTCCTGTGTCAGGTTTTCTTTGGAGTTTTTTCCCTGTCTCTTAAGGACATGACTTTGAGTTAATGTTCATCTGCTATGGATATTTTTTTCCAGGCCAGCTTCTTCTCAGATTTTTCGGGGGACACATTGCATAGCATGCATGCAATGTGTCAAAAATTGGCTATTTAGGAATCAGCTTTTTGGAAAAAGTACTATTTTAGGTCTGTCAAACTGAGTTAAATCTATTAAAAATGCCAACGATAACAAACTACAAATTGGAAGAACGTATGTGTTTTTGCTACAGGCTTCTAGTAACAAAGTGCCTAAAGATTAACTTTTTTTCTTTGCTAACTTGCTTGAATGATTCATAGGTCAGGTACAAGGTCTGGACTAGGAATGAGTGAAAAACCAGCCAGTGTCCAAAGAAAGACTTTGAACAATCTTCAGAAAACCTGAAACAAAGGGTGGCTCAAGACTTTTGCTCAACATTTTTTATTTCATATCTTATGCTTTAATTAACCTATCCCCACTAACTGCATGTTTTTGGATGGTGGGAGGAAGCCAGAGTACCCGGAGGGAACCCACGCAAACACGGGGAGAACATGCAAACTCCACACAGAATTGAACTCAGGACCATCTTGCTGTGCGGCAACAGTGCTAACCACCGTGCCACCATTAATGGGGACAGGTTAATTAATTAATTAACTGGATAATCCAAATTGTCACTAGGTATGAATGTGAGGGCAAATGGTTGTCTGTCCCTGTGTGTTGGCCCTGCGACAGACTGGCGACCTGTCCAGGGTGTACCCCGCCTCTCGCCCTATGACAGCTGGGATAGGCTCCAGCGCCCCCCGCGACCCTGAAAAGGATAAGCGGAAGCGAATGGATGGATGGATGGATGGATCTTATGCTTTATATCATGAAGACAAGTCAATGTGATAATTGAGGCAGAAATAAACTTAAAATGCCTCACATCATATATCAAACGCATCCTCCGCAATTTGTGGTTTATTTAATCTACAAAATTTCTCTTCTTTCTCTCTGACCTGTCAGTGCTGCTTCTGTCCTGCATCTTTGCCTGACGTTTTAACCCAGGATCCACATGACGGTTAAGGAGGTTATCTGCTTTTTAGCCCCTCCAGACTCTTAGTTTCTCTTTATAACCTGTTTGTGGTGAATGTGGAGCCTAGAAGCCAAATCTAACTCTATTCTCATAAATCCTTTCAAATGTGGGTCATCTGACTGATCTTCCTTTGACCACAAATGGATGCTATGATATCTTTAGGTAGGTATTTGAATCTTGTAAAAAGACAAATAAAATACATGTACATAAAATTGCAGGTAAAATGCAGGAAATGCAGCCTGGCGAATTTGTGGTAATTCTGATATCAGACATCTGAACAATTTAAACATCTGGCAAAAGGTCTTGTCTTAAACTGTGGCACATTTTTCCAGCATTTGATCTGAGCACAACACACATTTGGACCATTCATGCAGCTCCTGACCTAAACCTTTTCACACAGTAGCTCACTTGTTTAAAAATTGTGTATAATGCTGCAACGAAATTCTGCCATACTTCGTCTCCTCCAATTAGACACAACTGAAAGTCTCCCATGAAATTGTTCTTGGCTGCACTTGTTACAACCTTGCTTACTTTGAGCCCTTATGCCATAGTTTGTTTCAAATTATATCCAGAAACGGAACCCCGTGGCATTCTTCTGTCTTTGGCTTGTATATCCACGAGCCAGAGAAATAATGACCCAACATATCCAGTGACTACAGGATGGTGGCACTCATATCATACATTATGGGGCCTTTAAAAGGTCTGTTTGTGCAGCAACTCAGTCTCTGTAAAACGTTCCACAAAGGGTAATTCCAATATTCATTCTTATCCTTTTTCATTATCAGCTGTTTCTGCTAGTCAGCAAATCTATTGTGTTTTCTGACAGATAGTGGGCCATGGAGGATTTAGATAGTACAGCAGGGAGACAGCTGAGCTTGAAGATGCATGGCCTTGTCTAAGAAGCCTCAAACTCAGTATCTGTAAAGCAAAAAGTCCCGAGTATCTGTAAAGTCGACAGTCCTATCACTTTGCGCTTTTTGGGCTCCCTCTGTTCTGGTGAGACGGAGCTAATGCACACGGTAAGTGTGATGTTACGTCACCGTACAGCTGTAAAACGTTTGCCAGCCCAGTCTTTTACATGGGTTTAATGGATTCTTTGGACTCTGTCCAACATGCACACCAGACACATGTTTTTACAATATGCAGAACATGTCATGATCTTTATTTCCATATGAACAGATGTGTTGGCAGAGAGATTCAGACAGAAGCAGTTAGACATTTCAGAAAGGCAACAACTGTAAATGCAGAGACTGTAAAATGCAACCAAACTGCTGTTTTTATGAACCCTCCACAGTTCGGTGGATTATCTTTCTGTCCAGCACATTGGTCTGGGATCTCTATGAAATTTTTAACAGCAACAGGTCGTAATGCCACTAATGTGGGGGAAAGATTCAAGGTTCCCAAACTTCACTAATAGATTGAAGCCCTGACTATTTTGTTTTTGGTAAAGTTGCAACTGGCAGAAATTGAGTAAAAAATTTAACAAGCCAGAATTTGAAAATAGACACACAACCTGCAGCTCTCCTGTCTCCAAGAGACTATATATGTAACTGATGGATCTATCTTCTGGATTGGAAAAGTGAATCCACTGCAGTAAAACTGCTTTGTGCCTAGTGGCTGGCAGGAGTGATTCCTTTGGTAATAAAAAAAAAAGCAGTACAGTTATATATGGGGTGCATATAGGAAAATGACTATTTGGGGTCCTCTGATTTGTCTGATGTGATTATGGCTTGAATCACTAGTTTGAAGTCTTATTAAATACAACATGGTGTTTATTTTGTACATTCAAGCCCCCATTAAAGGCCAGAAAACCAATAACACAGAATATAATGTAGGTTTGGCCTGACAAGTTGCTGTATCATGACATGGCCTGAAAAGACTGGGAACACTCACCTGTTGCAGGCAGCGTTGGTCAAGTTACTTGAAAATAGTAATTAATTACTAATTACTGATTACTTCTCCAAGAAAGTTATCCAGTTACCTTACTGATGACTTATTTTCAAAATTAACTTTCAAAAGTAACTTTATTACTTTTTAAACATAGAGATACAACCTGTATACGTAATAAAGCAATAATAGACCTTCCAGCCCGATTCTATTTTTTTCTGCATATTTCATCAAGTCTCTTTTTACAAATTGCATATAAAATAAAAAGATCTTTTGTGTTTACACTCACTCTTTCAAATAACTGCAAGTAAAACACAGCAAAAAAAACCAAAACTATTTTCAGCTGTTTAGCAGGAGTGGGACCGGTGGAGGTTTGCCCAGTGTCGCAGCGGTCGTGTCAGTGGGGGGATCCAGTTGTTTCTCTGTGAATTTCACATTCCCATGCCGGGCGCTTGCTCAGATTTGAAGTTTAATTTTTTGCTGTAGAAAGAAGTTTTCTTCCCACACAGAGTGTACAGCGGACGCTAATGTTTTTGTCACATTTTACGGAATCAAACAAGTAATGCAAGTACTTCCAAGCTTTAAACGCTGCATGGTCGTACTCTCTCCCGCACTCCATACTATCCATTGATGTTTTCCATACGTCTGTTGCTGCGACAGACTTTGCACGCTCATACGTCACTGTCATGAGACACTCTCACAAACAAAATAAAGGTTTTGTAACACAGCGTGCTTACGCGAAAGCAACATTACTTTTTTGCAACATTAATCCCTTACTTTACTTGTTACTTGAAAAAAGTAATCAGATTACAGTAACACGTTGCCCATCCCTGGTTACAGACCACTTTTTTCTGAGGTCTAAGATCTGTAAACTGATCTTAGATTTAGAATCGGTGCAGGACGTAAGCTGAATGGTTGTTATGGATTTGTTTTATTCATTGGTTCCAAAAACACGTTCCCTCATCTCTAAGTCAACTTTGGTTTACGACTAAATACTTGTTGAGTATATAACTTGCCCATCAGTCCCATGTTTTCTTTTTGCCCATCCATCCATCTTCATAACCACTTGGTATATTAGGAGTAGAAGTGTGGAAGATGGGCCTTTCTCAGCTGTCACAGGGTAAAAGGACAGAACAGATCAGCAGTCTATCTAAGGACTAAAACATAGAGACAACCATTCACACTTGGGGTTTTCTGTAATTAGTAGTAAGCCAAAGATATATATGCATACTGTCTTTGCTCTTATTGAGTTGGACAGAGAATACATCAGCAATTCTCATTTGTTGGGTAAATTTTGCTGTTTTTGTAACTGCTGTTTGCATTAAGTTTATTCTCGCCTAATTTATTTCACTCCAATTTATTTGTTCTTCCTTTTTTCTTTCCTTTCCTCTCCCTTTTCCCCTTGTCACTTCCTGCTCCAGCAGCCTCGTTGCACCTTCTGTCTCCAACCCTAATGAAGTTATTTCTTCTCAGTCTGAGATAATGGCCCGAGAACAAATTTGTTTCTCTGCACACTCAGTGTCTGTGTCATTACAAAAGACGTCTCAAAATGGCTGGTAATTCAGTTTTTCTTTGCTAAATTCCATAATATATGTAATGCATTCTTTTTGCTGTGAATTGCGCTGTTTGTGTGCGAGAGAAAGGCTAACATGGATTTGCTTTTGATGCCATCCTCAGTGATGTTTTTAAGCTCTGTCCACACGAGCAAAGAGATGAGGCTGAACCCTACCCACGGGCAAAAAATGTACAGGCAGACAGGCAGACAGACAGACGGACAGAGGAAGATTACATTAATTAGTGTCTCTGAGGTATGTGCAGGATTAAAATAAGATGCTTCTCGGTATGTCATTTTGTTTTGGTGTTCATTAATTTTGAGCACAACATAATTAGTCCTAACACGATTTGTGATTGGTAATTGGATGTATCTGACATCTGTGAAGGTTCCTCTTGCATGATGTGGTGCCATTTCCATTTGTTGAATGTATTTTGATTTCTGTAATGTAACGTTGTCTTTAGCATTCTGATACCTGGACTCACTGAAATTCTTACCAACCTAAAATCAATGTGGAACTTCTGAAGCATTTTAAGATTCACAGGATGAAAAGTGTTTCTTCCTGCTTTTCACGGTCATTTTTCTTGATGTCAGATATTTGGATGTTTATTTGAAGTCTTAAAAAAATGATAGCCCACGAGTGCTTTTGCCTAAAAAGTTTCCAAGCTCTTGTCTGTTTCAAATCACGGTCTTCTTCCCTGCAGCCATTGGCAGGCTGCAGCTGTTGCTTTTCAGGCTGGCTCATATCCTTTGACTCACTATGTAAAACGAAGACAGTTGTGACTAATAGGCAGCAAAGCACAGACTTGTACTGGCACTATGTTCATGCACATGTGTGGCTTGATTGATCTTTTAGAAACAGGGAGTACTTAACCACACTGAACCTCGTGTGAACTGGTCTTTCACGCCAGAAAACAGCTGGATTTAGGACGCTGGGTGTTTCGTCATTATTTCTGTGGAGACTAATAAGAAATTAAATGCCTTCAGATTTCAGTATTTCCAGATAAACATGAAGGTTTCTGTTTGTGGTGATTTCTTTTCCAAGTGCCATATAACAGTCACTGGCAAACTATTTGATGCCAAAAATGATTCACTCCAAATAAAACGGGCAGTCAAACAGTCACTGGACTTCATGCTCCTTGGGATCATTGACCTCAGTCTGAGCACAAAGTAGCACAGTTTGTTTTTTAACACAAGTAAATAAAGATGTTTCTTTTCACTCGCAGTAGGTAGCTTAGTATTAAATCAAAACATTTTGGAAGTCTGGGTAAAATTGCTTTCTGGCAGTGACGTAGATAAGAAAATGAATCCCGTTCTCATGCTTGTAACAATGATGAAGCTTCACTGAGCAGCTGGTTAGCTTAGCATGTAGTTTGAAAGCAGGGGGACCAGCTTACATGGCTCTCTCGAATTGCACCAAAATCTGCTATAGTATATCCAGATAAATAAAAATGTAAAAATACCAATTCAATTATTTACTATTCCCTGTCTCTTGATTGCTCGCTAGGCAATCAGAGAAGTTGCTAGATACCAGCCAAGAAGGCTGACACAACCAGGCTCTATGTCAGCCAATGAGTTTTGGTGAGTTTCCACAATGTACTGTACATGTAAAATAGAAGTCACTGTGACATGTGGTCTAAAGCACAAACTGTTTCATTATCCTTTCTGTTGCTAATTTGGACCATAATTTTAAAAATTCCTATCACGGTGTATTCAGCAAGACAAAAAACTATTATGACCACGAACCAATCAGACTGAAACGACCTGTAAGGCCTTGAACGGGAGATTCACATCATGGATTTGCAGCAAGACAACCACAGCATATAATGCCAATATGGAACAAATTTTCAAAGGAATGTTTCAAACTATATCACGAAAAAGTAAGTAAGGCACTTCTGAAGGTGAAAGATCGTCAACCAAAAAGGTTGTAGTGATGGATTTGATTTTCTTTGATTTTGAGTAAAATGCAGCTGGAACATATATAAATATATATCCAAATAATTAATCATTAAAGACGACATCTTTGGAATAAACTAAATGTATGCCAATCAAGTACATGTCATCTATCTATCCATATAATCTATATATATAATGTCATGGTCCCTGTGCCCTGGTTTCCTGCCACAGTTAAAGGTCATGCAGTAATTAGGGTTAGGTCAATTGGTGTTTCTACAATACCTGTGAACATGAGTGCATATGGTCTCTCTGTGACAGACTGCCGACCTGTCCAGTACTCTGACTCCCACCCTATCACATCTGGGATAGGGCCCAGCCTCCCTGCTACCCTGGTAAAGATAAGAGGATGGATGGAGTGGAAGTTAATATAAATCCATTAACATTTTATGTTAACCAGACTCTAGACGTTGTTGAACACTCTTAAAAAACAACACTTTTTAAATGAACTTAAAATAATCATGGAAAGGATTTCCACATTATTAAATGGCTTTCTATTGCGATTACGCATTTTTGTCGCAATTAAATTAAGTTGGACTCTACTGTAGTAAAACAGTTGATTCATCATTAATTAATCACGTTAGTCCAAATCAAGTACATTAAGTAGTAATAACAGAATTGCATCATGCTAAAATAAAGCAATTTAATTATGTGGAAATTCTTTCCATGTGTTTTTTATGTTCATTCAAAGAGTTATCTTTTTTGAGTGTATGCTGTGAAACAGCATTCTTCTTCTTGTGTCAGTTTCAATGTCAAATTGAACAATCTGTAAATATTGAGGTATTAACATCGGTTTGGCAGTCAGCATCCCCCAAGCCTCCAATAAAAGACATTGTTCCATGACATTTTTTTTTTAGATATCAGTTTTCAGATGACATGTTTTATTTTTTTGTGCTATTCGTTTTGTTTTGCACCACTTACTAATTTTCCAAGTCCAGAAACAAAACCAATTTAAAGTCAATTACAAGACATAACACATAATTTGTACCTTATCTTCGGTTACATGACGAACAGTTATTACAAAAATAATTAATTTCATTTGCATTTTCATTACATCCCAATCCACACTTCAGCAGAGCAGCCTGCTTTATCTGCTGGGTGGTTTTTCTTATGATGTATATACCAGAGAAACCCTGCTAAAAAAAAAGAAAATGAAACCAAGCAGCCAAATGAATGGAAAATGAATGCTTTTGATTTTTTTTTCCACCGTGCATAACAAACTCTAAATTGTACTCTAAATTTAATCAGACATGTAAATTTCACCATAATTTCAAGATAAATCTGCTGAATTAACAGAGCCATGAAATAAATATCGGAGCATTTCAGAGCACAAACTCCACAACCCCCTTTGATTAAGAGATTTTGAATCTTGGCCGCTGTCAGAGGAATCCTGCGTCATGCCTTCCTCTGAGTGAACACAGCTTAATGCTCCTTGCACTCTTTCCAGCGGTGACTTGAGCTATTTCACCACACAGTTACTGCTATAAAAGATCCAAAAGTGACTGAATAGACCTTTGCAGAGACTTTGCATTAGAAAAAAACCCCTTTCTAGGTAAATTCCCTTTGAGATAGTGTCATAATCATCATCCTCGCTTTAGCTATTAATTCTTATTATTCTAAAGGTAACATTTCTCCACATTTCTTTGAACAAATCTCTCACATATAGACAAATTTGCTCTATCAACAAACGAAACACAAACGTGTGTCCAATATGAATATATGCAAAGGTAGTAAAAATAGTTGAATAATCATAAAGACAACCTTTTATCAAAATATCCGTGAGACCTGAGATGTGACGTCTTTCTGTTTCATGCCCGCAGGCTGTAACGCGAGGAGAACTATGATCATAAAACGATAATACCTTGCATACGCAGTCAGGGGTGGCGTCATTTGGTGCACGTCTCATTCGATGGATAATGACTTCAGGGACTCTGTGGTATATGAACTTGGGAAGCATAAATAATGCACTGCTTGGTTCACAGCACAGGAAATTTGGAAACATAAAGATAGAAGGAAGCCAGTAACTTCTGCTCATTTTTATGATGAAGCGCTGATGAAAACAGTTAGTGTTAAGAGCCGAAGTTCCTGGTAGCGGTTTTATGCTCACCGGCAGGACTGGCAAAGGTTTAATGTTGCAAAAGTTTCTAGGGCAGTTTCTCATTCGCTTTTGAAGCGTGTGTGCTCAAAACTGACGTCAGTTGTATAAGCGTTTGCAGTCGTTTTGTGGTGTGTGATGACTCTGCCTGTCACTGAGGGTTAAAAGTTATTGTTGATTAATAATCGTGTCAGACTTCTGCAGATATAGAGCCTGTATTCCACACTGCGGGTTAGCATCTGTGGAGTCAGCAGAGATTTTACTGTCAGTGTGCGGCTCCTCATTGAATTGAAGACGGGGATATACCGCAGTTTTTCAGGCACAACAAATATATCTAGAAGCTGTGAAATACATCCCCTGAAAATTCAATAGCATTAATCTTGCATTATATTCATTATGCCAGTGATGGTAGCAAACAAATGGCACTCACTATTCTGCGCTAAAGGTGGACAGGCAGGTGCTTTTATCAAGTATTAGGCAGCATTGATGATGACTGGACTGCTGCTTTTGTTGTAAAAGTACTGGCTCTATATATTATTTATTTGTTTGTGTGTGTAGCCTTCTGCCAGGTGAAAGAGGCTGCACAATAAAAGCTCACACTGGCTTATCTTTTTGTACAGCTGAGCACAACATATTTGTAGTTTTTTATTTTTTATTATTATAAATTATTGGCAATCTTTTCAAGGTACTGGAACACACATTTAAAAGAGAATTGCAAACTTTTTCAGCAAAGTCTGAAACTGTTTCCCATCTTAAATATATAAAGTGGGGAAATATGTATTTGGGCCACAATCAAAAAAAGGAAACATTTACAAAAGTCTAAGTAACAAAATAAAATAATTTCATGTTTCTATGGTGAACGTAATTAAATCGTGTAGAATCTGTATTAAATTCAACAACTTAATTTGTTCTTGTTGAGATGAGCTGATACAATCTAGTAAGAGTGGTTAGTTGCTGGACTCACAAAATTCACAAGATCACACGAGATTTCAAACCGCAGGAAAATCACTGGAGTCAGAAGAGGCAGACAACTGCATACACACCACGTGTATGCTATAGCTATTTATTGTGGTTTAACCCATCAAGGACAAAAACGTACAGAAAATTCTACATCAAGCCTTGTAATCATAACTTTCCTACTTTTGTTCAGCCTGGATTGATAGCTCGTGGTGTGGTGGTTAGTGCTGTTCCTTGGTTCAAATCCACAATCTGGCTAGTTTGCAGTGGGTTCTGGGTATTCTGGTTTCCTCCCACAATCAAAAATCATGCAGGTATTAGAGTTAGGTTAACCGGTGATTCTAAATTAAACCCTTTAGGTTTCTTGGCTGTTGCCTGGCAACTTAAATGTCGGCTCTGCCCACAGATTTTCTATAAGATCGAGGTCTAAAGACTGGCTAGGCTACTCCATGACCTTAATGTGCTTCTTCTTTAACCACTCCCTTTGTTTCCTTGGCAGTATATTTGAGGTCACTGACATGTCAGAAGACCCATCTGACTCATCTAAAGTGTTCTGACTCATGTAAGGACGTTCTCATCCAAGATGTTATAGTACTATACATGGACCTTTCCAACGCAGTGAACTTGTTCTGTACTGTTGGCATAAAAACAGCCCTAAACCGTAATGTTTTCACCTCCATGCCTAAGTGTGGGGATGGTGTCTGCTTAGATGTTAATTAGCACACTTACGATGGTCTTGTGCATGTGCCTTTTTGAGATGTAGGACCTTAAGAACACTGCAAAACTTTAATCTGTTGTGTTGTGTTACCAGTGTTGTTCCTGGTGACTGGTCCCAGCTGTCTTCAGATGATTAACAACTCCTTCTATGTAGTTTTGCGCAGACCCTCCACCTTTCTCATGATAATCCTCACCCTGTGAGATAAGAGCTTGCGCAGAGCTCCAGACCAAATGCTGACTGATGGTCATTTTATATTTTTTCCCATTTCCAATCGATTGCACCAGCAGTTGTTACCTTCTCACCAGAATTCTTGCTGATGGTCTTGTAACCCATTCCAGCTTCGTGCATGTCTAAGTCTTGTCCCTGACGTCCTTTGACAGCTCTTTGGTCTTGCCTATAGTGGTGGGGAGGTTGGATCTGTGGACAGGTGTGCTTTACAAACATAAAGAGTTGAGATCAGGAATATTTGTATTTGACTGATTATTTGTTATCTGTGTGGCACTTGGGCACAGTCTGTGTGAGCCAGAATTCTGCCTGTTACATGGTTACAGGGGATCAAATACTTATTTCACTCAATGACTTACAAATCAATTAACAAAAAACACTCCACTGACAAATACAATACACAACCTTATGCTGCCTTTGTTCTTTATTTCCTTGTGAGAGTGTAAGAACATATGAAGGACAGCAGCATATTCAGCAGCATGTCCCCAAACTGCCTTGAGTTTAAAATGTCAGCTGGAGTGAAAAGACAAATCCTTGAGGCCTGAATCTTTGCGTGAGTGAATGTGCTTTAAAAACTATAATTTCAGCACTCTCCACTAGCTGCTGGCAGAACAGCACTAGGTTTATAGCATAGTGTGTCATCATCATTTCCCAAAGAAGTCTTCTGTGTTTAACCTGAGAACATTTCAGTTAACATCTGCAGTGCTTCCTCCCACTCAAAATGTGATGGCCTCTGCCTGATGGAGAACATCAAGATAGACACTCTATTCTTTGTTCTTTGAACCTCTTTTTTTTAAAGAATGGAAATACACACCCTGTTAAATACACTTTAGAATTCAGTGATCAAACAGTGTCAGGACCGTCTCCAATCCCTTAGAGTTTAGACTCTTTGATCTTATCGCGTCATTGTATTATAAACCATCTATCAGACCTTAGCAGCTACACTCTGCCTCCCTTTTAGTCATTTGTGGTATAAAATGCAGTTGCTTTGAAATTATTTGGGTTGACTTGCCTTCTCTGATACCCTATGCTCACTGTACAGAAAGTGAGTAAACACGCCAGAGCAGCAAACTTTGTAACAGGACTTAGAGTAATTTCTTCAACCTGCCCTGAGAGGTTAGGAAATGAAAGTAAAATCATTTCTTTTAGTCATGTGTTTTTTCCAGGCTCAGCCAAGGTCACATTACTTGGTTAACTGCCCCCAGGATTCAGACGCCGGGGGATCTCAAAGGTGCTAGGTAGGTCAGCTGGTTTGTGATGAATTGCAAATTTGATTATCACTAAAATTATAAGGGGGTTGAAGTCCCTCGAATGTTGGCCATCTTTTCTAGAGTGACCTTGTGTCAAAACTCCATTGACCAAATGACCTTCTCGTTGATATTAAATCATAGCAGTCTTAAAAAAGCCAAGTGATTCATACGATTTCTTCTCTGTATTGCTCCCCAAATTTCCAAGCAACTGATAAAAAAAACAAAAAAAAATTAAATAGAAAGACAAACTGTTACAGTTGCAGTAAGCCAACTGAATATAACTGTTGGGATACCAACTTTTCCACCGGGCTCACTGTAGGAGTTAGCAGTAGGGAAGACCGCAGTGCTCGGGGAACTGGCTGTTCCAATTTGGGAGAAATCTGGGTAGAAATGCAGAAAAACCAAAAGTCATCTTTTAAACAATGGCCAAGCATGCATGTATGTTTGCATGAGTTATGGAATACACAGCGGTGATGACAAACAAACCCATTTTGCTGTAAAAAACCCCCCAAACCCAAATGAAACTCTACTGTATGTGCTTACAGTAAGAGGAAAGACGAGAAATGAAAGAGAAACTGAGCGATGCTTCAGAATGAAATCAGTCCCATTGTCACACTGAATTTGATCCGTACACTCATGCAGATTAGTATAAAGCACTGATTGGAAGTGACTGATTTTGAACACCAGTCACCCATCTTTGCAAACAATAGGATTAATCCAGCTTGCTGGGCAGATGGACATTTTTCATGATGCATTAGGCGAAAATGAAGAGATGAGTCAGAATCTAAACAAAAGCACAGTTTGAAATTTTTGCAGATTCGAATAAGAATTGGTTTAAATGAGACGTGATTCATTCAGCCGCAGTGAATCAGCCTGGCTGTGTGTTAGGAGAGTTGATACGAACCATATAATTGCTCGGACACTAAGGGAAATGACTCACGCAATATTGCATAGCAGACTGGCTGTAAATCTGAGGCTGTGATGGGGAAAGGCATTAAGAGCTCCACATCTACAGTACGGCTATCAAAAAAAAAAAAAAAAAAAAAATATATATAAAAAAATTACATACACCGGTGACAATTTTCTTGGGTTTTGAATACAAACCATGTTTGTAGATGAGTAAAAAGTCCACTTTTTAGATCAATAAAGAGGTGTGTCACTCTTTGGCTTGAGATTAAGAAGCTAGCTGCAACTGTAGCATAAGAAACTGCTACAGAGCAGCTTTCTGTAGTGCAGAAGGAAGCATCTGCATTCCACATCTAGCCTGCAGCTCTTTTACAGTTTTTTTTTTTTATTTAAGCACATACTGTAAAAATGCACACACTCAAGCTGTTAGCACAGCAGCTGCTGTAGATATAGGTTAATGATGCCTGAACCAACAAAATGGACTCGGTCACTTGGAAATAACTGGAAGTTGTGAAGGTTAGATTTGATCTCTGTAAAATGAAATTCACTTGCCATTTGACCTACTGCTATAAGACCCATTAACTAGTAACACAGATCAAAGGTGGGCCAACTGAAGATTTCTTCATTCATTCTTCATTTTTCAGAAAAAGAGTTTTTCTTTTTCTTTTTTATGCTATAATTATCATTATTTAAGACCTGCCATGTGCATACAAAATTAAATAAAAGCTTCAACATGTTTGTGCTTTATCTCATGCTATTATTTATTTACTGAGACAAGCATTGAAAGGGAATGGAAACGGGGCCCCTTCCATGAGAAATCCAGTTTCATAAGACATACAACATAAACATTTACTGTTTGAGGTAATGGGAAATTCCCTCTTGATAGTTTTTTTTTCAATTTCTTCTCCATATGTGCAGTTGAACTTTATTGTCTTTGCATTAGCTATGGAGCTGATGACTTTAGGCACGGAGACAAAGTGTTCCTGAATGGGCATAAGAGAATATTTGGATCCTAAAGTGACAAAGCGTCCAATAAAAATGCACCTGGTTATTAATACTGTTCTTCTGCTTGGCATCAGTGTGGCTGGAGTTTATCCCAGCTGTCAAAGAGGGCGAGAGGCGGGTTACACCCTCGACAGCTCATCAGTCTGTTGCACGGCTTACACGTTAAGACAGACAGCTATTCATGCTCAAACTCACAGCTAATTTAGAACCACAACTTAACCTAATATGCATGTTGTTGGACTGTGGGAGGAAGTGTCAGGAGAGAACACCACTCAGGCACAGAGGGAACATGTAAACTCCACCCAGCCGGCTGGGGTTTCCCATCAATACCTGCATTGGAGTGTCTCAACATAGCTGTTCACATCGTGAGTGGACAGGGTTTGCAGGACAGCTGAACAACGTCTGGTTGGTATTTTTCAACCTCCTGAACCGTGCATGTTCCTCTCACCTCGGGGAGGTTATTTTCCATGTTTGCTTGATACTTGATCCTGCTCTGCTCTGACAGGGATTGTACCAGACTGTGTCCTTCCGATTTCAGGCAGTGACCTCACGAAGCAGCGCTGTAGTTTAGATTTTATGAGCTTTGTACAGCCATGCTGCAGGGTCAAGGTGCCAACAGGTGCTGAACTGTAAGCCTGGCCTCTGGACTTTGCTATTGTTCTTACAGAGACATGAATTGTTATTCTTCACCATGGTAACAATGACAGATTTAAAAGCAGTCTTCTTATTTATTACCTCTCCAGAGCTTTAACAGCACTCGGTTTTAGTTACAATCCAGTCCACCGCCAACTATAACACTAATGTTAGGAAAAAGGATGTTTTTTAAAGATTCATTCTGCCTGAGTTTATGGTTTCAGTTTTTTGAAAAATTCTTTTATTGTAATATATACATTTACCTTTAGTTTAGTTATGATGTAAAATTGTTCCATTTCATTTTATGATATTTTTCTCCTTATCTTATTGGATCTGTCTTTAAGCTGTTTTTATTACTTCGTTATTCTGTGTTCTGTCTTATTATCAGCTTGTCTGTCATCTTTGGAGCACTTTGAACTGCACCAACCTGTATGAAAGGTGCTGCATAAATAAAGCCTGCCTTATAGATTGATTGCACACTGACTAAATGATAACAAATACACATGCTGGTGAGAAATGACATAAACCCCTTAAAAAATAAAATAATTAAGTAAATAATACATTTATGTATTAAACAGAATTTCTTTGCAGAGAGCCATGGCAAAAATGACGGGTAGTCTCCCACACAGGTGTCAAAAAGCACACCCCTGCATATATTCAAAGGAATTATTGTTTGGTCAGTTTTAGAAAAAAGGAGGTAAAAGTGAAGTTAGCGTTGAAAAATCTAATAGAAACCATGAGTGCGCCTTAATGAAGCTTATGCCTTTACTGCCACGGTGCAAGGTTTCACGGCATGTAATTACACAAGAAGACTTATTAGCCTCAGGAAAAGGTCACAGATGGTGGGAGTCTGCGTGAAGAGCTTAAACTTAGCTTTTGTACCTCTGACTATTTAACTCGAAGGAGTGCGTTTGCAGTTTGTGGTGCTAATTGTTATAAATCCTGAAAATTACAGTCAAAGAATCATTAGGCGTGATTGGAAAGATTAAGAGAAGATACCTTTATAAATTACCTCCGCATATTCCCCTCTAGATTTCTTTTGTGGTTAACAAAAAAGTGCTTCTGTAAAGGTCAGAGGACATTTAGAAAGGGCCCGGATCTTTTTAAGATGCACTTCAGCAGGTGTGAGTGGGGATCATTGCTGAGCTGCTGCTAAAACGCTGCTGCTGATTAGAGCTGCTTGTGCTGTGAGCAGACTTTTAAAACTTTCACCGCACAAAGGAGTTGTTGAGTCCCCCTTGAAACTCATGCCCCATGGACCCCTACTTTAGTGTGGGTGCATGCTTTCCACATGCTGTAAGCAGTTTGTGTGGTAGTTGGCAAGACAGCTGAGCCAGTGCGGTAATCTTTGGATCGTGCTGCTACATGAATGGTGGCTGGGGCTCTGTGAGTATCCTGACTGTCTGCCTGAGCGCCAGGCCACAGGAATGAATCCATTTGCGCCACTGTCTGCCTGTGAATGACACTATTAATGCTCACAGTGTACTTTTTCCCTTTAGAATATAAATTAAGCTTTGGAAGACGTGCTTCAAATGACAGCCCTAAAATGAGTACAGGAGGTGTTTTCTGATATTCCATTGCCATTTGAGACGTTATTAATATTAGGCCAGTTACTTTAGCCCGCACTCCTTAATTACTTTACATGCATGTTAAACCAACTTATCTATTTACCTTCAAAATTCTTTTCCATCCATTTTTCAACAGTATGCATATTTAATCTCAGCAGATGGCAAAAACAGGAACTGCATTCCTTGCCTCCAGTCTGACTGCCTGTACTAGTCATTAGGAGATTTCATCAGCTATTGAGCAACTAATTAAGCCATTACTTTGCTGAATTAGTTAGCTGATGATAAAGACGTTATTTATTGTATAGGGCTAGTTTGTCCAATAAAAACAGTTGCAGGAAAAAGGTTTGTGAACCTTTTTCTCCTGCCATATTCCAGCCTGAATATGCCCTAAAAAAACCCTTAAGATGACTAAAAGTAGATAAAGAGAACTCAGTTAATGATCCAGTGAGGGAAAATATAAGTCTCTAGGGTTAGCAAAAAATATGAAGGTAAAAACAGATTTGGGTTTTTATCCCACCAACAATGAGATGTGTTTTTTATTTAAAAACAAGTATGATCTTCACAACCCATGATTTAGAAAGTGTATCACAATATGTACTCTCTTTATCTGTTAGGACTTTGACAAAAACAAAAGAGTTGCTGATCCTCATCAGGCTGACAGAGTTTAGACAACAATCTTTTCTTTGGACTTTGCCAATCCACAGTCAGGAAAACTGTGTACAAATGGAAGAAACTCAAGAAAATTGTTTCTCTCCCCAAGGACAGATCACCCAATAAATATTGCTTCAAGATCAACAAATGTAATAATCTGTGAGGTCACAAAGGCGCTGTGAAACCTCTGGACAACTAAAGGCTCGTTCACATTGGCAAATGTAATTTTCATCGTTGCAACCCATTGCTCTGCTCTCCAAAAACAACTGTGCTGCAGTTTGCCAAAGATCATGTGGACAAGCTTCTGAACAAACGATTGATGAAAAAAAAAAAAACAATGTTATCTTTGTTAAAAGAGAAGCATGATGTGGAGAGAAAAGAGGAAGCTGCATTTAAGCATATGAATCTGATCCTATTTGCAAAACACGGTGGTGGTTATGTCATGGCTTGGGGCAGTTATTCTGCATCCGGGTTAGAATGTTTGCTATTACTAAAAATATCAATGAATTTTCAATTAAACCAGCAAATTCTGGAGGAAAAAAAACAATCAGAGAAAAGTCCATCAACAAAAGAATGGTGGGAGAAATAAGGATCTTAATGGCAAAGTCAAAATTCTGAGCTTAATTCAGTAGAAATGTCGTGTAAGGAAATGCACCAACATATTGGAACTGAAGCTTTTCTGTGAGCTGAAAGTCTATTAGAACAAAAAAAACAAGCCAAATGATCAGGTTCCATCGTAGGTAATGGCTATTACTCTCAGCACTAAGCTACAGCTTATACATGAGTTATTACATCCTAAGTGCTGACTATTGTTTAATCTAGTTACATAAGATTGGTATGGGATGAAAAAAAACCTACCTCATACATTAATATTATTTCCTATATTTTAGTTCCACCTGGGCTTTTGGCCATTTAGTGTTAAACTCTGACTTTAACATCTGTGTTGCAGCTCCCCAGAGTTTTGTCAGAACGTTCACACTGTGCCCACAGCTTAATGAAGCAAGTTATATGGAACGGTCATTCGAGCAATCTTATTTTTTTTATTTTATCGGTTCTTTTATATACTTTGGAAGTTACCATTTTATATAGTATGTTTTACTTTATTGATATTGTGGTTTCTGACTTTGGTCATGGATTTAGTTCTTTTTCCTATGTCTGTTTTGCCAGAGGTGGTTATTTCTATGATATTGAAAAAATAAATATATAAAAGAAAAACACCTTTTTAACCTTGATATATTTTGGTGACACACAGCAGAGACCATAGTTTCCAATGCAAGAATAAAAAGGAGCGTATGAGGTAAGTATGCGTGTGGTTTTGGTGTCATGAAACAAAGCTTTTCCAGTTCTGTTCTACCACAATGAAGAGGTGCCGCATATGCAACTCTTTCCATTTGTCACCGTAAGTCAGAGTGACTCCAGATTCTCAAATGAAACTGAGCCGCTGAGACATTTCCTAGGCACATTAGGTTATAACCTGGCCAGTCAAAAGAACATTTATGGAGAATGAGCTAATCAGTGTGCAAATATCCCTTGACATGAACACTGAGGTTTTGTAGAAGAAGATCAAAGACTGCAAGGAGGTTAGCCAGTGGCCTTTTTTGTTCCACATCACTGTAAATCTCCAAAAAACTGGCAAAAGAGTTAATCCTCTCTGGCTTATAACACCTATTAACATGCTGATGTAGGTTTAAAAAAAAAAATCATGAACATCTCTAATGCTGCTGGGAGGCAAGTAGAAGATTTTCCCATTACCCAGAGAAGTCAATTTTAATGTGGGCAAACATCCTGAACCACAGAATGCTTTAACAGTCTGGTTAAATATTAAAGTGTTTTTATTTTATTTTAAAAACACATTAAACTGATTATTACATTTAAAAAAAGAGCTAAAACTAGATTCTTTTTAGCTGTCACACACTATATGTATTTTATCCATTTTCCTTCAAGGTCTACTTTGGGTTGCATGTATATTTTTTGGATTAAAATTTTCATTAAAAACAGGTCGTGCCAGCTTCATCTGCATTTGGCCGAATCCTGACGTTGCTAGATATTACTGATTTCACTGCTCGTAGCATTTTCATAATGTTAGGTTTCATATGTAACTTTGTTTCACCACAAATGAATTCAACTGTGATTCGTTGTTTCCACCTGCGTAAGTGCTTTTATACCTCTTACGTTTTAAGTTGGTGCAGTGTTTTTCAACTGGTGACAAGCTCGTTTCTTCTTATTAGTAGGAAACGTGCTTTGGTCCACACAGACACTCTAATAGAGATCGCATTTGGCACTTTTCTCTGCGTCGCATGTGCTGAAATCAAAGGGCACTTGGAGAGCGCTTCCTCTGCCATGGGCCAGTGCCAAGGTAGTTTAAACGAATGCGATCCAGCAGCACCATCTCAACATTTAATGGCTTCCTGTGTGTTGCCCATGTATGCCGCACATCTAAGCCAAGTGTAGTGAAATTCAGAGCGCGAGTTTTGGCCTATAATCTTGTTGAGAGACAAGAAGGCGAACAAACAAACAGCAATTATCACATACCTGATGTGTTGCAATATAACGTTGCATCAGAGTTTTCCCTTTTTGTGAGCCAAACAAATGTGAGAATAAAGAAGTCAGGCTTTCCAAGGAGTTGTGTAGCCAAGACAAACAGTCTCATCTCATAGAAAACAGTGCACACATACTGACCACAAAAAAGAAGAAGAAAAAGCAGGAGTTCTTAAGACGATAAAAGCAAAAGAAAAAAGTCACAATAATGGATTGCAAGTTGTTTATACTTATTTGACACCTACAGGGAAGAAAAATGGTTTATTCTGCTTGACTTTAAATGCTTTATTGCACAGAGAAGAACAGACAGTGACGTGTGTGAAAAGAGTGAAAAATCTCACGGATTACATCAAGGACGTCATCCAAGTAAACCATTTCCAGCACAGATTGGACACACTGAACGTCCACAAAATGTCAAAGGAACAATGGAATTCAGCCGAATGAATTTTTCTTAGTGCGTCTTTCAAGATATTTTCTCATAGGTCAAAAGGAGCTCGCCTGTGATGTATTATCCCATTTTCTGTGCCTGCTTCCCCTATCTGTCTCACTGTCTCTGCAAGTCTGGATTTTAGGGCGGCAGATGTTTTAGCTCATGACTGGATGGTGATGTCATTGCTGGTGAAGAACTTAATTCTTCTGTTTTGGTCCGAGGAGGACTGAGCAGCAACACTGAAGATGCCAGATGTATTTTAAGTTGTAGTTAATCTTCCATTTAAGCAACACAGTGATGCTTTATTCCTAATTTGTCAGTGAAACATTGTAAAAGCATATGAAATGGATCTGATGGATGCAAGATGTAGCATTAAAATGATTAACATTTGAAAAAAAATGACAAGATATACCATAAGAGCTATTTTGAGGTATAAATAACCGGAGAACAGTCAGCTTGAAAATAGATTATAAGAGTTTAAGAACCTTCAAAACCGATTTAGATCAGTTTTAGCTGCAGAAACACACAAAGCAGTGATATTTCAAAACCTCACGCTGCAGGCATCCTGTCCCACCTTACAGTATGTCAAATGTGTTTTATTAAATGGGGAAGTGGGACTTTGCAGGTCATTGGGGTAAACTGAACACATTGTAATTTTCTTGGAGTCATTCATGGAATTTCTACACTGAGCTCTGTTGTCTCCAACCCCAACAAACAGAGCCTTTCTTATCACACAGCAGTGGGATTGTTGACCGTAGACGTTATTTGATATACTTATGAAGTGGCTGCAGAAATATTTGATTATAAATGTATTTCAATGTGTTTGAAGCAAACATTTTAACAATGCTACAGTTGTTGTATTTAAGCCTATTTAAGGTTTAAACATGAATTGCAGCCCTAGTGATATTTCGGTTTCGTGCTATAATGCATTTCTCTCTTTGTGCCTCTCTCTGCATTAGGCCCTCAAAAGGTTTTCAAATTGAATAATTCATTCATCAAGAGTGGATATAAGTGGCATGAGAGTTCACTTAATTTTAAACTTTGAACTTTCACTTTAAACCGAATGTAAGTACGTACGTCTATTTATAAGCACCTTTAACAGAGAAGTGGTCACAAATAAAAAATACAACAAATCTGTATAAAAGTGATCTGACTTGTTCAACACATGTTATTTCAGAAGTGTTTACTTAATTTCTAAACTTTGAACTGATTGACAGTTAGTAAGTAATGGTTATTTATGAAGCGCCTTTCACAGACGAGCGGTCACAAAGTGCTGTATACAAATGGTAAGTAGACAGTAAAATAAATAAGAAAATGAAATGCCAGAAAAACAATACAAAAAAATATCGGTATAAAAGTAAACTTATGCAACACGTTAGCATTTCTTGCCTTCCTTCTAGAACAGCATATAAAGGTTAGTCTGACCCTTTGTTTTGCGGTCAGTGCTCTAGTTGCAGGTTTGTGAACACAGCCACTCCTCACACCAGGCCGTGAACTGAAAGCTCCAGGAGAGCCGCTCCTCTGGTTGCGTAAACTCCGGCTGCATCGGTTCACTGACAGTCTGACTCGATAAGATTAAAATCAAGAATTTTAATCTTATCTTTTCAAGGAACATTTTTATTAACGCCATATTTTTCCATGCTGATGTTGCGTGAAAAATGTTGCTACCATTGTTTGATCTGATTGTTGCAGTTTCATAAATGCCTCCAGTAAAAAAGTCAAAGGATTCAACATTTGATGAAAGTTTGTTTAGCTTAGCTGCACCAACACACATTATGGGAGCAAAACACTTTCTGACATTATACAAACACTCGTCAATGGTTCACGATACTTTGGCAATGTGTTCTTTGTGTATTTGGCTTTACTACTTCTCTTGGCTGCTTTCTACACCTGCCTATCTTGGGAAATTGAATCCCTTTCTGGACTCATCTAAAGGCTAGTAATATTTCAAGGTGCTGCTTCAAGCAGTGTTTCAAACTGTTCTAGGTTACTGTCAAGACGACAGCCCGAGCAAAGCACTGGGCAAGAGGAGAGGTCAGTCTGTCACTGTCGGGGATCTACTGCATGTGATCACAGGTGAAGTTGCTGGTTGATGCTGACATCTAGTGGTCGACAACACATCATCAATATCTTATCACTGCTGCAGGAAGACGGTAGCAGGAATTAATTACATGCATAAAAACACCAGATATAACAAAAGTTTGGGCTGCTCTTTGTTTCCCCCATTCTTTTTACAGCAGTTATTTATTATCTGCAAACCAGGAATAGAAGGACTAAAGGTTTCATGGATGCTCATCTCTTATGATGGGTGTTCAGTAACCTTGGTTAAGTTTGCAGTTTTAGGGTCATTTCATTACAGTCTTACAAACAGGGGTTAAATGTAGCACTTCAGTGTAGTGCACTAATGATTTAATTAAGTGGCATGCCAAAACAAACCAGAATAAAGTGGTAACCTTGAAGATGGATTCAAGTTTGTACTGTGAGCACAACAGCCCATACATTGGATCAAACAAAAGCACGAGGTAGTAGAGGATATACAGAAGTAATAACTGGATAATATTATCATAGTACCTAAAGACTTTCCATTCTTGGCTCAACACTCTCTTTTTCATGTGTAAATAATCTGGAAGCTGCTGGATTCTGTGTTATGCTGCTTTAATCTGATATTTCAGGCTCTCTTATGTCACATGAAGCCCATAAACATGACAGAAATCATTTCAGTTCTTTGCTTTTGAACATCAGATTGTTTTCAGGATGGATTTTTAAAAAAAAAGTATCTTTTAACTGCCTTGGATGTCTTCCTGATACCTTATCTTGTGAATGATGGTTCAATAAAGGATGCTTGAGAAGAGTGTCCTTTAAAAATAGTGCTAAGAAAAACAATTCAACAATAGTTTGCTTATTCAAATTTATCAGTGTCCTAAAAAAGAAATGATAAACAAACACATCTGATTATAATACGGGTGCTTTTATGATGAATTTCAGTATAAATATCATGACTTCATAAAGGTGTGTCATGTTTGGCTGAGAGGGTTGCTTTATTTTTTAGCATATCAAAATATGGAATTACTTAGTCATTGTTTTGGTATCCAGTATCTCTACTCATCTACAATGCACTGATCTGACCCAAAGAGCATGAAGGAAAGCATGTCATCGTGTGCTATTTGTTTCCCATTAGTCCTGCTTCCTCTCACACTCAGCCACGTATGTTAAGTTGGAATTTCGTTCTTTAAGTGGACTAAAAGTGCAAAAAGAAACACAAACATCACATCAGCACTGGATTACTATAGAGATATTACTTGTAACGTGCCCACTGAGAATTATCATGCTTTTCTAGCTATTTAGACTCTCTTACCTCATTGTTGCATTTTTACAGCCCATTAAAATTGCAGTTAAGTCTGACTGCCCCCCGAACTACATTTTCCACAAGTACTTGTCTGCTTTCAGTATACAAACTAAGACAATTTTGCTATGTTTCCAGTTTAAAACAACCCCAAAATCCAAGCTGCGTATATAATTAAATTAGTGCTGTCAGCGTTAATCTCGTTAAAATGATGTTAACAGCATAACCGCATTAACGTTAGTGAGTTAGCGTGGATCGCGTGCGTGTGGGGCTGGACAGTGCTAACACGTTAACGTGCTAACGGCGCTAACTCGCTAACGGAGATTTGGCGGGTTAATGCAGTTATGGCGCTAAATTAAATCTATTCACGACCTTTCCTTCCATGCCAAAAAACCCAAACAAAACAAAACAAATCACACTGAATAAGACCTGCAGCCAACAATCCCTACAGACTCAACAACAACGTGTTTTACTGGAAGAAAGAGATGTAAGCTTTACCATTGTAGCTCATTTTGTATTAAGTCATCAGCTGGAAGGAACCAATACCGGCACCTGTCACAGGACATGCCTATAAATAAACATGAACAGTGCACGTTTCATGTAGTATGTAAAACAGTATTTAAGGCAACACACATGAGAATTAGAGTTGCTTACTTGACCTTTTTCATAATATCTTTCCTGAATTATTAAAAGGCATTCATCTATTCCTTAGTGCCCATGTGAGAATTGCTTTTAAAAGTCTCACTAAACACTTGGATCAGTGGACTCTAAATCGGTGACAGTAAAGCATAAAGGACGCAAATGCAGACAAGATCAGGGAAATATAAGGAGTGCCGAAGTCTTATTATTATTGTTGTTATTGCAAATTAGCTTACCCTGCTGGTTGTCAGACAATAACATATAAAGGACTTGCGCAAGAGTGACTCAAACAGACAGGATGGCCCGGATAAGGAGTGGCAGAAAGTTGAGTGGGTGCAGAATGAGTCTGTTTTCATTCTTGAGCCATCAAATATTGTCATTTTGTCCAAGCCACTGGCTCCTCAGAAATGTGCCCTATATAGTGTCACTTGGAGTGGGAGCAAAGTGAATGCATTAAGAGACCAGTGCCAACTAACACGCTGTGAGCTACACGAGATATGACAAAATAGAATCATTTTATGGCCGGGGATGAGAATGTGTCGGTGAAGTAGATGCTAAATCCAGCGCTCCAAAATGGTGACGCATACTGCAGACAAACGGGGAACGCAACCACCACCCATACTGCCTCATTGTTACCCTTTTAAACAGGACTATTATCTCTAGGCACCCAACACCGCTGTGTCCGCTGCGTCAAGGCACTGACGCCAAATGACATCTTGTACGTATCAGGCGATGCCAACGGAATCTGACAAACCGACAGTGTTTGACATCCTGGGATGAGAATGAGATGAAAAGGCTGAAGGACTCTGGTGGGTGGAAGAAGCAGAGGAAAAAAAACTGGACTGTGAGCAGATTGTGACATTTTACTGTTGCCATGAAACACAATTGTATCAAACAGCAAGAAAAAAAAGGTTTATTAGTGTCCATCACAAAATGGCAGGTGTAGGTGTATTAATGACAAATCAGTGACCTGGTGCAGTCACCTGATAACCAATCAATGAGTAAGTTCTTTCATTATAAATGCTGTCATCCATAGCAGTACTTCCTTTCTCTAAATGTATAGAAAACAGTTGCTCTCAACAGGTCTCAGATCTTGGTCATAAACCTTAAAACTAAATTGCCTTTGCTATAAGCAAGCCCATTAGGTGTGGAATAACCTGTTGGAGATCAGAGAAATGCACATCTTTATCTTAAAATCTATTTTAAAACCTGCTTTTTTTTTTACTGATTATGTCATATATTTTTACTATATGTGGCTGTTGCTTATTGCATTCCCTTTGTAGGTTATTAACTCTCGCCTGTGGCTTGTGCTCTTCTTTGTGGTTGCTGCCCTGCACTGATTGCCCTCACGCTAATCTACTCTGCTTATATGATGTCATATATTTAACCCTCTCAGGCCCAAATTAAGTTTTTTGTTGCTAATGCACAACCAAGTCCTGCAGTGGTACTTCTGAGTAAAGAAACTCATAAAATATGTATGTGGGGTAATCAGGTTGTTTGTTCTTAACTGTTGCAAATATGCAACGTCTGCCTGGAGAGGGTTAAACACGACGCCTGCCGCTCACTCGTAATTTAAACAAAAATTATTATTGAGCCCTCAGTGCTCACTTAGCGTTGCCTTTGCAGTACTAACCAGATCAGCACAACGTATACTGAGAAATCTGTTTTATAATTAGTACTGAAAGGTATATATACCTTCATATATATGTCAGCTTTCCTCTTTCCTTTTTTTTCTGCCCAACCCCTCTTTTTTTGTTCTATCTGCAGCGGCCAGTTTCAAAAACAGGTGCCGCACCCATGAGCTGGGTTTGCCTCAAGCAGAAATCTTCAAGGCTGATGAAAAACAAACATACAAAAAATAAATAAATAAATAAATAAAATAAAAGGTTGCCACTGCAGAAGTGCCAAAGACTATAGTTCCATAGCCAAAACTCACTGCTTTCGGCTAAGGATATTAAAATAAAATAATATGTTTACAGCAAGTAGCCTTGTACAACAAGTAATTTACCTCTTAGGAAGTGAGGGTGGTATTTTTTGCAAATTACACGTTCCATAAAAAGGTTTAAAATTCTTCACTACACTAATTTAGGAAAATTGAAATTGATTTACTTAAAAACTTATGTCTGACAAACTGGTAAGACACTGATTGCATTTTAAACTAAATATTGAACTGACTCATTGAAAAATCAATGAGTTAACCTGTCAAAGCAGGTTACTTCATTGAAATAAAATTAAAAAAAAACACCATGTGTTTTGGCAATGAGCTGATGTACTTTATTATTTTCGTTTGTTAGACAGCAAATCGAGAGGGAGCAAAAAGAAAAAGCTCAGAGTGGACGCGTAGTCAAAAAAAAGCTATGAAGTCAAGACTGCTTTTGTTTTGCCTACATTCACTGATGATAACGTCACATAACTAAGCATTGTTTTCTACTGTTATTAAATGTAGATCCTTAACCTGCTCTTATAATATTTTTTTTTTATAAAATTACATTTTTATATTTGTGTGTGATTGTTGGGGCAAAGAAGAAGTGAGGAACATGGAGAGCGATACAAGAGCAGGAAAAACCAGGTGGCCAAAAAAACTCTTACCAGCTTAGGTCTTGTAAAGTGGAGTGACAGGGTGATTTTCCATATCTGTACTGAATAGTGCTTGATGAGTTGGTGGACTGCCTTTGTGTGGTTAAGAAATGGAAACAATGTCGGGCATGTTTGTCCTTTTGTCTGCTTGGCTGAAAATTGTTCGTTAATTTATTTTTGCTAAATTCTGGTCATCTTGACCAAGCCTTTGCTTCGGATTAGATAACTAAAACTTAAACTCAAACTTAATACACCTAAAACTGGTCTTTTATATTGGAATCATTGGCTATTCAGTATAAATTATTCACTACAATAGGTCATCCAACTAATTAGTTTGCTTTTGAAGGTAAAATTTTTTTGTGTGTGCGTAAAAAAGATTTGTATGTGTAAAAAAGATTTGTGCGTGAGTAAAAAAGCTTTGTGTGTGGACTTAGCCAAAAAAAAACCCCCTGCAAGTTACAAGTACGAATTTTGACCCTATTTTTCTTCCTTTCATCTGATCGGTCAATGTCATGTCAATCACAAATGTAACAATCCAATCAGAGAACAAGTACAAATCTTTTTTACGCACACACAATTTTTTTTTACACATACAAATCTTTTTTACACATACAAATCCTGATTTACAAGTACAAAATATTTATGACCACATTTTGAGCCCATAGAAATGAGGTATGAAAATGTGAGAAGCGTTGACTACATTTAAAAGCATATTCCATTAATGTTAATTGCAAGGCACTGTATGCATGACATTATGATTTGAGGCTGAGCCTCCCCCTGGGGGTGGGCACTTAATTTTCCCAGGGAACCACATGAAAAACTGGGACTATTGCGGACGGCTGCAACAAAGAGATAGAATTAATATTGAACACTATAGAGTTCATTGGTTTAGCCCTCCATAACAGTCCCAGTTTCTCATATGGCGCCTTGGGGAAATTAAATGGCTACCCTTGCACTAGCTGTTTGCTAGGCTAAGCTACTTCAAGTCAGTACTTTTTTGGGGAACATTTTTAATCAAGTTAGGCTACAAGTAATACAACTTGCTGTGTGGTACAACCTGTTGAAGAAGTCTCTGTTGTAGTTCGTTACACAGCACTTATCAGTAGATAAGATAAGATCTGTGTCTGTGCATCACACTTATACAGTTTGTGCATGCTAACCAGTTTTGCTAACATTAGCTCATAACTTAACACTCCAAGTGCTCACGCAAACAAGGTTACTTCTGGGATCAAAAAGTAAAGATGGTAATGCTAAAATGCTAAACAACTAAATAAATATAAAATCAAGACTTCAAAGCAATACACAAAGCAATCGCAAGGGTTCCTTTTCTTACAAGGGAATCTTCCTTGCCACGATTTGTTTTTAGTGTTAGGAATATCTAGCTTCTTACTATTATCATATTATAAATAAACTCTTGGTTAAAAACTGCCATTTAGGACGACACCTACTGGCTATGGACAAAATAACCTAACTGCCTGACACACAGAGAAAAGTAAGACTGGACCAGTAGTTTACTGGGTTCACTTACAAGACAGCCGGTCAGGGCAGGGTTTCAGGTTTACAGGTAGAAAGCAAAAGCTAGGGAGCGATAAAACAGGCGATGGAGTGCTGCGAAGTTACAGTGCAAAAAAATCCGAACTGACAGAGGAGGTATTGTGAGCCAGCTTTATTTATTGAGGTGACTAATTAGTGAAGTGGAAGCAGGTGAGTGGAGAGGCGGAGAAGATCAGAAGATGTGTCTGGTGCAGAAGGGGAGGTGGGAGCGACTGATCTAAAACGACAAGAGAGAAACGCAGAACAGAATCAACAACTGAGCTGTAAACCAAGACGTGTGTTTGCAAGACTTATTGATATACAACAGAACCTTTAAATTGCCATTATATAATATGTATGAAGCATGTTTAGTAACAAAAAAACGTAAATGAAGCTGTAGATTCAGTTCCGGTTTGAAAATAAGATTGGGCTGAGGTGTTTAAGCAATCGTTTCATTTGTATTTTTTAGCTTGAATAATTGATGCTTATACAAAGCTGTCCTTTGGCTCCACGCAGAGAATAACCTTGCAATTGGCTGCATTCCAGCTTGGCTGTTTACATGTACCTTCGACACCCTGTAACTGAGTCTCTCAACGTCCATTAATAAACCAGATTATTCTTGTGCCACCTGAGGTGTGCACTTGCCCACAAACACAGCACTTCAACAGAAAACAAGGGAGAAGAACACGCAGCCAGCTCTGCAATTTGAAGAAAAAATTATATTATCCAACATGGTAATTTATCTTAGGAGACATTTTGCACACATTAAGGAAATTATATTTGAGGAGTCGAGAATGTCTGTATGTCGCAGTGACCTTGTTTTATATTACCAGATTTTTGCATGAAGGATTACAGCACATGCTGTACTCTTCTGCCTCCTCACCGCATTTCACTGGCACTATTAAAATGCACTTTTTATTGACATCCTGACAATCACAGAAAGCTTGTGAGCTGCTTTTCTGTTGTTAAAGATAGTTGCGAGGAAGAAAAGAGATCCAGAAAACTCCAAAATAGGCCCATAAAGCCTTTATTGGCTGTTCATTATTCAGCCAGTGTATTTTGGGCCCGACTCCCTAATGAAGGCCGCGAGGCTCACATGTGTTGAATTCACAATATAGTGGAATACAGCTATTCCTGAGGTGGTATAAAAATAGGAAACGTTAGACTGTGCATGGTGTATATCTAGGTGTAAACCTAAAAGATGTCAAGGCAGAGCCATTCAGCTTTCCCTCCTTGCCTTCTGGGTCTTACTGTTTTCTGCCAGACACAAACCTGAAGGAGATAATTCAAGTCTGACAGCGAGGTATCCCCAGTGCTGCACAAATGCAGCCCTGCACTCACACTCGCACAACACAAATCACTTGCTGGTTGTGGGTTTTAAGAGGGTATCATTAATGCCTTTTGTGAGTTCACTGCAATATAATAGTTGGGCATAGACTCCGGATCCGTCTGGAAAAAACAGCTTTTGTTTTAAAGGCTAACCAAAACCAGAAGCAATGTGAGGACTCATCGATGTAGCAGGAAGGTGCCAGGCAGCAGTTACTGCAACACCACAAACATATATTGTGATTACATGTCCTTTGTTTAGCTCACATAGAAGGCAATTTACTGTAAAAATTTCATTTTCATGAAGACAGAGTCGAAAACCATAAAATCCTCATGAGGAAGCCGCGCAGAATTCGACTTGGTGGAAATTATGCGCTTTTTATAATCAACTGAGGAAATAAGTGAGAGCGTGCACAGTTTGGCTTTTTCATTATGCCTCTCCAAAGAGTTGCAAAGTGTTTTTGTTCAGACTGAGCCACAGAATCTTTAGCACACAGGGAAAACACTCATCAAATCTAATGCTTAACAGGCGGATCTGAGAGCGCCATTTCGGAGAACTTACTGGAAACAAGACTATCGTTTAAACTACACGCGTGAAACTTTAACTCAGAAGCACACGTGTGAAAATAAACAGCAATGAATCGTAAAAGTGAAAAAAATGAACACATCTTTTCAGCAAAGCTAATCTGAAACTAGACACTGACAAACACCCAGGGTTTGATCTGTTTTTCTGCCTGCCTAATCAAAGCGAATTAACCTCAAATGCAATAATAGCTCGAAGGATGCTTCAAAGACTCAGATAAGTGCAGACCCATTATGGTAGTTTGGCTGTTATACCCCTCTTGCAGCCATTTCCCTGAATGAGTCTCTCCAGTACAGCAAAAGCAGCCTCAGATCTCTGAACAAGCTCGTCCGTGTTCACATATTAAGGCTTATTTTCCTACGTCCTAATACTGCTGATAGATAATTCACACGATACCGCTGCGAGCACATCTTTATGTAACTAAATTATTAATCCGACACTGGGAAATTATATCTCTGGATTCTCAAAGTGAGCATGTTGCTGTTGTTGGGCGATTTCACTGTTTTTATGTCTGCAGCGCTTTTGTCTATCTTGAGTCTGGGAGATATATTTCAGGGAGCATCATCTAAATTTCCACATTTATGAATTTCTGGGTACTTGGGCTGTCAGTGTGCTGTACATAACTGTAAATTTACATTCAGTCTTTGATTTTTTTGCCATCAAACGATGTGTGCTCTGCAGCATATATTACGATGACAAATGGCAACACATTTCCCTATTCAATACGGACCGGAACGTATGCAGAAACATGTGGGGCCTGCACTGAAGCCTGGTTGAATGAATATATTCAGTGGTCTATGTTAGGAGAATCTGGTACATGAATGAGCCATACATATGAATGAATACATGAAAGTGCCAGATTTATTCGAATTAAAGTTGAAAATCCTTTCGCCGCCCTCATTACTCATTCTGCTATGGAGGTATTTGACAAGACTTTTAATGAAGAAGAATTCTAGCTTAATTTATATAACTAGATGTATCTACAGCGAGATAAGAGCTGGCTGAATCATCCAGAAATAGGAGCCCCTATACTCTGTTTCACTTATCCAGGCAGGCACTCCATCCTTTGGGATAACAGACATGGTACAGTCCAATGTATAAATGTATTTATATGTGCTTGTACACCACTCTTCATTTAATCTTTAGTTATTATTCATCTCTACCTCTCTTTGACATCTGTCTACTCACTCCCAACCAGTCATGGGAGATGGCTGCCCCATCCCTGAGCCTGGTGCTACTGGAGGCTTCTTCCTGTTAAATGAGAGTTTTTCCTTCCCGCTGTCGCCAAGTACTTACTAAAAGGATTGTTGGGGTTTTCTCTGTATTATTGTAGATTCTTTACTTTATAATATAAAGAGCCTTGAGGTGAGTGTTGTGATGCAGTGTTGAAGTTTATCAGATTTTAATAAAAAGAACAAATAACAAGCTAAATCACATTGATTCAACATTTAAGACTATTTTATGTGGTGTCACAACATTTGATAGTATTTTTTTTTATGCCAAAGCGAAGAACTTCCCTTGACACCTGAGGAAAGAATGTGTCACACTGACATCTGCTGCTTGCGATCGCCCTTCCCTCCGTTTTTTGCACATATCTGATCAATTATAATTTGATAGACAGTGTGGAGCACCAACAGACATGAAGCAATATTTACAAAGCAATGCTAATTAGATCAGCTCTCCTGCACAGCCCTGGGAGTAGTTTTTTATGCTTCTGCTATTATCACACCGAGCAGGATTGTGTTAGTGTTTGTCCATGTGCGAGCCAGAGTAATACAGTTACTTCTTCATCCAGTTGAGACTCAATTTCAAGAATCAGCTTGAACTTTAACATGCTATTTTTGGAACTTGCAAGTGACTCCAAATTATATTATCCATCAGATACAGACTCACCACTTCATTAGGTACATGCAGACATGGTCAAAACAACCTGCTGATGTTCAAACTGAGCATCAAAATAGGGAAGAAAGGTGATTTAAGTGACGTTGAATGTGGCATTGGTACTTTTTTTATGCCAAATGCACATTTCTATTTCTAAAACTGATGATCTACCAGGACTTTCTAGGGTTACAGAAAATGCCTTCGTGGTTTAATTAAGAGGTCAATGGAGAATGGTCAGATTGCTTTGGGCAAATAGTAAAGCAACAGTAACCCAAATGACCACTTGTTAATATTCAAAATAGGAGAAAAATGCACAGATGGGTTACAGCACCAGAACATCACTGCTGTAGCAGATTGGATGAATGCTGTTTGGTCTGCCGAATTTTTGCTGGAATATTAAAATGGTAGGGTCAAATCTAAGCCCTCTATCAGGCTTGTGGATGTGCCATAATGGTGTGGAGGCCCACTTTGGCTCACTTGAGCATCATTTAAATGCTACAGCCTACCCGAGTATTGCTGTGGACTCTGTCCATCCCTTTATCATCCCACAGTGTACCCTTCTTCTGATGGCTGCTTCTAGCAGGCTACATGCCATGTCACAAAGCTCGAGTCATGGTTTCTTGAATGTGCCAGTGAGTTCAGTGTATTCAGTGTACAGTCACCTGATCTCAATCCAATAGAGCATCTTTGGGATGCGATGGAACAGGATATTTCCATCATGGATGTGCAGTTGACAAATCTGGAGCAACTGTGTGATGCTATCATGCCAACATGGAGCGAAATCTCAGAGGAATGTTTCCAGCACCCTGTTGAACCTGTGCCATGAAGAATTAAGGCAGGTCTGAGGGCACAGGAGGGTCCAACCCGGTACTGACAAAGTGTCGGCTGACTGTATGTCACATATCACAGAAATGAGTGAAAAAATGTGTGAATCTATGCTACATTTGAATCTAGTTAATGCCAATGCCTCTTTTTTTCTTCAGATTGTGTTTTTAACTCGATGTTAAAACACATTAGATATTATTTTTGTTTTCTATGTGTTGCCTCTCTGTGCCAAGGTTTGTCTATGCGATAGCACAGTCACGTGAGTCAAATGGCCCAATCCTGCACATACAGGCTTATCTATTTGCGATGCAAATGTCTGAGAGCTAGATACTGAGCGCATTTCTCTCCAAGCAGCTCCAGTTATGAGCTTTCACAGGAAGAATTGCATGTATGATTATTTGCATTCCTCCCTTATTGTAATTCTGAAAACTGGTATGACTGTTTGCTGTTCTTATTGTCTAAATTCTACTGCCTAAGATCAAAGAAACAGAGACTTTTCTACAGTGCTTTTATCTATCCATAAAGCTACAGATCTTTTGGGCAGTGGGTGAAACTTGGCATTAAACGTCAGTAGTCACAAATGCACCCTTCTTCATAATGCATTCTCCAGGTTTGCTTTTCCTTTAACCTTTCATGACTTTTGCACACTTTTGTTTTGCACTCAAGTTTGAAGGCTGTTTATCCTCCGTTCAAGATTTAGGCATTTCTATTATTCACATCCCTGATGAGGCTACATGATCCCATTAGCTTCAAACACTGGCAGGCCACATGAGGTGGCAGCGACAAGCTGTCTGTGAGGAACTCTGTGTGCTCGGAACAGTGGGCCACTGTTAAACCTCATCTATGGCAGTATATCAGCAGCTAAACAATGGCATCTTCAGTGCAAGATGATAAATAAACCCACGTGGTTATGATAGCAAAACACATGAGTACTTTTTACGAAAGTTAATGTGTTTGATTACTGGCTTATAACATGTAAAACAGGTAGGAAGTAATAACCGAGACCTGAACAGACAGCTCTGCTGCTTTTTTCATCTCGTTTTATTCATATTTCAAAGAGATTTTTGACATGACCTGTTGAAGGTTAGTTGTGTTGTGTAGCTGCTTGACTGAGGCGAGTCTGCAGTGGCTGAAGCTGTAAAAATAACCACCTTAAAGCACTTGATTTTGGACTATTAATGGCTGCCAGGTATTCTGTATAATGCTCATGCTGATTGGGCGTACTCTTTTGGAGAACTGGATGGGCTTTCAGACTATTTGATGGAAACCTGTAGTTTTCAATTTCATTAGCAAAGCAAGCACAGCCACTCCCTCTTCTTAACTCACCAAAACACGCCAGCTTTGAGTGCCACTTCACCAGCCTCGCTCGTTCGCACTAAATGAATTCAGCCTCTGCATGACTCACTTAATCGAGGAACGAGACAAAAAAGCAATCCTGGCTCATTTGACGCACGGTACCTGCGAGTTCACAAAGTCACACGTCACCTGGTAGCCTGATATAGACCAGAGACAAAAGCATGGATGAAACCCGAGCTTACCAGCCTCTTTTCTGTTACCATGACGACCGCAGCAGGAGGAAAAAAAAAAGGCTCCGAGGACCTTTGGCAAAATGCTCCGCCCACTGGGGGGGGAATTCACAGATCTAACCTGGCAACCTGGAAACCTGGCAACCAAAAATTAATATAATCAACTTATTTAGATGGCAACATGAAATAATGAGGTGGTAGCAAATTGACATTCCCCCAACCCTCTTTACTCGTACACCAATTCATTTTCATCCCCGTCCTTCGTGGCCTTTTCACGGCATGCAACTGGATGCGGTTCAGGGCGTGTTTCTGCTGCTGGCAGGTGAAGAAGCAGGTTGAACAGGTTCTTCCCTGAATGCCACTCTGTCGGGCCCTCCTCCCTCCCTCCTTCTCTTCCTTCTCTCTCCAAGCCGACTGCTGATTCACTCTCACATGTTGGCAGCTGAGTGAAGAGATTTTGTTGCCTGTGCACCTGTTCTCATCTGATATAGCCTAAGAATAAGGTAAGGATTTACTGAGGGAGGGTTTTATTTATTTATTTATTTATTTATATTTTTGTCTTTCCAATTCACAGCAAACGTGTGAGGCTAAAAGCTGTCGGGAATATGCTTTTCAGGACCATATTTACTGTTATTTTTTTATGAATATTCACAAACCCCCTATCTTCATTCCACTTTTTGTTTTCACAGTGGCATTGTGTTTGATGATATTTGATTTGGTAGCTGTAACATTTACAGTTACACTTAACAATTGGCCGTACCCCGCAGGTTTTGTCACTGCTTCTTATTTTGAAAGTGTAAAAATAGAAGATTCAAAAACTGAAGAGCTTTTGTTTTCAACATGAAAGTAAGAAAACAAGTTGGTTGCTAGGTGCCACAACGTCACAACGAGTGACATACATACTTTAAGACTTTATATAACCTAGGCAGGGGAATAAGTGGTTGCCAGTTTTTACAGTTAAGAGCCTTAGAGCGATGTTTTGTACATTTAAAAACTGGGATGGATGAACTATTGAGATCTTTTAATCCAGAGTACGCACACTTTAAGATAAAAAAAATCAATCAAAATATGGCCTAACCACACAAATGCATTGATAAGCAGAGTCAACAAAGAGAATTTTCTTTTCTTCATACACTGTTGGGTAGGGCTGAGAGTTGGTTAAGAGTTCAACTGCTCTTAACCAGGAGTAGAAACACAGCTTGAAACTTCTGCTGTACGCAGAGGTTGCGTTCCACATGAATGTAAAATAAATTACAGTATATTGAGGGGTGATAATAACTTCAGACAGCTAAAATGTCAGATAATTAAGAAGGATACGCTGTCGCCAGGTGTTTACAGGAATCACATTAGTGTCCCTTTCAGCCTGCGTGAGTGTGTCTGTGTGATGTTGATGAAGGCACGGCTGACTGAGCTGTTGAGATGATAGCTTGCGCTCTGACAGACTGGCATAGTGGGAGCTCTTTTCAACAGATGGCTTCTCTGAGTGCGAAGGGTCAGAAGCAAAATTCTCTCCCCGTTGCCGTGAACTTGCTGCTGCGCGAAGACTAGTTGGCGGGTCAAAATATTCTCTGGGCGCAGCTCGCTGCTGTAATTTCTTTTTTTCTTAATGGTTCAGAGTAGTTGTTGTTCATAGCTATGCACTGTGTCACAGGATCAAAGTGGGCATAGCTGGTTTGAAATTGCACGGCCCACATGTGCCATCCAAAGATGGTGGTAGAGTCTGTGTCTGAACAGGTCAGCTGCACAATGTTTTTCTATGTGTTTTTAAAGCGAGTTGACAATTACCAATAATACTCTGGTCTTTGCATTATAGAGAAACTACTTCCATGCTGATCGTGTGCTCATTTGAACAATCAAACAACAAAACACAACAGTGACGCTGCTGAGCTGCTTGTAAAACTGGTTCCACATTAACTGGTTTCCTTTACACGAGCTTCTCAAGATGCCTGCAGCGTAATTAGACTTTTATCCTCCACAGAGTGCTCAGTTGAGAGCTGTTGTCTTAAAATTGATGGTGTACTGTGAAGACGCGAGACGGGAAATGTGGGGAGAAAGAGGAAGGATGAAAAGTTCACACAGTATTCCAAAATCCATCAAGCGACGGGAGAGGCAGGAGGTGCATTAGTGTGTCACTTAAAAGCGCCACTTTGTTATTTTCCACCGCTGCAGTGTTATGAGCTCTAACTTGTTCCCGCCATTCTGCTGCTGGACTGAAACATTTTTTTGTGTGTGTTGCACGATCGGTGAACACGAACGAGCCCGACTGATCCTGCGGCAGGCTGAAAAAGCAAAACACACACGTCCCCCCCCCCCGCCCATTTGTTTCTCGGAAAACAAAAAAAGACCAGCACGAAAACAAAGTCGTCGGATGATAACAAGCTTGTCGAAAAGCTAACCAGCGATTGAACAATCCCTGGCTGATTGTGAGTTGTCAGTCAAAACAACTGAGCAGTGCTATTTTAAAGCTAACATCAGCAGTTTCAAGGAAATACAAACTGTATTCAAAACATAACGAATATACACGCTTGGGTTTTCCTTTTTGCCAGATTATCAATCCCGATGAGCTAAAAACAAAGTACTTCCTTGATGTTTTTAGCACCTTTGTTGAACATGTCAAAACAGGTAAAACCGGAAATGTGAAATTCCCAGATTTGCAAGTGAAGCCTCTGTTGCTCCAGGCGCCAATGTTACACACTGTACACTGAGCCTCTCGTGCTGATTATAACAAGCATGAATTTAGAACAAAGCAACTGATCAACAAAGTGACTCACAGCAAGAGTGCCCTGTAGGGATTTGCAGTCATTTGTGTACTGGAGTGAAGCCGAGGGGAGAACACATAGCTCACAGGGCACTCGCACAATTCACACTGTCAAAAAGCCACAGATCTCACCAGAGATTGTGTCGGGGCTATGCAGACATCGTAGGGGATGACTGCTTAGAAATTTGCCAACAAGCTCCCGAATGTGTCCGTTGAGCAGCTCTCTGAAAGTCAGGTGGTGGCGTGGAATTCAAGGATTTTTATTATGACTCATGTCAGTGAAGCTGACCTTCACCCCTCAAGCAGGTGTTTTGGTTGCATTTTGGAAAATGCGGGGAAGAAAAAAAATCAGGCTGGAGATGTTTTGTTGTTTTTGAGTCTTCCAGTGTGGCCAGGCGGACTTTGAAGGCTGTGATGAACACACATTTAGCACCTGTGGGTCCTTCCTGATGGTGCTTATACTCAGCAGGTGGTAAACAGACTTTTCAGACGCTCAAAGAAAACAGGGGGGGAAGGAAATAACAGAAAAGCTGTTTTTCATCCTTTAGCTTTTATTTGAATCAAAAATTCATTTTGTGCCCAACCTCCAATCTCCCTATGTTTTGAAGAAAAAAAAAAACACATTAAAGCAACAAAAATAAACAGCCCGTCGGGAACATGTCTGTCAATGTGCAATTTAACAAAACTCTGGTAAAGTACAAGTGTAGAACTGGGAAAACGAGGACTTGTAATTGTTATAATCCACAATATTAATTAAAATTATCACTGGTTAGGTTAGGAACAATGCAATGTAAATGTCATGCATCTTTTTCTAATTATAAAAATAGCCCATGGTATATTAATGTTAATATCACATCCACACTCTTTTTAGAGGGGCAGGTTTGCTCGGCTATCGTTAGCTTTGATGCCCTTTTGGGAAATTTTACAATGCAAAATGGATAAATGTTGCAGCTGAGTTTTGATCGTGTAAAAAGCAGATTGCAAAGTAACTTTAACTTTAAAAGTCGGGTTTCAATGTTTCTTGACGATGGATATTTATCTGCTGGAGGTGGTCACGGGCACGTGGTGCAATCAGCAGCTTTCAAAGAAGTGAGGAAGATGACCTTAAAGAAGCAACTCGCACGAAGGTGACCTCGATGAATAAATCTGCGACAAAATGAAAATAAAAATTCCAAAAATAGATGAACAAAATGAGTCTTCTAAAAGAAGTTATGCAGCCCTCAAAAAACAACCAAACAACCAAACAACCAAACAAACAACCAAACAACCAACCAACCAAACAACCAACCAAACAACCAACCAAACAAACAACCAACCAACCAACCAACCAACTGAGCTTGGCAGTGACATCACATGATGGAGTGAGCTGAAGTTAGTGTCAGTATTAAGGTATACTCTCAACCAAATGTAGAAATATTGAAGTTATCTTCATTGTTTTTGGACAACAACAGCAGACTTGGCTTTCCTTAAGACAGCCTGTCAATACAGCTCATCCAATGACATTTCTTATTGACTAATACTTTTTCCAGACACTAACAAATTCTGTTCAGCCTCCTCCTTATTGCCACGGGCAGGTTGTCATATCATATGGTATTTGAGTTACTGAGTACTTACTAAGGATACTTTCAATTAAGCTGACATAGTTAGTTGTGGCTAACTCCAAAGGCCCTTAACATCCTGTTAAGAATAATCTCTGATTAGCTTTCTTGTACAGACATATATACATACATATGCTACGATCGTTACAGACGATTATTATTATTATTTTATCATTTATGTTTTTAAATTAACAATTTGTATTTAAAGAAGTCAAATAATGCGTATGTTTTTTCATGTGTTTCAGAGTAACAACAAAAGGGAAAATGAGACTTCTGCTCCTTCTCCTGCTTGTCCAAGCATTCCACCTGGCATCACTCCAATATACAACAGACTCTCCAGGGAGAACGATTGATAAGAGTTGGTTGCGTGCACGAGGCAAAATTCCACAAGGAAGTGAGAATGCTACGGTTACTAAAGGAAACGATGAGGGAGCTGATGTTACAGAGTCAAATAATGACTACAGTGGGACAGCATCTGGCTCAATGGTACCATATTCAGGAGAAGAGGAAAACAGTGGAAATGAGAAATGGGAGGATCAGAATGTTACCACCACGACCCTGAGTCCTGAAGTTCAAAACGGTACGATCGAGCTAACCGAGCTGCCGCCGACCACAACCACAGATCCCACAAACACAAGCCAGATCAACATGACGGAAACTGAAGGGGAATTTAATAAAACGCTGACCCCGCGAAACTCCACCAGCTTCCCAGATTACTCTAATCGCACAGATTTAGAGTCACAAACCTCAGTTCCAGAGACCAACACTACAGAAGAGCACACAACAACCAGCACAACAACTCTGACCACAAAAGCGGTGCCAGGGATGAACGCGACAACCACCACATCTTCACCTACAACGGTGTTTCTTCCCGATGTCCCGGAGACTACAACTGCTGCTGCTCCAAACACGCCTGAGAAGGTCAACAAGACTGACAAAAGCGCGGGCTTAGCGGGCAGCTCCGATACAGGTACTGGTGCAGTCTGCGTAACAGAATCTGCTCCACATTTGTGTGTCTGATCCTGAAGGCAAAAGGCAGATGGACAGTCGGAGAATATGCTGTCTGTGTGAAAGTTTTAGAAGATTTTGACTTGACTTAATTAATGCGGGTTGAGGCATCAGAATAAGATCCATGAGGCGGCAAAGGAGGATTTAAAACTACTTAGCGATGACCTCTATGCTCGGTGCTCATGAGGAAAATATTATCATGTCATATGTTTAACAAATTGCTTTTTTACATCCCTTTCCTGGGCCATATTTGCCAGCATCTATTTTCCCACTGGAAGAGGACAAATAAACCTTTTTTTTAAAAGCAAAGGTTGGATTGGGTTTCAAGTCCTATCGAGGTGGCTGCTATGAGCAAAGGAGTCTATTACAACCACCTTCTCAGCCGAACAATGAAACCCTGTTTTAGGGGGGAAAAAACTTGAAAGAGAAAGCGAGGGACTGAGGTCAGAGATACTTGTGCAAGGGCGTGAGACTGGACTTTGGTGTTGACCACCAGATCAGGAAGATAAGACTGGAAAGGAAATTTATATTTCTTAATCAGTGCGTAAGCTAATAGAAGACCACAGTACAAAAAACAAAACCTTTGCAGAGCTGGTGCAGTGGGGATTAAAATGGCACAGCTCGTGGACAGATGGGACAGTAGGACATAACACTAACAGATGATGGCAATAGGCAGCAGGAAAACAGATGTGAAATTGTGGGCAGCACAAAATGATAAAAAAAAGCTCCATAGTTATCATGACAGGAACAGCATGTGCACAGAAACTGTAGAAAAGCACAGAGTACAGATAAACAGTCTATATGTAAGATCCCACAAGGCACCTTAGCTTTCTCTGACACTAACTGACAATTAGCTAATCACCTCACTTACTCAGCTACAATCCATACAGACCTGTTAGTAACTCTGTGTGGGAAATGCCTGTGGGAATTACCTAATAATGGGGTGGATGACATGGGTAGCTTTTAAGGATATCCTAGAAAAATACTGAGCTTTTTCAAGGTTTCCAGATTCATCCTAAAGAGAACACGACGTGTATCTGTGCCAAATTTCAGAGCAGTCCAGTTCGTAGTCGTTGATCTACGATACCGTCCATTCAGTAAAACTGTGAACAACTCTCTACACAATTTTAGACTAACTTTATTTGCCTGTGTTTGTACATTTTTGTCATCATGAGATGAAAATTTAAGAAAAAACTGATAACTTGCAGTTCAATTTGTTTGCCAACCTTAAAAGGTTGCGAGCTAACTTAAAAATAATTTCCCAGCAGGAGCAACAATTGCTAAAATCTTTATTTCCACCTACGTTTCATTATGTTTACTTTAAAGTAAAAAAAAACAAAAAAACTTGCTGCTAAAGATGACAAGAATAGAAAAACACTTAATGAAACAAGTCTTGTGGTTCAGCCTGCCTTGGATTACGGGTAAATTGATCCTAGCAAGTCTGTCAATTGAGCCGTTTCTAGATGAACAAAGTCACTGAATTATTTATGTGTGAGCCCTGACAAAATACCACTCGAGTATTTCTCTGTCAAAGGATGTTGAAGACGACTCTATCACTTTCAAAAACAATTATTTTCCACTGCTGTTGCCTTGGACACATACATTAAAATAGAAGAGCAGCAAACATTTATGTCATATACAAATAAAACCCAATTTTTTTTGAAAAAACAACAACAACAAAAAGTCAATAGGCTAGTTATTGTTTCACAGTTTCCATTTAAACAGTTGTTATATATAATTTAATGACAACTTGAATGCTATTCATGAAGTATTCAGCCAAATTTCACCACATTTAGATTACGATCACAACCTGCTGCCTTAAAATATTCAAATGTATTCCAGAAATTATCATGAATTTGGCATGTTAATTGCATTAATTATCACAGCGTAAATTATACAATTCTGAATAATTGTGATGTATCACCATGCAATGCGTTACGGCTCTGAACGCAATTTGAAAAACACATTTTAGCCATAATTAGTCGACAATTATCCCTCAAAGATGCCAAACGATGTAAATAATTTCTCGTTGACAAATTATCTGTGACTCTCTCCCACCCCCACAACCCTTCACTCCTCAGACGAAGGTTTCGCAACAGATCCCCAGATCAGTAAACGACACAACGCCTGGGGAGCAGTGCTGGGAACAGCCGTGGCTGTGACATTTGTGGGACTGGTGGCCTTCGTAATCCTGAAGAAGAAACAACAGAAGGCCTTCTCTCACAGGAAGCTGGTTGAGGAGTATCCTTCCGAGCCAGGTATGTGTGTTCCTTCGCGCTATAAAGTAACAGATCGTTCGCTTTAATCAGGGTTGCCGACTTGATAGCTATCGAAAGACTCTCATATTTAATAAAACGTCTGGCAGCAGACTATTAAATTATGCCGAGAAATGTAGTGCTGAGATAAAACTGTGCTAATGCCTTTGTCAGTGCTTCATAATGAGCCACTATAACTCACTTATCCCCTCGTATTTAAGGTAACTGGCTGCTGGATAGTGCCGCAGTCCCCTTTACAAAAAGAAAAAAAAGTTGGCTGTTTAACATAGTGACAAAAGAGAGAGGTGCTGCTCTCTCTTACTCTCTCTCCCTTTCTCACACACACACACACACACACACACACACACACACACACACACACACACACACACACACACACACAAGTGCATAACTAATCCTGTTTTAATAAGGCAACCCTCCCATAATAAGGTAACCTCACCATGCAAAATAGGATCATGTACTATGATAGTTTCTAATCTGTTGCTTTCCTGCCATGAACTTAGAGGGAAACAGCACTTTGTTGTCACAGTTCCCCTACACGCCCTCGTACATAACCTTCCTTCATCTCCAGTTAAATTCATTAAAGTGCACACAGATATGCACGTGGGACTCATGACTACACGGGCGATTAGCTGGCAAAGTGCATCTAGTGAAGGCCGGCTTGAAAATGTACCTGCACTTTCCAGATGAGTCACATTCCATCTTAAGCCGTACACCCACGACAATGTAAGAGAAACAGGGTGGCAACTGAAAAACATATACTCTTGACAACACCCAACATTGTTAAAAGAAACTCCTCTGGTAACAAAGGCAGAGTTACAAAATGGAAAGGAAGAAAACCTCTTTGGTAATGCAGTCGCTCAGTATTGCGCAGTATAACTCGAAGAGTGTAGAGCACTTGATAAACTGCTTGGCAGTTCACCAGTAAAGTGACGTGATATGACTGCCTACTTGCAGCCCATGTATGTAAATTATGCGCTTAATGCAAACAAGCCCACAAGCTTCATGTGCAGAAATGAATGATTAAAAGAGCTCGCGAGAGGCAAGAGGTAGCCAGACACTGTGGGTCTGTGTGGTTGTTCCTCTATGGCTGTTATCATCCAATAACCTTGCTAGTACTGCAAGAGTTGTTTTCTGCATGTAGTGTTTGTATCTGTGTGTGGTAAACTGTCATCAATTGTACATGTGAGCCAGAGAGTCTCAGGCTGAAGAAGCGTTTTTGAACTTGCAAACACAGTGTTTTTCTTCCCCGGGATTTATTTCAGTGATAGAAACATCAAGTGCTCAACTGATCTCAGTGTTGTCATTGATGTCAGTGACATTGCCTCATACAGGTATCAAATATCGGAATGTTTTTAATAACAACAAGCGTCTGTTTTATGACACAGCAGATTTAAAATAGCAAGCTAATGGTTAAAAGAGCTAACTATAACTGAACAAAAGCTAGGGGACATTTTTAATACCGAAGTAGTCTTACCTACAAAAACGTGGATAATTTATGTGTTAACACATTGCCACATTCTACCCAGGAGTGGACAGACCAGCAAACTCATCTCAAGGTCAGACCATTTAATCCCCAGCAAAAGCAAAATTGCAACAACCCGTCCACCAAAAAACAAAAGTTGACCATTATATGTGTTATTGATGAAAGGGTTTTCAAGTCAGTCTGACAGGTCTGTGGGGGTACATGAGATTAAAAAAAAATGGAACTGGTGACTTTTAGAATCGCTTACACAACACAAGTTGAGTAAGCGGTATAGCCCCAAGTGTCACTTTAGCCCTGGCCTTTACAATCGCTCCTTCTCTTCTTAGACTCTTCGTTTGCACAAGCAAAGCAACTCCAGAAAACAACACAAGTAATATAAACCCAACATAAGATTGTTTAGGATTTATTACCTGTCCTTCTTGCTACACTGAGTATATTTTCACAGCAGATCCTTAAGGGCTTGCGACATTATCTCTGTGATGCAGTTATTTTCAGGTTAAGTGTAATTTATGTCTTAGGTGTGTCCACTTACCTTCGATCTATCTTATTTATTAATCGGAGTTAGGTGTAGTGATTTCCTATATAATGCTCCATGGTACTTGTAGGTGCAGAGGAAAACAATTATTCAGCAGGGACAATAGCAGCACATTCAGGAAAAGAGCTTTGTGTTATTGATTTTTGTTAAGGTTATTTCAAAATGGAGCCTCAAGAAGAGAGCTCTTGCTCTTTGCTTTTAGGGTATGTTTTTGCTGTCAAAGCCACTGTGTAATGGTAGTGTGTTAATAAATCAGTAGACTGCTCCTTTTTGTGTACTTGGTTACCTTATGCTGGAAATAAAAGCATTACAACAGAAAACCTAGGAGTCAAAGACATAGGATTGGACCACTGACAGCGGTCTACTCTTTAATCTTCCACCTCAACAAGTTAATTAGAGTACTTTTCTTTTTGCAAAAGACAAGGTGTATGCTATAAATATTTAATATTGTCTACTTTCCAGTTCTCAGATTAGACAGCAGTGAGCCTATGGACTTGAAGTTTGGTGCCTACTACAACCCAGGAGTACAAGGGGACACCATCCAAATGTCCAACCTTCCAGGACGCCGTTGAAACTACAAAGTCATGAACTCCCTTTCAAAAAATGTTTGCCAGCTATGATTATTGGCATTCAGTAGACAGCTTACTGTCTAATGTGTGGATTTTTGTAAATAAGATGGTCTGAGAGTGGCATTTGTGGATGGGAATTACAAAGTGAATTATGTAGGTCTCTTGTCAGCCACAGATGATACTTATGTCAGATTATGTATTACGTTAATCAGATTTGCTGTATTTAACTAGGAATCACTGAAGGCAATCCATCTGAGTACACCGAGAAAGCCAAAATGAGCTGTTAGCCATTTATGTGTGTTGCCAAAGGGAATCAAAGACAGTCTTTCCTAATGAAGAATTTGCTTTGCAGTCAGTGAACAATGTCAAAATCAAAAGTTTTTGCCCTACTTTTAAACATATGTAGCCTGGCTAAATTAACCAGCCCAGAACACAGATTATCTTTGGGGTTCTTTTAATCTGAATGATAAAGTAAGTGCTCAGAAGAAAATAACAAGGTTGTAAAAATAAAGAAATAAAATTGTTACAGACAGCTCCTATCCAGTAACAGCTTTGTGCTCTGGTAACCCACTGCTACTGCAGGTTATTTCCCCAACTTTATCAGCATCTGGAACTCAAGGACATCTAGCGTCATTTCGTGTCTGATATAAACCCAAACATAAATAAAACAAAACTTAGCAGTGCAAAAATAACTGTAGTGGCTTCTCCTGCATAGATACAGAGCCAAGATTAAACAGTTAACACGGTACATTTCCCTCTTACCCACAGAGATAGTATAATACAAGTGTGAACTCAAATACATACAGTGCATTAATCCAGCAGAAAACGGAATATGGATCCCTCTGAGACGAACGGCGAAGTTGGTGGCAGCTACTCCTGGTGCCTTAACTGTTGCACACTTTGCGTTCAAAACAGATCACGCAGCGCAAAAAAGGCATTGCACACCCACATAACACCAATGCAAGCTAGCACTCGTGCATGTCTCCGTAGATCCCCATGATCCCTTCCGCTCTCAGAGGTACCCCAAAAGAAAAACAGTGCCATCCAGTGGCATGTCCCATAATATCGAACTTCCACCCGGCTACATACTCCCCTGCTTAAGAGTCAACGTCCCCGGTGACTCAATTGGTATATCTCAACTCATGCACTGCTTCCTTAAAGAGAGCAGTACCCAAATTAGTCAACAACTGAGACAGTACCTCAGGGCTCAAGGTGATGGCATGACATGCTGATACAGGGACATGGTAAGGGTTTGAATGCACTCCAGCATTAGCTCTTTTACTCCGACGGGGCACTGGTGTTGGTGGAATGACCCCAATATCCCTGTTAGTTTCAGTAGCAACTGTCTCTGGTGTGGACACCTGCTCAGAGTCAGATGGTACAGTAACACGAGCATCATCAGTGTTTACAGACTCAGAAATGTCGCTGCTTTGAACTGCTTCATCAGACCCCTGCTCTGCACTTGGGTATGAGGTTTCTCCGAACAACACATACTCAGGATCTGGATCTGAACAGCCTGTTTTCTCTTCTGTCCTAGGACTCACTACCACAGGGGATTCATTATTTTTCTTTTTCCTGGGTGCAGGAATTGGGCCAATACAAGGTCTAAGGTTAGCTCTGTGAACCCGTTTTACTGGCCCACCCTCCACCGGCTCCACTGCATGTGTGCTGCCCTGGACTTCGACAACCCTATAAACCACAGGGCTCCAGGCGTCCTGAATTTTGTTCCTGCCTTGGGGCCAGTGTCGCAGATAAACTAACTGACCTACTTCAACAGGGGGGCAATAGACTCGGGTTTTGTCCAGCTCAAGCCTTTCCGCTGCTTTCTGCTCCGTGTACTGCCTTGCTCTGTTATGTGCTTCATTTAAGCGCTGCTGATGCACAACCAGCCAGTCATGTCTCTTATCAAGCACCTGCTCCTGCCCCAGTAAAGCATCTACAGGAAGGTGGGGGTGCACTCCAAACATGAGGTAATACGGCGAGTGCCCTGTGGTGGCATGGGGAGTCACATTGTACGCATAGACCAATTCTGGCAAATACTCAGGCCAACGGCGTTTCTTGTCAGGTGGGAGGGTACGCAATAGGTCATGAAGTGTCCTATTGAAACGTTCACATTGTGCATTACCTTGGGGATGATGTGGTGTAGTACGGCTTTTTTTTAACCCCATATAACTTGCACAGTTCCTGAATCACATCACTTTCAAAATTTCTGCCCTGATCAGAATGTAACCTCTCTGGTACGCCATACCTCATGAACCACTCTCTAAGCAAAATCTTAGCAGTTGTATCAGCTTTCTGGTCGCGTGTGGGGAAAGCTTGTGTGAACTTGGTGAAAACATCTGTAACCACCAACACATTTTCCCGTCCATCTGAGGCTGGCTCCAACATGCTAAAATCTACTGCAACCACTTCAAGAGGTCTAGTGGCCAAAAAAGGCTTGACAGGGGCATGAATCTTGGGCTGTGGCAACTTAGTAAGCACACATCTGTAGCATTTCTTAATCCACTGGTCCACTTCTTCATACATACCAACCCAAAAACATCTCTGTCTTAACAGATTCTGGGTCCGCTCCACCCCCTGATGCCCCATCTGATCATGCACACTCCCCAGTACAGCTTCCTTTAAACAAGCTGGCAAAAGGAGCTGCTGACACCTCCCCAAATGTCCATCCTCAATGACCCGATACAACAATCCCTCCAACTCCATGATACGTGACCACTGCCGGAGCAGAGAAATCACAGACTTAGCCAAACCTCTCCTCTGCTGGTGTGTGGGTTTCTTCTTTTTGTCCCAAAACTGCCTAAAGGACTTGATAGTAGGGTCAGAGCACTGAAACTGTCGCAACTCTTCCTTAGAATACCCTGGCAGAGTGGGTGTATTCCCTTGGGAATCAGTAAAATGGGTGTCTTGCTCAACTGCTGTGACCCGGGCCTGCCTCACCTGACAACATTTTACACCTGCACTTACTAAGTCCAGGCCTAGCGTTGTCCCTCTGCTGACAAGGTTACAGATGGATATGCATCCATCAAACTCCTCCTCATCTCCTGCAGGCTGGGGCTCCCCTGCTAATGGCTGTCTAGAGAGGGTATCGGCTGCTGTGTTACACCGACCAGGACGATACTGCACCTCAAAGTCAAATGGCGCTAACTGGGCAACCCAGCGCTGTTCAATGGCTCCCAGCTTTGCTGAGTTCAGGTGGCAGAGGGGGTTGTTATCTGTCACAACTGTGAATTTGGAGCCTAAGAGATACCCCCTAAACTTCTCAGACACAGCCCATTTAAGGGCGAGGAGCTCTAATTTCATGCTGCTATAGTTTCTGTCATTTCTCTCTGCATTTCTCAACCTTCGGCTGGCGTATGCTATAACACGTTTCCTGCCACCCTGCACCTGATAAAGAACTGCTCCCAGTCCTAAACTGCTGGCATCCGTCTCAACAACAAATGGCAGTGAGAAATCAGCATAAGCAAGTAGGGGGGCACTCGTGAGCTTCTCTTTCAGCTGTTCAAATGACTCTTGACAAGATGGCGTCCACACACTTTCCAGCAAGTTTTTATATTTAGCTGGACTGTCCTCCTTGCCCCATGCATTAATCAGATCATGCAAAGGACCTGCCAGCTGCGAAAATCCATGGAGAAATCTCCTGTAATAACTGCAAAAACCCAGGAAGGATCTCAGCTCTTTAACTGTGGTGGGTACTGGCCACTGCCTCACTGCAGCTATCTTGTCTGGGTCCGTACCTATCCCTTCAGCTGAGATCTGGTGACCCAAAAAGCGTACACTAGATTGGAGAAAATGACATTTCTCCACCTTAACCTTCAGCCCAGTTTCCCTGAGTCTCTGCAACACTGTCTGAAGACGTGTCAAATGGTCTTCAAAAGTTGATGAGTAGACTAATATGTCATCTAGGTACACGAGCATGATCTGAAGGATTAAGTCACTCATAGTGGCCTGCATGAGTCTTTGGAAAGTGGCTGGACCGTTACACACACCAAAGGGCAATCTAGTATATTCAAACAACCCAAATGGGGTTGTAAAAGCAGTCTTGTGCCTGTCTCTTTCGTGAACTGCCACTTGATGATAGCCACTTGCCAGGTCGATAGTCGAGAAAAACCTTGCACCATGTAATGCATCAAAGGATTCATCTATACGGGGCAAAGGAAAGGCATCACGTCTGGTCTTGGCATTTAGCCGCCTGTAATCGACACATAACCTCAAGCTGTTGTCTGTCTTCCTCACCAGCACAATGGGCGATGCATAGGCACTAGTGCTTTCTTTGATCACACCCTTTTTCAGAAGCTGGGTTATGTGTTCTCGCACCTCTTTGCACTGTGTTGGAGGTATCCGTCGGTAGGCCTGAGTGACCGGGACATCATCGACTAGGTGTATCTCATGACTGATCTTCTCTGTATAACCTAGATCTTCATCCTTGAAAGCAAAAACATCTGCATACTGAGCCAAAAGTGCAGCTAATTTGGTCTGTTCCTCTTGGGAGCCACTAATGCTCAGCTGCTCTATCAGCAATTTCAGTTCACCATCAGATTCTTTAGCCCCTTCCTTATTCAGTGACACTTCCTCGTGGTCAGCAGAGATACGATTAAACTGCACCTCAGCTGCATTTTCAACACACTCCACTACAGTAAGCATACCAAGTCTGGTCCGGGGAGCCAACCACACATCTTCCTGAGAGAAGTTCACAACTTGAACTGGAAACACGTGCCTGTCAGTTTCAACAAGAGTAGGAACAACAACCAAACCACTGGGAACGAGCGTGTTGGTTGGCTCAAGTAACATTAAGGTCTGGTCATCTGAAACTTTCCCAAGCCCTCTAGCAAATACTGTGGCCACGGATGATGCTGGCACGTGTACAGTATTTTTACCAGCTAACCGGGCGATGGATGACCTCTCTAATACTTCGCAGGCTTGCACCCTCTGAAAAGCTTCTCCCCAAGCAGCATTTAACTCTCCTCCGAGAGTTGAATCAAAACTAGCAATGGCTAGCTCCTTACATCTCTTTATTATGTTCATTCCAACAAGAACAGGGGGGGATCCCTCTAGTCTGCTGGCACCTTTTCCCACCTGCTGTTCCACATCATTTTCCTGCACCTTAACTTTAGCTGACATTAGCTCTTGGTCCTGTGGCCCTCCTGGTTCTGGGGCGGGGTCCCTGACTACCAAAAACCCACACTCCTGCGCTGTTAACCCCATGACCTGCACATCCAGCTCAATGTAACCTATATAAGGAATTGGCAATGAGTTAGCTGCAGTCAATTTAAGCCATTTAGCTGTAGGGGTTACATCATCATCTTCACCCATTAGGTGTTGTCGGAAAAATGCCTCTGAGATGGTGCTAACCTGGCTCCCTGTATCCAAAAGGGTTCTAGCCTTAATCCCTCCCACCTCAATTTCAACTTCAGGACATTTACCAACTGCTCTGTCAAAAAATCTCTCACGAGTTAGGGTCTTTGAGCCAGTAGTCTCCCCTCGAATTGCCCGGCTCTTGGCAACCGAGGTGGCTAGTTTCCCTGACCAGGTGCAGGAACAGAAACTGGAGAGGCTCCTTGCTTAAGGGTTTTGCACTCCCTAGCAATGTGTCCAACTCCCTTACACTTGAAACAGATGGGCTTCCCATCATCAGTGAACTGGAACTTTGATCTGGGAATCCCACGTTTAGGGGCCCTTTCTCCGGATGTAACACTCTCCCTAACCACACTGAGTAACTCCCCAATAGCCTTGCCCTGCTCAGAAACCACCTTAAGGATTTCATCTAGAGTTGCAGATGACCTATCTGGAGCTTCACGGGTACTCTGATCCCTTGCAACCGCACTGTCACTTAATATGGGCCTGCTCTTGGCAACTCTGGTGCCACTAGGTTTTTCTTCCATCGACCAAGCAATTGCTTCCTGACGTACATCAAAAAGCGTAGACTCTGGCTTTTCCCTCACCATCTTGCGAAGCTCCCTTCGCAGAGTGGAGTCTCTTACTCCCTCCACAAACTGGTCTCTAACTGCCATCTTTGTGTCTCTTACTGCATCAGGCCTTTGTTTAAGGGCTAAGCGGAGGATCTGGGACAGAGCGTGTGAGTACTCAAAGAAATCTTCACCTTCTAGCTGGAAACGGCTAAAAAAGGTTTGCAGTAACTGTGCTACACTGCGCCTCTCACCATAAGCTTCTCTGAGAAAACAAAATATTTCTTCGGGTTCAATTTGCTCTCCCCCAGTACATAACTTGATCTCTTCAAGTGCAGAACCCCTGAGGAGGGAAAAAATGAAGTCAACCTGATCATCATTACCCAAGCCTCTAGTTCTGATACCCCTCTGTACTTCATCAATAAACTCCTCTACAGAACGTCCATCTACGGTTGCATCCCCACTAAAGGGTTGAATAGGTCGCTCTCGCGGCAGATATACATATGACCTACTTGCCCCGTCACTCAAAGCAGTTATCCTGGCCATAGCCTGGTCATGTTTGTTACTCAGTTCTGACAATTTTGCCTGAAGCTCAGTGACAGGGTCCCTTGCGGTGGCCCCCGCCAAACCCTGGTCATCGTCACTGTTTGTGTCTGACATAATGAAATGTCTGTGTCCAGATTAGTCTTTGGTCAGGATGCAGAAATTGCCTTAGCAGTCTATTCAGCTAGGTGCCACTGATGTCCTCTTCTCCTCTGGAAAGAATCCTTCCCTCGATCGAAATCACCCTCTTCTGGAAAGACTGGCCACTGCTCCTCTGCACACCTCTGGTATGGCCTCAATCGTCCGATCCTTTCCAATCCCTCGCATCGCAGGTGACCACCACTACAGTTATTTCTTGCACCGTAAAATAACCTACTTAAACGGAAACCCATAAAAAACAAAATCGCTGAGCTGCCACTTTTGCAGATACCCCACTCCTGGTACCAAATTGTGTAGCCTGGCTAAATTAACCAGCCCAGAACACAGATTATCTTTGGGGTTCTTTTAATCTGAATGATAAAGTAAGTGCTCAGAAGAAAATAACAAGGTTGTAAAAATAAAGAAATAAAATTGTTACAGACAGCTCCTATCCAGTAACAGCTTTGTGCTCTGGTAACCCACTGCTACTGCAGGTTATTTCCCCAACTTTATCAGCATCTGGAACTCAAGGACATCTAGCGTCATTTCGTGTCTGATATAAACCCAAACATAAATAAAACAAAACTTAGCAGTGCAAAAATAACTGTAGTGGCTTCTCCTGCATAGATACAGAGCCAAGATTAAACAGTTAACACGGTACATTTCCCTCTTACCCACAGAGATAGTATAATACAAGTGTGAACTCAAATACATACAGTGCATTAATCCAGCAGAAAACGGAATATGGATCCCTCTGAGACGAACGGCGAAGTTGGTGGCAGCTACTCCTGGTGCCTTAACTGTTGCACACTTTGCGTTCAAAACAGATCACGCAGCGCAAAAAAGGCATTGCACACCCACATAACACCAATGCAAGCTAGCACTCGTGCATGTCTCCGTAGATCCCCATGATCCCTTCCGCTCTCAGAGGTACCCCAAAAGAAAAACAGTGCCATCCAGTGGCATGTCCCATAATATCGAACTTCCACCCGGCTACACATATTTGTGTGAATGGCACCAACAGAATTCAGTTAATGACCAGCAAAACAGAAACATTAGCATAAAAGCACATCAAAGCACAACGAGGTTCCAGCTGATGCAAAATGTTTGAAAAAAAAATAGCACTGATGTCCTGCCGTCTAAATAGCAGACGACACAGCTGGCCTATCGAGGCCTTTGCAACAAAATTCAGAAGCCGTGGTGAACAATAACATTATCCATATCACCAATCACATGCTGTTACAGCATAAGGTAGGCAATAAGCAGTTAAATTCAAACTGTGCTTTTCAGATATTCCACAACTGGCAGTCAGAGTCAGAGAATTGAAGCGTCAAAGCCAAAGACTTCAGTTTGTTTTCTACACACTAGTGACTGAGAGGGAGGGAGGCTGGGTGCTGCGTTGTTATTCATAGGCTGAGATTTTGGTATTCTGGAAGGGAGCTGTGTATTTGGTCTACGCACTACTCAGAAGCAACAACTATATCAACATAATATACCGTTTAAATCTTCTGACCTCCAGGTGTCCAAACACAGATTTGACTTTCTCGTAGTGACTGTGTGCACATCGGTACATACTGTTTACCTGCAGCATAACCACAGCAAATTTAGAAAAAAGGCTAGCGTCATTATTATTATTATTTTTATTCTTCTATAATTTTGCTTCAGAAAAGAGCATCTCTTATTTAACTGCTCCACTGTGGCTGGACAATAGGTAGCTATTAACTCCATTCTGTATGTATTGAATGCAACTGTACAAGAAAATCTAACAATATTGCTTATTTCTACACTGGTTCTGTTAACACACATGCTTTTTTAAAGAAAATAAATCCAGATATATACATATCTTTCAGCTCACTCAGTCCTTTCACTCATCATTACCTGAGTGACACCAACACTCAATCAATATGCTTCCTTTCTATGATTGATATGTACCTCAGCTTTGCCCTAATAGTGAATAGACAACTGTCACACACACACACACACACACACACACACACACACACACACACACACACACACACACACACACACACACACACACACACACACACACGTAAATATATACATATATACTGTGGTTAGTTCAGCAGACATGTTGGGTCTGCTTCCTTCCTCTCTAATTTTACACATCAATCAGTGCATGAAGCATTTTTCCTGAGTCAGAGAAGCGAGTTTAGCATTGCAGTATTAAACAAGGCAATGCAGTTGGATTATTGGAGAATTCTACATGGGTTGTGATTGCTTGTAAATTATACGTAACTGGATGATGCTTTACTAAATAAACAGCCTTCCCAAAACTGTCTCTGTTTCATGAGTTTGCATAATTGCCTTCAAATGTGTGTAAAAGACATACAAATTGTGTTTGCTTTCATTATAAAACAAGTCATTCCATGCACGCACAGACATAAGAGTCAGTATTAAGAATGTTGGACAACAAGGGCATCCTTCTTTCATCACAAAACTTGCTCGGTCTCTTTTAATTACAGTTTTTGCTCGTTGCTTGAACACTATAAACCCATGCTTAGACTAAAGTAACACAACTTGAAGCTTTTGTTACCATACCTCAAACACATGTACCCATACCTTAAACAAAAGTGCTGCTTTGCACTCTGGTTGCAATTATGCAACACACTTACTCCTTTATGCAACACACATGGTCCTGCATACTACACTCTATTTCATACATAAGACACTTCGTTCAAAAATGAAATTTCAGGGTGCCATTTGGAAAACACATGTATCCAAAATACAAAACACATCGGGTAATTGCAACCACTCAAATATACACCTGAAGGCACTTACTTGCAAAACTGAACACCAATTAGCCAACCACAAAAAGCCCTCAGTTTAGCCATTTCAAGAACTTTGCAAGCATGGATGGAGGGAGAGCAAGAGGAAGAGGAGGAGGAGGTCAAAGAGGCCATGCACGGACCCATATTTCTGATGATATAAGAGCAACTTTGGTGGACCATGTCATCAACCACGGCCTGACTATGAGGGAAGCTGGGCAGAGAGTCCACCCACATCTAAGCCGCTTCACAGTGGCATCTGTAATAAGAAAATTCCGACTAGAAAACAGGTCTGTCTTCATCTCACTGCCTTCTACTCTACTCAGATGGTTTTCATAGTACTGTTCTACAGTTACCATATCAAGTGTACAGGGTATTGCAGGGTGCTAATGCTCCTTTTGCAGCCAAAGTGGTAGTTTCTGTGAAACATACCATGATTACTTATATTGAAGTACAGTGTTGTACAGTGGATGATACAGTATATACAGTAAAGTACTGTAAGAAAAATAAGCAAACCGATGACAATATGTGGTTGTATTTCTCTAGAATGACTCGAAGACCTTCTGGGGGAGGACGCCAACGCCTGTTCACACAACGGCAGGAACTTGCTGTTGTGGACCTAGTGAGGGCAGACAATGCCATCCGTCTCCACCAGCTACGACGGAAAATACTTGCAGACAGGCGAGTGTTCAGCAACATAGACCATGTGAGCATCACCACCATCAGACGCATCTTGGGAAAACACAGCATCACCATGAAGCAGCTCTACAGAGTCCCATTTGAGAGGAACAGTGACGGGGTCAAAGGACTTCGAGCTGAATATGTACCAATATGCCTTCTGAATGAACAATGGAAATCAAAGACTGCAGTGCTTTATATAAAGTAGACTAGTGTGTTCCCCCTGCTCTGTAAGTGTTTGCATATGATGCAAGTATGTGTCATTTTGTCAACAGAGTTACATTTTGACAAAGGAATGTTAGGTTTTGATAGCAGAGTTTAGGTTTTGAGAGTAGAGTTTCAATTTGGTGCAGATGTGAATGGTATATTTCCCAGTGTTGTGTCATGTTTACTTGTGTTTAGGGTTTTGGCACAATGAGCAAAGTTTTGCAAAATGTGTTCAGGCAACGGGCAAAAACTGTAATAGCAACAGTTTAGGATGTGATTGTTTGGCAGGGTGCTCAAATCAATTAACTGAGGCTAAGTCCTTGATAAAGAATGTGTACACATTTCTTTGGGTGGTATAGACAGGTTAATTTTACTTCCAGCTGAGCCAAATTAATTCAAATGAAATGAAATGATTGCTATCTAAATTGAGGCCATTTTTTTTTAGTGGCTAAACTGAAATTTTTTTTTTCCAAGTTAACTTGCAGGAAATGAGTTTAACCTACAAGCCAGGCCTGTTGTAATAACTCAAATCAGTGCCTTCTTATCAGATGAGCCTTCTACAACAGGTTAATCGCCAGTGGTGAATTACGCTAAAGTCCTGTTATTGTTATTTAGCACAGTCATTGACCACAGGGTTGGAAAGACAAAATCAGAGCAGATGTGTCAGGACCAAATACAAATATTTACATACTTCCAAGGTGAAAATATGTGTTCACTCCTTCTGTATTTCACAAAGACATCATATTTATTTCTAGTGGTAAATGGTTAATGGACTGCATTCAAGGACATGTGAGGTGCTTGTCTTCTATCAGGAGCAATTTGCAGTTCAGCATCTTGTCCAAGAGCACTTCAGTGTTGACAGGAGGCGTAGGGTGATTGAACTACCCTCTGATTAGTGAACAATACACTCTACCACTTGAGGTCTTGATCTGGGACTTTTCAGTATTTAATTAATTTCACTTCTGAATTGGACACTCAGCTTTGCACCCTTGAAAAACCCTTAGCTAGCCAGGCCCCTGTTGCCGGTGCAGCCGAAGGCAGTGTAGTGGTACACTAGACCAGCGGTCCCCAACCCCCGGGCCTCGGACCGGTACCGGTCCGTGAGTTGTTTGGGGAGAGTTGAGGCTCAGGTGTGAAATGTATGGTTTTCAGGGTTTTTATCGGTTTTCAGCATTATTTTGTTATCGTTTTGATCGTTTACTCGGTTTTCCTGGGTCTTTTCACGTGCGTTATGAATAAATTTTCTTTTTTTCGGTACCGGTACTAGTTTTATTTTGTTGTATTTATCCGTGACACATTACAGTTTTTGCCCGTTGCCTGAACACATTTTGCAAAACTTTGCTCATTGTGCCAAAACCCTAAACACAAGTAAACATGACACAACACTGGGAAATATACCATTCACATCTGCACCAAATTGAAACTCTACTCTCAAAACCTAAACTCTGCTATCAAAACCTAACATTCCTTTGTCAAAATGTAACTCTGTTGACAAAATGACACATACTTGCATCATATGCAAACACTTACAGAGCAGGAGGAACACACTAGTCTACTTTATATAAAGGACTGCAGTCTTTGATTTCCATTGTTCATTCAGAAGGCATATTTTCAGGAGACACATTTGCAAACAACCAAAAAAGCAAATAGGCCTACTCAATATTGTACATTGCAGTACCATGAATTCAGATAAAGCAAAAAAAACAAAAAAAAAAAACAACCCATAATACAGTAATAGAAAAAACACTATACTGTAAACAAAAAATCATGACAATTGTGCATACGTGGGCTCATGGATCCCGCCGTCTGTTGGGGTCTGGCCACAGGACCTCATCAACATCGCAAGCAATGTCTTCTCCCGCTAGGCACCGGGGAAAATATCCTCTTCCATGTCAAAACCATCCATGGATTGCTGTCACCTGAATGTCGCCGCAGGCCTGTTCCATTGCCTGCAGAAGAGGCATGCAGGCATGTAGTTGGCGGTCATATACACGCCATCTCCAAGCCGAAAAAAATTCCTCTATAGGGTTTAAAAATGGTGAGTAAGGGGGCAAGCATACCACTTCAAGTTGACTGTGGTTGGAGAACCAGGCCTGGACCAGAGCAGCCCGATGGAAACTGACATTATCCCATATCACCACAAACCTGGGCTGATCTGGTCTATTCTGTACAACTATATCATGGAGATCTAGAAATGTGAGTATATGTTGGCTATTGTATGGACCTAGTTTTGCATGATGATGCAGAAGCCGTCGAAGGCTTATGGCGGCACACAATGTGATATTTCCCCCGCGCTGCCCTGGAACGTGCACAATTGCCCTTTGGCCAATTACATTACGACCCCGTCGTCTTGTTTTGCACAGGTCGAATCCAGCTTCATCAATGAAAATGAATTCATGAGGCTGTGCAGCTCCATCCATGGCCAAGATTCTCTGTAAAAAAAAAAAAAAAAAAAAAAAAAAAAGAGAGAACATATTACTGTACTACAGTGCTACACATACAGAACCCTCACCCCATCACACGGGTACCTGTGTAGCTCTCAGAATGTATTCATGTGGTACTGATATGGTACATATTCAGCTCGAAGTCCTTTGACCCTGTCACTGTTCCTCTCAAATGGGACTCTGTAGAGCTGCTTCATGGTGATGCTGTGTTTTCCCAAGATGCGTCTGATGGTGGTGATGCTCACATGGTTTATGTTGTTGAACACTTGCCTGTCTGCAAGTATTTGCTTTCGTAGCTGGTGGAGACGGATAGCATTGTCTGCCCTCACTAGGTCCACAACGGCAAGTTCCTGCCGTTGTGTGAACAGGCGTTGGCGTCCTCCCCCAGAAGGTCTTCGAGTCATTCTAGAGAAATACAACCACATATTGTCATTGGTTTGCTTATTTTTCTTACAGTACTTTACTGTATATACTGTATCATCCACTGTACAACACTGTACTTCAATATAAGTAATCATGGTATGTTTCACAGAAACTACCACTTTGGCTGCAAAAGGAGCATTAGCACCCTGCAATACCCTGTACACTTGATATGGTAACTGTAGAACAGTACTATGAAAACCATCTGAGTAGAGTAGAAGGCAGTGAGATGAAGACAGACCTGTTTTCTAGTCGGAATTTTCTTATTACAGATGCCACTGTGAAACGGCTTAGATGTGGGTGGACTCTCTGCCCAGCTTCCCTCATAGTCAGGCCGTGGTTGATGACATGGTCCACCAAAGTTGCTCTTATATCATCAGAAATATGGGTCCGTGCATGGCCTCTTTGACCTCCTCCTCCTCTTCCTCTTGCTCTCCCTCCATCCATGCTTGCAAAGTTCTTGAAATGGCTAAACTGAGGGCTTTTTGTGGTTGGCTAATTGGTGTTCAGTTTTGCAAGTAAGTGCCTTCAGGTGTATATTTGAGTGGTTGCAATTACCCGATGTGTTTTGTATTTTGGATACATGTGTTTTCCAAATGGCACCCTGAAATTTCATTTTTGAATGAAGTGTCTTATGTATGAAATAGAGTGTAGTATGCAGGACCATGTGTGTTGCATAAAGGAGTAAGTGTGTTGCATAATTGCAACCAGAGTGCAAAGCAGCACTTTTGTTTAAGGTATGGGTACATGTGTTTGAGGTATGGTAACAAAAGCTTCAAGTTGTGTTACTTTAGTATAAGCATGGGTTTATAGTGTTCAAGCAACGAGCAAAAACTGTAAAGGCCGGTCCGTGAAAATATTGTCGGGAATAAACCGGTCCGTGGCGCAAAAAAGGTTGGAGACCGCTGCACTAGACTGTCTTGAGAAGCCGGGAAAACAGGATGGCTGGGTGACCGTGAGGAGGAAGCATAGTCCTAAACAGAAGCCCCTGGTACACCACCAACCTGTTCATGTGTCTAACCACTTTTCCCCACTCAGCGACACACCTGCTGGGGATCACACTCTGGGAATTGGTGATTCTGTTCTGAGACGTGAAGCTAGAGACACCAGCAACCATCAATTGTCTTCCAGGGACCAGAGCAGGTGACACTGAGGGAAATTTAAAACTGCTGGCTAAGGGTAAACGTAAACTGAGTAAAATTATAATTCATGTCGGCAGTAATGACACCCAGCTACTTCAATCAGAGGTCACTAAAATAAATATTGAATCGGCGTGCAACTTTGCCAAAACAGTGTCGTTTTACCGTATTTTCACGACCATAAGACGCACTGTACTAAAAGGCGCAGTCTCAGTTATGTGTGCCATTACTGTATTTAACACACACATAAGGCGCACTGGATTATAGGGCGCATACAAGTACCGTATACGTATTTAAAAATAAAGCGGGAGCAAACCTGAGTTCGGTACCTTACTCACATTTCTATTACCGGTAATCGTCATCATCAACAACACACAAGCATACAAGTGTGCGTATTTAAAAATAAAGCAGGAGCAAAACAAAGTTTGGTACTCACATTTTTATCATCAAACCCATCGAAGTCCTCATCCTCTGTGTCTGAATTGAACAGCTGCGCTAAATCTCCATCAAACATGCCAGGTTCACTTTCTTCACTGTCAGAGTCACTTTCCGTGCCGTGCGGCTCCTCGGAAATGATGCCGGCTTTTGCAAAAGCTCGAACAACAGTGCCAGCAGACATGTTAGCCCAAGCATCTACAATCCATTGGCAAATTGTGGCGTAACTCGCCCGGCGCTGCCTTCCACTCTTGGTGAAACTGTGGTCTCCATCGGTCATCCATCGCTCCCAGGCCGCTCGCAGCCTTACTTTGAACGGGCGGTTCACGCCGATGTCCAGCGGTTGGAGTTCCTTTGTCAGGCCTCCCGGAATGACAGCAAGCTCACAGTTCATTTGTTTCACTAGTTTTTTCACATCGGCTGTGAGATGGGCACGCAGAATCACAGATTAAGAGCGATGGTGATGCGTGGAAAAAACCACCTGGTCTCCTTACATACACCTCCCTCAGCCAGTCTTTCATCATTTCCTCATCCATCCAGCCCTTTTCATTTGCCTTAATGATGATTCCTGCTGGAAACTTCTCTTTAGGCAAAATCTTTCGCTTAAAAATCACCATAGGCGGCAGTTTCTGTCCATTAGCATGGCAGCCAAGCACAACAGTAAAAGAAGACTTTTCATACCCCGTTGTGCGTATCGCTACCGTGCTGGTCCCCTTCTTCTCCACAGTGTGACTCACCGGGATGTCAAAAGTGAGCGGGACCTCGTCCATGTTTGTGATGTGGCTGGGCTGGATGTTTTTGTCGCCGATGTGTTTGCTGCAGTAGGAGCGGAAGATGGCCAGCTTTTCCTTATAATCCGCTGGAAGTTGCTGCGCTACCGTAGTCCTGGTCCGGATGGAAAAATGGCACCATTTCATAAAATGAAAGCACCAAGACGGACCTCCTTGGAAATGTTCAATGTTCATCTCTTCAGCTAGTGAAACTGCTTTTAGCCGAATGGTGACCGTCGAAATGCTTCTCCCGCTCGTTCTTTGCTCGATGATCCACCGCTCGAGTCTTTCCTCCAACTCGGGCCACCTCGCCTTATGTCCGCGGAAACTCAGCTGCGTTTTCTTGACCTGCCGGAGCTTGTTTTCCAGCTTCCTCCATTTGCGAACCATCGATTCGTTAATCTTAAATTCTCTCGCCGCTGCTCGATTTCCATGTTCCTCCGCATAGCTGATGGCCTTCAGTTTAAACTGTGCTTCATAAGCGTGTCTCTTTGCCATTTTCAGGGTTGTTAAAACAACGATGTTCCACATAATGCACATACCTGTCCTTTTAGACAGGTATGTGCGATTGTCCGGTATATACGATCAACGCCCACACTTCACCCTTTAGCGTTCTCATGGTGTTCTCTACTACGTCCTCCTTACAACACACAGGGCGCACTGCGCTATAGGGCGCGTATTTTTTGAAGAAAATCTAAGACTTTTAAGTGCGCCTTATGGTCGTGAAAATACGGTATATGTAGTTTTCTTTGGTCCCCTCCCCAATCAGACCAGGAGTTCAGCTCAGATAAAATAATTATTGTGGGTGATTTTAACATCCATGTAGATGCTAAAGATAAGATAAGATAAGATAACCTTTATTAGTCCCACACGTGGGAAATTTGTTTTGTCACAGCAGGAAGTGGACAGTGCAAAAGTTATGACGCAAAAATTAGAATACAATAAGAATAAATACAGTACACAGCTGTACAGAATAGAATAAAATAATATACTATATACAGTAGAATAAAATAGAATAAAAATATACAATAAGATAAAAATAGAATACGAATGCTATATACAACTGAGTAAAGATACAACGATGCCAGAAAAGATTATTGCACTTAGTGTTATTGCACATGTGTGGATGTGTGTGTTTGTTCAGTTAAAGTCTTTGTTGTGGAGTCTGACAGCAGTGGGGAGGAAAGACCTGCGAAATCTCTCCGTCCCACACCGTGGGTGCCGCAGTCTCCCACTGAAGGAGCTGCTCAGTGCTGTCACAGTCTGCTGCATGGGGTGGGAGACGTTGTCCAACAGGGATGACAGCTTAGCCGCCATTCTCCTGTCACTCACCACCTCCACTGGGTCCAGAGGGCATCCTAGAACAGAACTGGCCCTTCGGATCACCCTGTTCAGTCTCTTCCTGTCCCCAGCAGAGATGCTGCCGCCCCAGCAGACCACACCATAAAAGATAGCAGAAGCCACCACAGAGTCATAGAAGGTCTTCAGGAGTGGGCCCTCCACCCCAAACGACCTGAGTCTCCGCAGCAGGTACAGCCTGCTCTGCCCTTTCCTGTAGAGGGCGTCTGAGTTATGAGTCCAGTCCAGTCTGTTGTTCAGATGAACACCAAGGTACCTGTAGCTGTCCACAGCCTCAATGTCCATACCCTGGATGTTCAGTGGTTGCAGTGGAGAATGCTTGTGCCTGCGGAAGTGGACTACCTCACCGACCGACCACAGTATGTGAGGACTCAGGGCTGTGTGTCGGACAGGGTCGTCTGCAGTACGGGGGCCCCACAGGGAACGGTTCTGGCTCCGTTCCTCTTCACCATCTACACTGCAGACTTCTCCCACAATTCCACCCAGTGCTTCCTGCAGAAGTTCTCTGATGACTCTGCAATAGTCGGCCTCATCACTGATGGGGACGACAAGGAGTACAGAGGACTGACTCAAGACTTTGTGGACTGACTTTGTGGACATATGTTGAAGATCTTGATCTTCAACATATGGAATAGAAACTGAACATCCAACAATGTTTCCTGAAAGTCCTCTCTTGTCTGATCATTTCCTAATAACATTTAAATTTACAATAATTAATTAATTAATAACCCACATAGCAAAATTGGTGTGGCCCCGATCAGGCCCACACAATGTGCTTACACATGGCCCACATACCGCAAAGAATGACGGCCCTTTGGTGGCCCAGATCTGGTTTGCCAGTGGTGTCCCACACATGGGCCAGCACAAGGCCAGTTGAAGACACACTGGTGGTCCTCTGCTGGCCCATGTGTGGATTACCTCTGGCCAACCTGATCTGGGCCACCATTCACCTAATCACACACTTTCTCTATACCGAGTGCTTCCTAACTACATTCATACACAGACTTTCAGACTGGAGGAGCCAGGAATCGAACTACTAAACTTCCGATCAGTAGGTGACCTGCTCTACTGCCTGAGCTACAGCCACCCACTGGCAAAGATGAGTAAACTGTCAATAGGTTTTGGATAAAGTGTACACTCACAAACCTGTCAAACCTGCATTTGAAACGTTGGCTACCATAGCAGTATAGTATTGCAACATGGCATTTGGGTCTTCTAAGTAAAATAGGAAAATAGGAAGATAAATAGTGCCATCATTGCCAGACCTGGTACACATCTGGTTGACAGACACCCTGCCATGACTCCGATCAGTCAGAAATGCCAGCTTGATCCCGGAGCCAGGGAAGACCTGTTTTCTGTGTACACCAAACCACAATCGGGCCAGATATGGCATGCCATGACATAAACAGTGGTGTCATTGCCAGACCTGGCGCACATCTGGATGACATAAGTCTTATCATGCCAGAAGTCAACCAGCAGTGCAGGCTTGATACCAGATCTGGGCCAGACCTGCTTGCTATGTGGGAATGGTCTAAAATTTGAAAGAACCGGTTCGTCAAGGTTACTTTTTTTGAGAAGTGGATGGACAATAGCATGTTTAACATCAAGTGGAACACTTCCAGCTAAGAAGGAGGTCTTATTGATAGTTAAAACATAAGGGCCAATGGTCTCAAAGACTTCTTTAAAAAGATGAGAAGCGATAATGTCAAGATGACACATAGAAGGCTTAAGACGGGAGACAACTTCAATACTCATAATCATCTCACAGATGTAACATTATCTAGAGCTACTTTCAGTACCATTGATATTCATTTAGAGTCTTTTTCTCCAACCGATCTTTCTGCGATAACTTCAGTAATTGCTTCCTCCAAATCATCAACGTGTCTTTTGGACTCAGTTCCTACAAGACTGCTCAAAGAAATCCTACCATTAATTAGTGCTTCAATCTTAAATATGATGAACCTATCTCTAATAATTGACTATGCACAACAGGCTTTCAAGCCGGCAGTAGTTAAACCTTTACTTAAAAAGCCATCTCTAGACCCAGCACTCTTAGCTAATTATAGGCCAATCTCCAACCTTCCTTTCATATCAAAAATTCTTGAAGCAGTAGTTTTAAAACAGCTAACAGATCATCTGCAGAGGAATGGCTTATTTGAAGCGTTTCAGTCAGGTTTCAGAGCTCATCACAGCACAGAAACAGCTTTAGTGAAGGTTACAAATGATCTTCTTATGGCCTCTGACAGTGGACTCATCTCTGTGCTTATCCTGCAACCTAACCAGTTTTAGGTTAGTGCAGCGTTCAATACTGTTGACCATAATATCCCATTAGAGCGATTAGAGCATTCTGTAGGTGTTACAGGTACTGCACTGCAGTGGTTTGTATCATATCTATCTAATAGACTCTAGTTTGTTTGTGTAAATGGAGAGTACTCTTCACACACTAAGTTTAATTATGATGTTCCACAGGGTTCAGTGCTAGGACCAATTCTGTTTACATCATACACGCTTCCCTTAGGCAGTATCACCAGAAAGCATAGCATACATTTTCACTGCTATGCTGATGACACCCAACTCTATCTATCCATGAAGCCAGATAACACACACCAATTAGTTAAACTGCAGGAATGTCTTAAAGACATAAACCTGGATGGCCTCTAATTTTCTGCTTCTTAATTCAGATAAAACTGAGGTTATTGCACACAGTTTTCAGGCCCCTCTTCTATGGAACCAGCTTCCAGTTTGGATTCGGGAGACAGACACTATCTCTACTTTTAAGATTAGGCTTAAACCTTTCCTTTTTGCTAAAGCATATAGTTAGGGCTGGTGACCCTGAATCCTCCCTTAGTTATGCTGCAATAGGCATAGGCTGCTGGGGGATTGCCATGATGCATTCTTCTTTCATCACCTTTCTCACTCACTATGTGTTAATAGACCTCTCTGCATTGAATCATACTTGTTATTAATCTCTGACTCTCTTCCACAGCATGTCTTTATCCTGTCTTCCCTTTATCACCCCAACTGGTCACAGCAGATGGCCGCCCCTCCCCGAGCCTGGTTCTGCCAGAGGTCTCTTCCTGTTAAAAGGGAGTTTTTGCTTCCCACTGTCACCAAAGTGCTTGCTCAAAAGGGTTTATATAATTGTTGGGTTTTCTTCTGTATGTATTATTGTAGGGTCTACCTTAGAATATAAGCACCTTGAGGTGATTTATGTTGTGATTTGGCACTGTATAAATAAAATTGAATTGAAATCCTGTACTGAAGTACAGTTTTGATGTACCTTTACCAAGTATTTCTATGTTCTAATACTTCTACAGTATTTTACAAGAGATATTACTGTACTTATTTCATGACCTTACTTTTAAATAATTATTTCATATACTAGGCTACATTATTCATTACACCTGTAGGAGCAGCTCGGCCAGGGAGACCCATGCCATGAAGCTCCTGGCATACAGATGTGGTGCTGATGTTGCAATGCTGGAGGAGGTTTGCAGTTACTGAGTCATCAGAACATTGGCCACTTTCAAGTATCTCACATGAAACCACTTCCTGTGGTTCCTAAATGCCTCCACTTTACAATATCACCACTGACAGCTCATTGTAGAATGTCTTTGAGGGAAGAGATTTTTGAGTTCTTTACAGCAAACAAATGTTTGTAAAGGCAGACTGCATGACTAGGAGCGTGACACTTGTGGCAATGGGACCGAAAACACCCGAATTCAAAGATTAAGAGACTGTGTGGCCTATCACTTTTGCTTATATAGTGTACATTCCAACATTGGCACAGGCGGATGAAACCTCTGTTCCTGAAGCCAGGAAAACAAACAAGCTCTGAAGTCATTCAGTGTGGCTTTGATCCACAGAAGTGAGAATACAAAATAGATTATCTGAAGTTAGCATAATCATATTCTATCTTCTGCTGTTTCTTGGATTTATCCTGTTACACTGCTTTTCTGCTGACACTGAAAAGTCTGCCTCTCATAAAAAGTCATGTTTCTGAGGTGAACCCTGTTAATTATTTACACTAACCCCAATGAAGGATCAGTCCAAACGGTGGCTTAGGCACTTCTATATGTACTCTATGTTGTGATTCAAATGATGGGGTAACATAAAGAGTACCCAGACTAACTGCTGTTGCCCCAAGTTTTGGTCACACTGATCATATAGCAAACAAATGGACAGGCATGTTGGGTGCAAAGCTGCGTAAGTCTGAGAAACAATACCCAACAATGTGTTTAAGTAATATTAATATACATTTAAAATTGTGTTGAGAAACAAGTGTAATATTTGTAAGCCTAAGTAAGTCTAACTACCTCCCACTCTTAGGTGAAAAGACTTGAAATAGTGATGTTTGATATTTTTTAAACATTCACCGCTGAAATTTAAACACTGAGGGGACAGATGAGCTAAGGCTTGTATATCCTGATAGCTTGAGATGCAAGATGCTTTTGAAAAGATGGATCAGAAAATTACGGAAATATCTGGCTCTATAATTCAGTGGCCTTTTCAAAACCTACCCGCTTTGCGAGAGAAGCATAAACATGTTCCAAAAGGACTTGTTGTACCATCCTTGCAACTTTACATGCACCACTTCAGTAAGTTGCTGCCAATGTGAAATTACTCACTTCCAGCAGTGACATTGGTTTCACCACTATTCAGGAAGTGTGTTATTTACTTTGAAAAGTGAGTCAGTTTACTGTTTATGCTTACATAAACAGTAAACTGACTCACTTTTCATGTCCTCACAGAAAAGGTAAGCAGGATCTGAATTTTAGTTTTACTTTTATGTCATATATGCAAGAAACTATTACAGGTTTATTATTTCTTTCTTTATAATAAGCCACACAGATCCGTGTGTACCACACATGATGGTGAAGGCATGCCATTATTTGGAGCATCAGCATATCCAAACAGATTTCGTATTCCCAGTTTTATTTAGTAGCTCGAAAGAATGGCAGGGAGAGGTGGCATATGGAGACTGATGTGCAGCTGTTGTTTCCGTCTGAGTTGCCAAACTTGCCTCATGAATCCTCAGAGACAAATCCTGGAGAAAGAAGGAACAGCTGAAACTGTAGTCTGACAAAATATTCAAACACCTGAAGCTACAGTACCTGCCACTCTCAGGATATAGTGTTATCTTCATTTGGAAGATTTGAGAGCAAGATTAAAAAAAATGAATTAATTCTTAGCCCTTGAAATACTTTCATTGAAATAAACAATAGAAATGTGTGCTTCCAGCTTCAGTTTTGTTCTTTGCACTTATAATCATGTTGCACTACTTCATTTATTAATTGATAATTTATCCTTTTCTTCCTATATGTTTTACCACTACATGCTATGAGCATTAATATGTCCATGTCACAAAAACAAAACAAAAAGTAAACTGGGAGGGGTGAAAATGCCTTTACCCCATAAGGTTGACAATATGAAATAAAGGGTGTATCAAAAAGAATCCTCCGATTTCAAAGTGCTTTAATTCTGTACCCATTCGCCAGTAACAATCCAAACAAGAGAGGGAGCAGATTTGTGACTTTCATGTGGTCCCTGGTTGGTAGCATAACAACTTCAGTGACTCCAGACATGCTTGCAAAACTATAGGACATTTGGCTAACCTGTGCATATATGCTGTGCATCCAGAGGGGGACACATTGAGCACTTGCGATCATCAAGTTTGGTATATAAATCTTTATATTCAGCCATGTATTTTAAAATTTGTTGCAAGATTCTGTCCATTACCGTATTTTTTAGACTATAAGGCGCACTTAAAATCCTTTAATTTTCTCAAAAATCAACAGTGTGCCTTATAATCTGGTGCACCTTATGTATGAATTCTAGTTGCGCTCACTGACCTCGAACCGATTTCATGTGTTACACAGCGCTCAGAAATCTATCAAAATGTTTTAGTACAACTTTGGTAAGCTACGAAGCCGCATCGCTTGATGGATTGTCGGAGCTTTACGGCTACCGCAGTCAGGAGTCTTGGGGAGTAATACATACTGTGCTTCAACATAATATTATGGTGTGTGTATAAGGACCCCAAAATGGCACCTGTTAAGAGACATGCTTACAAAGCGGATTTCAAACTCAAGGCTATCAGTCACGCAGTAGAACATGGGGATGGAGCAGTTGCAAGAGAATTCAAAATCAGAATTTGATGGATTTGTGGGAGAGGAATGAACTGAAAAAGTGAGTGTATTGTTCCGTATTTTATGCGTTACAACAGAACAATGTTGAAAGTTATTGTGAATGAGTTGAACTTTGACTTGTCTTAATGCGCATTATAGTCCAAAAAAATACGGGACTTTAAAAACAGCCTTTTGAAATGGGATTCTTTTTGACACAGACTGTACACTAAGTTTGTTTTTATGTTTTAGCTTCTGTGAAGCACTTTGTGATTTTTATCTTGAAAGGTGCTATACAAATAAAATTTTACTTAAGTAAAGTCACTGCAATGCTGATTCCATCTTCTGTGTTTAGAGCTGAGCTGCAATCATAAAAAAATCAGAAAAACTCATAAAAAGCAACAATCTTGCCCGATTATATTTTGATCACTGTCTCCTTATAACTGCTTCCTGTGTTCTATGTTCCTTGTGACTGCACTTATGTAATTTTGCTGAATTTCCTTCCCTTTCATCAAAGCATCAACCTTCCAACTTGAGTTTTATTTGGGAGAAGAGGACAAAGTCGTAGGGAGCCAATCCTGGTGGTGTTGGTGTGTTTTCAGTTGTTGTGCCAAAAATCCTCCCGCAAACCTGGCATAGCAATGGGAATATTTTATATGTTGGCATTCATGTGGTGCAGAAACGATATGTGTGAGTTGAGAGCAGTACATGTATCCGCCATAAAAGGTTTTGCTCTTTAACACAAGTCCCCGCAAATCTGTTATTTAGCAACAAGCAAAGCACACAAACATTATGCAACACTTATTTGAACAAGCTAATGGGAATTTTGATCTATTATTTACTAGCAGATCAAGATTCACTTACCCTAACTTTGGCAATCAGGATAACTGGTCACATAAAGCTGGTAATCAGCATTCCCGATCTTGGTATGAGCATGTTCACATGAAAGAATTATTGATAAGTGTACTTGCAGCAGAGCAGCTTCAAAGAAAGATGAAACAATGTTATAGGAAAAATATGAAAACATTAAACACAGAATACAGACTGAAAGCAACACAGGTGCAAAGGGCAAAGCAGCAGTGTGAGTGTGTCAGAGGAAAAGCACCGTACAGTAATATAGTATTAAAAACACACACTCTAGAGCAGGGGTGTCAAACTCAAATACACAGTGGGCCAAAATTCAAAACTGGAACAAAGTCGCGGGCTAACATTAATATTTATTGAAAAAAAAAAATCTTCCTCCAGATATAAGAATGAATCTTTTCTTATGGACTCAAATAAGTTTTGCTGGAAAACTGAATATGGAACAAGCAAAGCTTAATACTAAACAATATATATATTAGCTGTATAATACCAGTAGGCCAGCTCTAATAGTAATTTGGTATGGCTTTGCGGGCCAAATGTAATTAGGCTGCGGGCCAAATTTGGCCCGCGGGCCAGAGTTTGACACCTATGCTCTAGAGGCTTTCGTCAGTAAGAGATGATGTACAGTGGGGCAAAAAAGTATTTAGTCAGCCACCCATTGTGCAAGTTCCCCCACCTAAAATGATGACAGAGGTCAGTAATTTGCACCAGAGGTACACTTCAACTGTGAGAGACAGAATGTGAAAAAAAAATCCATGAATCCACATGGTAGGATTTGTAAAGAATTTATTCGTAAATTAGGGTGGAAAATAAGTATTTGGTCACCTCAAACAAGGAAAATCTCTGGCTCCCACAGACCTGTAACGTCTTCTGTAAGAAGCTTTTCTGTCCCCCACTCGTTACCTGTATGAATGGCACCTGTTTGAACTCATCATCTGTATAAAAGACACCCGTCCACAGCCTCAAACAGTCAGACTCCAAACTCCGCCATGGCCAAGACCAAAGAGCTTTCGAAGGACACCAGGAAAAGTATTGTAGACCTGCACCAGACTGGGAAGAGTGAATCTACAATAGGCAAGCAGCTTGGTGTGAAAAAATCAACTGTGGGAGCAATCATCAGAAAATGGAAGACATACAAGACCACTGATAATCTCCCTCGATCTGGGGCTCCACGCAAGATCTCATCCCGTGGGGTCAAAATGATCATGAGAACGGTGAGCAAAGATCCCAGAACCACACGGGGGGACCTGGTGAATGACCTGCAGAGAGCTGGGACCAAAGTAACAAAGGTCACCATCAGTAACACACTACAACGGCAGGGAATCAAATCCCGCAGTGCCAGACGTGTTCCACTGCTGAAGCCAGTGCATGTCCAGGCCCGTCTGAAGTTTGCCAGAGAGCACATGGATGATACAGCAGAGGATTGGGAGAATGTCATGTGGTCAGATGAAACCAAAGTAGAACTTTTTGGTATAAACTCAACTCGTCGTGTTTGGAGGAAGAAGAATACTGAGTTGCATCCCAAGAACACCATACCTACTGTGAAGCATGGGGGTGGAAACATCATGCTATGGGGCTGTTTTTCTGCCAAGGGGACAGGACGACTGATCCGTGTTAAGGACAGAATGAATGGGGCCATGTATCGTGAGATTCTGAGCCAAAACCTCCTTCCATCAGTGAGAACTTTGAAGATGAAACGAGGCTGGGTCTTCCAACATGACAATGATCCAAAACACACCGCCCGGGCAACAAAGGAGTGGCTCCGTAAGAAGCATTTGAAAGTCCTGGAGTGGCCTAGCCAGTCTCCAGACCTCAACCCCATAGAAAATCTGTGGCGGGAGTTGAAAGTCCGTGTTGCTCGGCGACAGCCCCAAAACATCACTGCTCTCGAGAAGATCTGCATGGAGGAATGGGCCAAAATACCAGCTACTGTGTGTGCAAACCTGGTAAAGACCTATAGTAAACGTTTGACCTCTGTTATTGCCAACAAAGGTTATGTTACAAAGTATTGAGTTGTATTTTTGTTATTGACCAAATACTTATTTTCCACCCTGATTTACGAATAAATTCTTTACAAATCCTACCATGTGGATTCATGGATTTTTTTTTCACATTCTGTCTCTCACAGTTGAAGTGTACCTCTGGTGCAAATTACTGACCTCTGTCATCATTTTAGGTGGGGGAACTTGCACAATCGGTGGCTGACTAAATACTTTTTTGCCCCACTGTATTAATACATTTGAAACTAAGAAAGAAAGAAAGCCAGCAAAATGCAGGTAAAATGCAGACTGTATGAGTTAACAGACTTGAATCAATATCACAACTCTGTCATTAAGACAGAGGATGGATTATAATCGAGTATTTCATAAAATTATTGTTTAAAGGACTTTTTTTTATTTCCTGAGCTTCAGAATCAGTGATGTTTAACAGGCACAGGGAAAAAGTGTTCAAGGGTAAGCATTAAATATAAAAACAGAAAGGATGAGGTCAACAAGTACAGTATCTATCTATCTATCTATCTATCTATCTATCTATCTATCTATCTTCTTTTCCTTTCTTTTCGCATTATTTAAAACCTTTTCAACCCAGGCTGCACAGAGGTCACAGAGATTTTTCACCCCTGGAGGGTCTTGGGTCGATTTGTGGCTATTTTCGGCTATTTTCAAATTTTGATTACCTGCCATTTGCACAGTGTTGAATGGAATATAGCGAAAGTCTGCAAAAAAAAGTTTGGTCACATTTACTGTTAAAATTTCAGTATGACTTCCGGAAATTAGCTTCAGGGGCTAAGCTAGCGATAAACTTACGCTATTGATCCTAGGGTCGATTTGTGCCCCATTGAAACCCATTATAAACGCTATTTTTCACGGCAAAAAAAATACGGTCAAATCGATCTCGATCGGTAATGCTTCCGCTTCCGCTTGCAGTACTGGCCTTGGAGTTGTAATTTTTTTATTTGTCCACCGGGTGGCGCCCTTGCTCCACATTTGACCCGGGGCTGGAAAACAGCGGGCTGCTTAAAGAGACCTGCGGGAAATGACGCCTCTTTTCCGGCGTGCTGCAGCGGTTTCGCCCGCTGATCGGGCGGGACAATTTTCGGCCCCAGGACCGTTTGAGGTTGGATTTTTTTTTTTAAATCAACAGGAAATGACGTATTTGTTGTGACGTGGTACCGGATGTGTGTGTTGGAAAAAGGGGTCCGACGCAACATGCCCCGGTCATCGTCGCGAGTCAACCCGGGAGCATGCACCGATTCCGGGCTAGAGGAGGAGCATTTGCCGCCTGGAGACCATTTTCTGGTCCTGAAAAAAAAAATAAAAGGCGATCGAAATGACTGTTTGTGCCAATCTTTAGTCCATCTAAAGGCCTAATTATAATAACAATCAAATATTACTTCAAATGTTTTTTTGGGAAAATATTTAGTTTTTTAGTTTTTTTTTTCGTTTTTTTGTAATTTAAAGGGTTAAAACAACGAAAATATAATTAAAACTTTATATGAATATTTCAGGGAGAAGTAGTTTTAAAAGACTGACCAATTTAAAGTGAAAAAAAAAATTAATATTTAATATTTTTATTGCACTTTTTGGGCGTGGTCGATAGTGTGCATTTTATGAAATGCGCTCCTGGAAAAAAAATAAAAGGCGATCGAAATGACTCTTGGTGCCAATCTTTAGTCCATCCAAAGGCCTAATTATAATAACAATTGAATATTACCTCAAATGTTTTTTTTGGAAAATATTCAAGTTTTTTGTTTTTTGGGGCAAAAAAAGCAGTGCGCTCATGTGACGAAACCGGGATATAAAGGGTTAAAATCCGCGAAATGTAATTAAAACTTGACATGAATATTTCAAGGAGAAGTAGGTCTAAAAGATTGGCTAATTTAAAGTGGAAAAAAATATTAATATATAAATTTTTTATAGTGCTTTTTTGGGCGTGGTCGATTTGTGGCTCTAAGACCAATAGTGTATGCATTTTTCTAGGACCCTTAATGGTGATGCTATTTTGATTAAGTGATTGATCGGTAGATCATTATTTCAAAGCAGGTGTTATTTCCTGCTACAGAGCAGGTGAGCTTTGCAGAATAAGTTACCAGGCGACATATCCGAAAACCTATCGTCAGCCCTGAAATTAGCTGGATAAGAAAAAAATCTTCCTTAATAGTACAGACCTCAGACCTGATGTTATGTACAATCACTGATGATAATACGGTGAGCATGCTGATGAGCAAACTGCTGTTATTATGAAAAATATCTGATTATGAGTAAAAAAAAAAAAGTACTTGTGTCTATTCTGGCAAACCATGTTTAAGGCAAATCCATGGGGAATTATCATTGTGAGTATAATATCCCCAGATGTATGTTACAACGACATACTGTATGCATGCATGTGCGTATGTGAAAGCGTTGTTTTGCATTTTAAAGGTACATCTACTCCTCACAATGTTGAGCTATGAAAGAGATTCCTGGGGTGTATATGAAAACTAACTCAACAGCTTATGACACACAGAGAGAAATGAGGCCAAACAGCAGGTTAACATTCTGCCTCTGTCGCTGTCTTCCTGCACAGGTCGGTTGCTCTCTGTAGCTTATACATTACCCATGTGTCTAACAGGGTACTGTCTGTCAGTGATCTTTCCACACCGGTTGCCACTGCTGTTGGGTCACTGGGGTGGATCTGAAAGGTCAGCCTCTGCCTTTAAACAAATACGAGAGCGTTTCCAAATATACAGATGAGACAGGGGAGTGATATTTGCCCATACAGGCAATGAATATTGAGGAGCACCGTGAAAAACAAGAAGGATTTTTATTTCACTTATGCAAACTAAGACGCCTGGGAATTGTTGGAACAGTGCGGTGGTATTCAAAGCCAATACATTTTTGGACAATATACAGGCACTGCCGCTAGGTACAGAAACGCTTGACTTTCACTTAGCCTTCACTTCACTGAGCCTTACTGACATTAAACTTACATTTACTGTGAGTAGGCAAGCACACAACAAATAAGCCTATATCGCAGAGACAGTATTTTTCCTCCTGTGAATGCAAGATTAAAATTGTAGTGGAGTCTCAGATAAACATCAAGGGCGAAGGAACAACAAGCAGCTCACTGTGACTGCTCATAAGGTACCTAATTTAATCATTTCAGATGCTAAATCTTGGCAATAAAGCCTTTGCATGAGAAGTTTTCTGTTATTGTCTGTCACCAGTGAACTGCCTTTCTACATTTTTTTTAATAAAACCAAACACTTCCTGCAAATTTATCACACAAAAAAATGGTAAATATAAATAAAATGAGGGTCAGTACAATCCAATACAGAGGAGAAGTTGAATTTCATTGACAGCATCCGTAGAACAGCTGGAGTAAGAATTGTGGCTGACGTAATACAACAGAGTACCAAAAGTATATCTGTACAGCAATGTAGTGTTTTCTGCTCTGTTGCCAGTTATTGCTGTAACAATAACATAATGAATAATAATAAAGCTCCAGGAATGAGTTATTTTTAGAAATACGTTGATTAATACATCTGTTTATGTCATAAATCTTATATAAATGACTACCTCTGACCTAACACTCATGTTAGACATAAACATATTATGCCTACCCCTCAGTCCACCCCTTGTTGTGGTGTGGTGGCCTAATTGCTCTAATGATCCAGAAAGCTATGACAGCGAGTGCATAAGCCCCTGGTTGAGACATCCAAGCTATACAGGTTAAGGGGTTGGGATAGAGCTAACACTTCCCAGCCAGAAAACCCCCCAAAACAATGTCCAAGACTCTTTACAACTCTACACAAGAATAAAGGAACCAGTACAGTCCCTGAGTAGGAAATGGGGTTTCTAAGGAAGCCTACAAATAACATCACTAGACAAGCTCTGACCTGGAATCCATTGGGAAAGACAAAGAGAGGACCGCAAGAACACATGGCACAGGTAGAGTGACACAGAAACGTAGAGAAACTGACATGCATGGAAAAGATTGCCCAGAGCCATGTGCGCTCGTGGGGAATCATCAATGGCTTATGGCCCTCATGGAGCAAAGAGGCTTAGGAAGATACACATTATTCAGGGTGAATTGACCTTCTGAGGCTACATATGGGTGTGGTTGTGCTGGGGATTATGTGAGTGTGGGAACTGGTATAAATGACAAAAAACAATAAATAAAAGAGAAAATATCAACTCAAAAAACATACTGTAACTCAATATATATCGATGTGCGCAGGGTCTACAAGTTAAAAGAAATTATTTTTGAAAGGTGGTGACCAAAAGAGTAACTGACTTTTTGTTGAACCATCATCCTGACATATGTTATGATGTGGCTGGAAAGATTAGGACCCAATATGCAGGACTGCAAACTGGCACTGAACTCAAAATACAGCTTTATTCCGAGACTCGGGGGAGGGATCGAAAATATAAAAGAACTTAAACTGGGAAGATACCAGGAATTTGCTAACTAAGAAATTACTGAATGGAACTTTCAAGACACACAAGTGGGAATAAGGGCCAAAGAGAGACTGAAACAATATTTACATCCAGGTAATGAGTGAGGAAAGAGGAAAGAGGTGGAAAACACAGTAGTTGCAAATCAGGAATAATAAGACAAGAGGAGTTAAACTCAAAAAAACATGCACGAGACAAGAGGCTATCACAGCAAAACAGGAAACGTAACTAACACTGACAGAACTAAGACATGCAAACATCGGCGTGACTTTGTGCTGAACATTGGGGGAGGGGTCAAGATCTCTGTCTAAATAAATAAACCTGGGTAAATTCCCAGATGATTATATTGCTGGTAATACTGGAAATGAATAAGAAAACCAACAGCCTATTTATGTAAGATAATTCATAATTTTATTGGGGGGGTTATATTGGTTGAGATATGCATGGATGACTGTTCTACAGGAAGAGCTAGCCAACACTGTCATTAAAGGTACAGCAATAAATGTGTTAAACTCTAGTTAAAAGCTGTAAGGCCCCATTATCATAGCATCGCGAAGCCAAAGATATCAAGCCCTAACAGTCTGTCGCTTATAAAAATAGGTGATGTTGGGAAAGGCTTCTCGTTTCCAGGCTGTCAGTGCATCATTATGCTAGTTTTACCTGCTTTCAGCAAAAGGTTGGGTCAGATTTCACAGAATGGAATATTAATGGGGTCAATGGCTAGCTGAAAGAGGTTTCAGCAGGTACTTTAAGTAAGAGTTTGATCTCTTAAAAAGGATAACTTGGCACGGGTCACTACGCTTTCTATCTTTTATACTAAATAAGTGGATCATTGTTTTTATGTCCCTTTGGAACTGATCTAAACAGAAAGACAGCTAAAAAAGAGAGGCACAATATTAGGTATAGTATAGTTTGACAGGCCAAAGAACGATGGGTATATTATAATGATGGCCCTTTGCATAGTTAAATAGTTACTGATTAGTTTGCCGCGTCATCCTAAAATGATCATCCCAAACGATGTGTCCACATGTTTTAAACAATCTGAGTAAAGCTTGCCCATAAAACAAAGTAAGCTTGCAGTTTCACTGCAGTCTCTTGTGCTTTTTCAGAATAACTTGAAAAATGGCAAATTTTAGACTATGATGTTCTTCCGAGCAGCTTGTGTTTTTTTTGTGGGCAGATGTTTGCGCCGTGGACTTAAATGTCCAATATTTGCATCATTATTGCTTGGATTTTACTCGCTAAAGATCTTTAACTCAACTGCCAACAACAATCTGGAAGAAATCGTAGGATTGTTTACAGAAGATCATTTCAGGGAGGCTTGAGAAAACAGGTGGTAATCTCACATAAAACAGCACAGTGGTCATGGTGGTGTCTCATCACAGTCACTTTATGTGCTTTTTAAAATAAGGAAGAAAACAAATAGCCACCTTTATATTGGTTTAAATATATATAAAAAAATGCACTTGACACAAAATAACCTCTTTGACTCTATGTCTATTACTGCATATTTACTTTGCAAGAGAGAAATAAGGATATTAGAGATATGGTGATATGTAGAGTCAGGATGTCAGCAAGTAAACTGCTAATGAACAAAGACAAGTGAATTAATACAGCATTTAATTGGATGGATTTTAAGGCAGCATATTCACAGGCAGAGTGGTCACAGGTCGACAGCAGCAGCTCGGTGTATTTAAATTGGGGCAAACCTGCTGTTTTTGAGGCATTCCAGCTCAAATGCTGCAAAACGTGCAGATTAGAGAAAGTAATTCTACTGCTAGGAGAGCCAATCAAGACTAATTCTTTTCTAGCTGTTTGAGTTATTCTCAAATCAACTGGAAAAGGTGCATTTCGGAAATATAAACATTGAAAAAATACCAATTTGCAACACATTAAATGAAATCCAGCTACAGAATTAATTTAAAAGGGTTTAAAATCAAATTTTATAGATAATAAAAAATCGATGAATAATTATCATCCACCATGTTTAGTTTGTTGTATGCGATCAGCCTTTCTGGAAGGATATGACCACAGATAACCTTATTTCATTACAATCTCAGTTATGAGAAAATGTCCAGTCCATTTATTGAGCTGTAACAGCTGTCTGTTATTTTTTTAAAGAACGTGAATAGTTATTGTTATTATTTCTCATTTCTAAAAATTTTTTAATAAGTAGATTCTCCGTGAATTGCTACCTTATCGTGGTGGAGGGGTTTGTGTGTCCCAGGGATCCCAGGGGCTATGTTGTCTGGGGGCTTTAGCCCCCTGGTAGGGTCTCCCATGGCAAAATGGTCCTGGGTGAGGGACCAGACAAAGAGCGATTCAGAAGACCCTTATGAAGAGAACATCGAGGGAACAGTTTACCCTGCCCGGGATGGGGTTACCGGGCGCTTTGTCACCGGTTCTGTTCATAATTTTTATGGACAGGATTTCTAGGCGCAGCCAAGTGGTGGAGGGCTTTCATTTTGGTGGCCTCAGAATCTCATCTCTGTTGGCTTCATCGGGTGATGGCCTCCAGCTCGCACTGGAACGGTTCGCAGCCGAGTGTGAAGCAGCGGAAATGAGGATCAGCACCTCCAAATCTGAGGCCATGATTCTCAGCCGGAAAAGGGTGGAGTGCCCACTCCAGGTCGGGGATGAGTTCCTGCCCCAAGTGGAGGAGTTCAAGTATCTCGGGGTCTTGTTCGCGAGTGATGGGAGAAGGGAGCTGGAGATTGACAGATGGATTGGGGCTGCAGCTGCAGTGATGCAGACACTGTACCGGTTCGTCGTGGTGAAGAGGGAACTGAGTGTAAAAGCGAAGCTCTCAATTTACCGGTCGATCTACGTCCCTACCCTCACCTATGGCCACGAGCTGTGGGTAGTGACCGAAAGAACGAGATCGAGGATACAAGCGGCAGAAATGAGCTTCCTCCGAAGGGTGGCTGGCCTCTCCCTTAGAATTAGGGTGAGAAGTTCGGCCATCCGGGAGGGGCTCAGAGTAGAGCCGCTGCTGCTCCACATCGAAAGGAGCCAGCTGAGGTGGTTCGGGCATCTGACAAGGATGCCTCCTGGGCGCCTCCTTGGTGAGGTGTTCCGGGCATGTCCCACCGGGAGGAGGCCCCGGGGCAGACCCGCTGGAGAGATTATATCTCTCGGCTGGTCTGGGAACGCCTTGGTGTTCCCCCGGATAAGCTGGAGGAGGTGGCTGGGGAGAGGGAGGTCTGGGCCTCTTTGCTTAGGCTGCTGCCCCCGTGACCCGGCCTCGGATAAAGCGGATGAAGATGGATGGATGGATAGATTTAAATGTTGTTTTAACCTCATAAACAACAACAATAAAAAGATTTTAAAAAGATACAAATGTAATAAAATGAAACAATTTCCCCATTTGTTTGAACTTATTGGGATTCATAGATTCATTCAGATTAAAAAAACAGGCTATTTAAAGTGCATAGATTTTACTATTACATCTACATTATCTATACAGTTATCATACAACAGTGAGCAATAATAGGACATTTAACTAAGAGAATGTAATCTAATGTGAAAACAGGTCTCTGATAACCATGAACCATTTGAACATCTGACAATTTCTGAAAGGTAAAAAGGTACAAAAGACAACTGCACAAGCTCCATCTTCTTAAAATGAAAATTCTGTGATATCGTAAAGTGTCCAAGATCTACTGCAATATAGGACTTTTTTTTCCCAAAGGAATTGTTTGCATTACACATCCACACATCTAAACAAGAATAAACAGATTGTCAGTCTAAAATACATCACATAACATATATTTTTCCACATTAGCAGCCAGGTGCTGTTAATCAAATGTACAGGTCTAACTGATCATCAGCAAGTGTGAGCACCTCTACAAAAACAGGAGTTTTGGAAATTTGCTAATCTGGAGCATTCAGATATGTGTTCACACAGTTGTTCCAGGAGTGGCTATCCCAGTAAATTCACCTCAAGGTCAGACCAAGTAATGCTCAGTGAAATTGCACACCCCCCAACCCACCACAGGAGCGACATCTCAGGCCTCAGTTAACATGTTAAACGTGAAAGCTCATGACAGAACCATTAGAAAAAGACTGGACAGGCATGACTTTTTTGGAAGGGTTGCCAAGAAAAAAAAACCTATTCTCTCTGGGAGGGCAGAACACTCTCTAAAAAGAACATGCAAATATGGCTTAGTATTGGAAGGTTGCATCTGAGCAAAACTTTTGGTACAATGTCCCTTGGACAGACAAAGTGGAGATGTCTGGCCACAATGAACAGAACCATGCTTCATGCAAACCATGTACCAGCTGGTTGATGGTGATGATTTGAGCTTGTTTTGGAAATAGTTTGGGACCATACCTCTTCAACACGTTGACGTCATTGAGTCAGCCATCGACTGCTCTGTACACTAAAGATTTTTAGCCTTTTTGACAGCTAAACTGTGGCTTAAGATGGACATGGCAGGACAAAGATACCATGCACGGCAACATATGTACAACAGAATGACTGAAAAAGACAAGAATCAAGGTGTTGCAATGACCTAGACCTTAACCTGAACCTTAAGAGAGCTGTGCATAAATTAATGCCTTCAAACCACAATGAACTGAAGCAATATTGTAAAGAGGAGTGCATCAAAATTCCTCCACAACAATGTGAGAGTCTGATAAAGTCACACAGAGAACAATTACTTCAGGTTATTGCTCTGAACAACAACTTGATGTACCCACTTAAATCACAGGATGTACTTTTTCACAGGCCTGCATACAGTCATGACTCTACGGATGTACCATCACATGCAAGAATATCATCTTGTTTATCAAGCTTATTTGCATTAGTAAACTCACAGGAGGTAAAACTCTTGCACTCATGGCAGTGGTGATCACCAGTATTTTACATTTTACATTCACTTGCATTCACACGTCTATGAGAAGTCACTGATATAAACAGCAAGCGTTTTAACACTGTTTAAGCTGCGTTTGTTGTTTCCCAGTGAGGTCGGGCTTATTTTTTCTTTTTTTTTTCTTGTGTCAAAATCCGTTGATACATGTACATTTTTGATGACACATCACTGAGTCCAAATACATTTTAAACAGGAGATAAAAGCAACCTTTCTTTTTCCAAACGGGGTGCAAGGCAGAGGCTGCAGGCATCCCCTGCCACTGAAAATGTGTTGAACCAACTAATTTGCACCTTGAAATTAATCAATGTAAGTTCACTTGTGAGATTGTAGCTCTTCATTGTGTTGACTCGCTGCTGGCTCTGTGCTTATGCACTTTTCTTCTTTTATGCCTGGTCCTCCTGACAATGTTTGTGGTTTCGGCAGATAAGCAGCCAGCAGAATACAGAATAAAACAACAGATGCTTTGTGCCACTCAAAGTACCTCTTCAACAGTAAAATGTTATTTCTCTGCTTCACCCTCTATTCTAGCCCTCCCAGCATAGATCACACATGCTTGCACACGCACACACACACACACACACACACACACACACACACACAAACACACACAAACAGGCTGACAGAAGATCTGAGGCATAAGAACTGCAAGGCAAGCAAAAAAAATTCACCCCCAGTCCTCTTCATCTTCAAGTCCTCTACTCAGCAGCACAGCTGAATCCCACATCTGAGCTACTGTAATGTATACACAAAACCTTTTAACAAACTTTAAGTACATTATTTGCAAAATATTCTAAATTGAATCCAGGTTGTTTGTGTGGTACCTTCAAATTCAATCTGTAGATTTGTTCAGAATAAGAGACCACACACACTGATCTGAAGCCTGGTGCCTTTACTATATTTCTATTGTGTCTTAAAAACAAACTCAAATAGAGCAAACCAAGCAGTTGCCGGGTCAGATTTGCACCAAAGTAAATTTCGTTGCAAAGTGGAAGTATATCTTTGAATTTGCCCTAATCAAATGTGATGCATGGAAGGCGCATACCTCAGCATCCCGCTGAACAGCTCAATGAAAAATGCGGCAACGTATCGTAGAGAGCGAACTCATTGGGGAAAATGTAGAGCAAAAGTAATCAATTATCGCACCTCCCATTCCCATTGCAGGGGTCCCTTGATTATTTAAGGGAATTAGCTATCGATCAGCTAAGTGAGTCAGCGGGAAAGCCACCAGCTGTCTCGCCGGTCAGCAACAAGGCTGGCGACTACACCCCTCCGCTACTCTTCAGACAGCTGAAGCAGAGGGAGCCTGGTTAGGCACTTGCCACTTCCCACTTGGCATCTGACTTTAGATGGCTGGGGAGGAATGTAGAAATTAACAGGTACTAATTATGTATGGGAGTCAGGCTAGCTCAAATCAAGGTCAACAAATGTTAAGGAGGTATGGAAATCTCAAGCCATATGCCAGACTGCTGCAGTGAAGTGTATGCCGAGCCGAGTCTCCGCATGCTCCCAGTTCATTATCACCATTATCATGCAGGATGTCTACATTCACGCCAGAGCAGCCAGCCATGGAGTTTAGTTATTAAAAGGATACATTGTGCTTTACACAAGTGTTGTTGCTGAACAGTCTACAACAATGGCTTCATGCAAAGAGTCTGTTCCCCACAGAAGATCCCATTATGTGTCCAGCCGAGCTGCTGCCAGTTTGAGCCGTGTGGATAAAATCTCACAGCATCTCTGGTTTGCTGTTTTTTAGTCATGAGTATAAAAATTCACAAAAATAAATAAATAATATTATTATAACAAAGGCAGGGAAGATGAAATGGAATGTGTTTACAGTGAAACTTGGTAAAAACAATATGCGGAGGAGACCATATTAGTCACTGATATTTTTGGGAGCGTAACTTTGTTAATCATGAAGTACATGATCCTGTGCCTAAGTAGGACATGTATGGGAAAAGGTATAAAGATATTTTAATGCAAATAACTTTCAGCTGACACACTTTTCTGACTGTTGCAAACATTTTTTAGTTTTAATTAGTTGTGCTCGGAAACTTTATGACATTGAGACTTCGGTGCTTTCGGCTCTAATGTGATTTCACAAAAAAAATAATAAAAAATTACAGTCAAAACTGCATCAATCAGTCTGTTTTCACTTTGAGACTGCTCCAAATGAAAACATATAATTAAAGCAGGTCATTGACTGCGTGGAAGCTACTGTGAATAAATACCAAATACCCACTTTTAAAGCATCAGGGACCTTTCTAACTTTTCCTTTTGTATATTATTAACTCATTCACTGCCAGCCATTGGCAGTGAATGAGTTAAACCCATTGACTCATTCACTGCAATTGACGGCTATAGACGTCAATGGCAGTGAATGAGTTAATTTGGTGCTTTGGTTTCAAATATATTTTCATCCCAGGAGAGAGGGATGCATTTTTTTCAATCTTGTGAAGTAAGAGCTTCTGGAAACTGAAGGTCACATACCGACTAATTATCCAGTCATCAACACGACAGTAAGTTAATACAGGGGAATATATCTACTGCATGGATACCATTAGCATCATTCCTCATATGTCCCCATCCTACATCTCTTTTGCGTGGAAGCTTAAAGTCTGGCAGATAGGTCCGTAAACATTTAGTATACACAGCTAATTTAAAGTCCTTAATTTTATATTCTCTTTCCCCTCAAAGGTCAGCACTTCTAAGACAGTTTTCTGCGGATCCCCCTGCAAACTGGATTTGTGTGTCAAAGATCAACACTGTGTGAATACCTTTCAGCAAATGAACTGATAGTGGCAGTTCCAGCAAAAAGCAGTGATTTTTGTCCCATATTCCACTGGATAAAATAACTGGAGTAACTGAGCCCAGAGAATCTGCAGCAATGTTAATATAAATGTAACGTACAGTATGAGGATGAGGAAAGCAAGACAAAACCAGAGGTTAAAGAATCAAGAAGGGTGGTGTTGCATCTTTTAGTTAAAAAAACAAAACACAACCACAGATTAATATATCTATGAAAATGGAAAGGGCCGATTTCCTCAAAGTCAGAGCAACACCAAGCAGAAGCTGCCTTTTCTCACTCCTGCAGAACTTGATCTGCACAGCTTTTACTGTGGCTCAAAATGCTTTGTGATTGTTCTTTGTGAGACAAGCAGACTCGTGCCAGCATTTATCATGTGAGTGCTGAAAGCCGGCGCTGTGCGGGAAATGCCTGTACTGTACACGCGACAGTCTGAGCTGATTGCAAAGCAGCCACTGCAGCAATTGCTGACACCATGAGATGAGCATGATGGCCCCTAGTGTGGCCGCATATCACCAGCAGTGGGAATTTCACATGAGCTGTTGCAGGTAATTAGTGTTTGATTGTTTTATTTTGAAAATCACACTGTTGTATCCAGGCTGCAGAGCTCAGGTTTCAAAGACAAATCGTGTGACGAGCATGATTTGGTGTCCTTTAAAACCCTCTGCCCCGCATGTGGCGAAATAAATACGCACTTTGAAGTGCTCTTGTGGTTTTTCTGTGACGCATAGTTAACAGTGCTCATGCCTCCATTGATAATTGATGTCGTGCATTATTAGCCCCTTTCACTGCCAATCGAAGATCCTCTGTGTCACTGTGCGTCTCTAGGTCCCACTGCTCCCGCGGTGCATATCATGCTATAGCTGAGGTGAAAAGCTGATTAAAATCTGCCACAGCCTAATGCACCGAAGACTATGAAAGTTATTTGGGGCCTGCAATGCAGAGTATGATAGTCCTTTGCCAGTTTTTTGCTTCTTTTTTCTTCCCACTCTGAGCAGGCAATAAAAGGAGGAGACAGAGCAGTGTCTTTCATGGACTTACAAGTGGGAGCTTTGGTGCTATTCGGGTGTGAAGAATAAGTCAGGTATATCTGGAGACACAGGCAAATACCAAAGCCGTTTTTCTTTAGACAGGATGTGATTACATGGTACATTACAATGCAGCTCATTACTGCTTATGGCGAATTAATTACATGCCTCTCAGCTGAACTAAATTAAAACCTGGTTGGCTGTGATATTCAACAGGAAGACTGATAAACAAGGCTATATTTGATCGTTCATTGTGTGAAAACTAAAGGCTTGTAGAAAAGCCAAAGGGAGCGATAGAAACTCACAAAAAGTGCATTTGCTACACATCTTTGAGAAAGTTGCTGCCAAAAACAAGACTTTAGTGAGCTTTGCTGCAGTCCCTCAATTTTTAGACTGTCTGAAACAGGCAATTGTAGCTCCCTTTGCTCTCTCTTTAAGCAGCTTTCTTCTGACCTGCTGCCCTTTGCAAACATAAGAAGCTCAAAACAAACTCTAAACACATGGAGCAACATTAGCAGTCATTTGGAGTCATGTCTGCAAGCAGCTAAATGACGTAAGTTCAGTATTCTTTGGTCTGATTAGCTGCTAAAAATGTTAGCTTAGTATCTTAGCTAGTTTCTAATTTGAAATAAGAACGGCATTAGTAATGGTAAATAGGCAATAGGTATCTGTTATAAACTGTAAAACATTATATGTTGGGTAAATGTCACACAACTCTACATCTATATCTACACTCTGCAGGATCTAATGCTAATTCAGTCTTTGTTTAGCGATTCATTTTTTTGGCTCATTATCTGCTAAATGCTAACGTACGTTCACTATAGTTAGATGCTTTTTCATGCTGCCTGCTGCAACTAGAAATTAGCTTGATAAGACAAGATTTTTCATGCTGAATTCAAACACTGAACTAAAATATCCTAAAAGGCCCACAGTTAAGCACGATTGCCTCAGTTTTAAATAAATGATTAAAAACTCAGGCTGTAAATGTAGTGGGTTTGATGAAGTGCAGAAGATAAAGATCATTTTTTGCCAAACCAGAGTAACAGGAATTGTTCTTCTGCATCAGTGGTTTCCACTCTTTTCTGGGTGAAAGTCCACACAAGTATATAATGAAGTTCAGGGTAATTTCCAAAAGGGAATGGACATTTTACAGTGTATTGCCTTCATTTTCATCAGTCTATCCACCCATTTGCTTCCACTTATTCAGTGCAGTGGCAGCGGATTAACCCTTAGATGCATAAGTGGGTCAAAAATGACCCAGTGGGGTTGTTTTCTTGCAATCAGTAGCGGTTTTTGATACGGGCGACACGCGCGGTTGCCCGGGGCAGCATCGTGGTGGGGGCGGCATCACGGGCATCGGAAAAAAATAAAAATAAAAATTACTCGTACTCATGCTGCTCCGACATCATGCCAGAGCATGCATGGCATGATCATGAAATCATGAAAATGTTGTTCCGGGTTCAACATTGCAAGTGACCAATCACATTGTTGTGACGTTATTCCTTTGCGGACCAAGCCATTCGTGCATTTATGAAATTCCAATGTTGCAAGGACAATATCAATTCTGCTTACTGTTTATTAAAGGGTTACGGTTAGGGTTAGGGTCAGGGTCCGTTGATCGGCGGACAGAGGCGGTTTCACGCAGCTTAAGTACAGTTTTTTGTTTTACGCCGGTTTTTCCCGAAGTTGCAAAAGTATGACGTCACAACATTCTGATTGGTCACTTGCAATGTTGATCCTGGAACAACATTTAGTATGATGATCTGGGAACAACACCAACACGAGGATATCAGATCAACCCATTATGATACAGACTTATGCACTGATGTTTTTTCGAAATTCTATAAATTGAGAGCAAGAGCCCTCGGTGCGCCTGCTCACTGCTGAAGTCAAAGTAAACTTTATTGTTATCTCCGCTACATACAGTCCAGTATATAGAGAGATGAGACGACGAGGCTCCAGTTACAGCAGTGCAAGTAAACAAACAATAAATATAAGAACAGTAAGAAAATAAATATACGCTTTAGGATTCGGGGTAAAGGCATCAATAACAATTTAAAATGTATATTTTACAGTTTGATGATTTAAAGTCTCACACACAACCCGTCGATGGGGGAGGGGGACCGGCTGCTTCCAAATAGAGCACATTTCATTCATAATGTTGTAAATCCAAGCCCATTATCTATTCATGATTTGAATCCTGGGTTGTGCTTAATCCCAGAAATAAATCCTAGACAAAGTGAATCTGTGAAGTAAGGTGTAGGTCTATTAGGTTATGTTGTGGTGATCCTTGGGTTGGGGGATGGGTGTTCATACTGGAGTGCAAAATTAAAACCAATGTAAGATGGACAAGAAAGTTCAAAGCCATCAGGTGCTCAGTTTAGAAAAAATAGAAAAGAAGAGTAAGAGAAACGAACAAATGATACAGGTAAGCAGATGTGTCATTGGATAATGGCAGGTCATCCTGAAACAATCAAAATCAGAATACTTTATTAATCCCTAAGGAAATTATGTGGGTTACAGTTGCTCCAAGAAGAAATAGTAACAGTAACAGACTAAACTCCAAACAATTCATTGTGTTACAGATTTTAATATTAATTAGTCATTGTCAATTGTTGCTTCTTCCTGTTCTCATTGTATGACAAATTATGATGGCTGTTTGGTAGCCGTTTGCATACTCTCTCTCTCTTCATATATGTGTGTGTGTGTGTTTCTCTGGTGAAATTCAGTATTGTTCCGACAACTTCTTCCTTCTCTCACCCCAACCGGTCGCAGCAGATGGCCGCCCCTCCCTGAACCTGGTTATGCCGGAGGTTTCTTCCTGTTAAAAGGGAGTTTTTCCTTCCCACTATCGCCAAAGTGCTTTCTCATAGGGGGTCATATGATTGTTGGGTTTTTCTCTGTATCTATGAAGCACCTTGAGGGGACCTTTGTTGTGATTTGGCGCTATATAAATAAAATTGAATTGAACATTTTTATGTCAATGTACAGTCCTTAATATGTTTTATGTGTGTGTGGGGGGCGGGGTGGGGGGGTGAGGGTGGCGCCAGAGGGAGTATTCACCCAGGGTGCCAAACAGGCTAGGACCGCCACTGCTTGCAATATCTAATTAATGAAGTTGTTATAATTTCATGTTCCAGCTATTCCTTAAACATATCTGTTTTTAAAATCATGCAGTTTAAATTCTTAAGTTACACTTTGTACATTTTGCAAAATGTCATTTTTGTAATACTACCTCAAACTTCCATAAATGGGTCAAAAATTACCCACATTCATTTACTATGGCATTTCATGGGAACTTTTGATTCTCATCAACTGTAACTGTAAGGAATTTTATGGACCAGTGATAGTTTTACAATAAACGAACAGCTTGTGCCATTTAGTGGTAGGTTCAAATTTCTACATCACATGTTAAACAAGCCCATCAAATATGGCAGCTATGTCAGAAAGAATCGGTGGCTGTTGATGAAAAAAACAGAAAGTGGATAAACATAATTTATCAGATTCTACGACAAGACCAAAGAAGATGTAGATACTATGAATCAGATTGTGGGGACCTACTCTACTACACCTCAAAGTGTAAAACATAAAGGTGGCCCATGGTGCTGTATTTGACATTGCCACCCTGAATACACCTTTTTCACTGCTCGGCACCCTGAATTTAACAACGGTATCACCACTGTATGACTGGTCATTGTCACTATGCTCTCAAAGGAGTTTGCTAAACCACATATGAGAAGGTTGACCCCAACTACAAACCCTGATCACTGAAGCAATGGGAAAGTGTAGGTTGACAAAGCCACAACTCTGTTACCAGCCACAGGAAAAAAGCAGACAGGGCCAAACAAAGACAACAAGATTTGATATTCAAGGTATGGAGGCCTATTTCCCCCCACCACTCCCCCTGCCAGTGGCAGACGCCCTCAGACATCGGTGCGTTGGTGGTTCTTTGTGTCCGGGGATGGGCGTCCAGGTACACACCGGCTCACTCCTTGGTGGCTGCTTATCGGGGCCTGGAGCCTGGGGCTCGTTCGGGCCACTTCGGGGATGGGGTGGCCTGGGGCTCGGTCACTCTGGCACAGCTGGCTGCCGGCGGAGCTCACGGGCGCGTCACTGCAACCCCCCCTGGCTTCTGCTCCGCAGCTGCTGAGTGACCCCTCATCTGGGTCTCTCCTCAGCTCTTTCTGGGATAGTGGTGCAGCTGCCCCTCTGTTGGTCTTCCTTGGTCTCTTGTGTTCTGGGGGCCTCTGGATGTCTGGAGTCTTGATCTCCTCCATACCTGCTTCATGCCCTGGAGGACGGAGCTGTGGCTCCCCACACCCTCTAGCAGATCATTACATGAAGGAACCTTTTAAAAACAAGCGCGCTCATGCTCACAGGTGTACACACGGGTGCTCACACACATAAACTACACCCTCTTTGGCTCCTACCTCAAAGCACACTGTGTTCTGTTGATCTTATGTGCTGCACAATAATGTTTAATATTTAGTATTTACTGTTATATTCCCATATATCATCGTGATGTTGTTTATTGTATTGCTCTCGTTTTCTTCTGCTTGTTTTCCTTTTTCTTTCTCAACAGGTGATCCAGGTGATTGATATATGTATTTTTTTTGTCTGCTTATTTAGTTGTTTTTTGCCCTTTATCCCCATCCCTCTTCTCCGCTGTTTTTCCCCCCTCTTCCTTTCTCCCTTTTCTTTTCCTCATTCAACTCTCCCGTATCTAGGAAGTGAAAATAAAAAATAAATAAAATAAACAATAAAAGGTGAATCAAATAGACCATTACGGCAAGGCTGGGATGGTCCATTTGGTAAAGTAAATCCGTTGGTGTCAGAGATTTACAGTTAACAAACAGTCAGGTGAATAAACAACACTGAGACACTTGATACTGATAACGTGCGGCACGGGTGAAACTCAGAGAGAGTCACACCGAGCTGCAGTATTCGTTTATTTTTATAGTAGCAGGGTGGGACAAGCATAGCAGTTTCCTTTAATTTTGCATACGTGTGTGTGGGTGTATGTGTCACTAAGTTCGTGTGTGTGCTACTCTCTTTGCTGTAAATGACACGGGGTCAGCTTCCTGTTTCTGCGAACAAAGCTGTGGGTGTTGTATCTGTGCAAAGGAGCAAGTCTTTCCTATAAGAGTAAAATATGAACATATACTTTAATGCAACATAAAACTCATAAAAGCGTTTCTTCCTTAACAGTTGGGCATCTTTCATTGCCTTTAGACAATAATTCTGATGGCAAAAGAACCAAACGGGACAGGCAAAAAAAAAAAAAAAGATTTGATATTCAAGAAATGAAAATAGTGAAGTCAGGAGGTTGTGTGGAAAATCACTGTACAGTGTACCTCTGTGTAGTGATTACAGCAGTCACAACTTTATGGAGTTGTGACAAACCACGTGCAGGTGGGGGGGGGGGGGGGGGGGGGGGGGGGGGTTGTTTTTAAACCACTTGTGGAGGATTGTAGGGTCCAGTCACTCATGCATCTAAGGGTTGAGCAGGGTACACATACAATTCTCATCAGCAAAATGTTCCCTCCTGTGGATCCCAAGGTGCTATCAGACCAGACACAGCAAATTCTTGGGTCTCCTCCTAGTTGTACATGATTGGATAAATCTTCAAAAATCAGATGCCTGAACAACTTTAGCTTTTTTCAACACAAAAAAGTAGCAACAAAAAAGCCTCACCAAGCTCCCTACAGATGGCTCAGCCCCTTGCCCTATCTCTAAGGCTCAACCCAGCCACCCTACAGTGGAAACAATTTTTTGCTTCCAGCATTTGCAGTCTTGGTTCACTATCCACAGGTCATGAGTACACAAGAGGATTGTAAAGTAGACTGAATGCTAAATTAAAAGCAGTTGCTGGACCTTCCTATGATGACTGGACCATCAACAAGATACTGAAATGTTTGAAAGTTCTCGCTTGAGATGATAATTCTCCAACCCAGAGGGACCAATCTGCCATTTTTCAGCAGGATACCATGGACTCATACTTGGAAGTGCTGACTCTCACCTGGCTGCTTCACACTGGGCTGCAAACTGTTCCAGCATATGGTGAAGGTTCCACTCCAATGAAGTTAACCGAACTAAGTCATCTGCAAAAAGTAGTGTAATTCTGAGTATAAATGATTGGTGGGAATACTTTTTCTGCCTTTCATAATGAAATACGGCTGTATAAATGTGTCATGGCTCATGTGTACTCAATCACTCAGTTGGTAAAAAAGGCTGATCGTAAACAGCCAAGATGCAGTTTGTGAAACATTTGGTAAGACCACAAGCCTTGTCAAATACAAACAAAAATAAATCATGACACAGAATATAATGATGAGTTTATGATGAGGTGAACTGAAGAGGAGGCGAGGGACACGTGCTGCTAGGTTGAGACAAACGTCGCTCGTTGAGTCCTTTGATGCTGCAGGCAGGTACTATCCAGGTATAAAAGGAGAACATATGGAGTTGTTGGCTACGTGTTGCACTGTTGCTGAATTTTGAAAAGTGACTTTGCATCTAGACTTAGGTCTTTGAGTCTATGTTTAAACAACGAGAATTCAACATCCTGAAAACTACAGAATCCCATTTTTCTAATTTACATGAATGAAAAAAATACATGCTACGGTAAACAGCTGTATGAGTATAGCTTGGAGTAAAATGTGTGTCCCTAAAATCACCTCATATCAATTTAATTGGCCTAGATTTACTCAGGTAAGGTGTTATGGCCCTAGCAGGGCCTCCTCTTGAAATTACTCGTGTGGGTGTGGTGTCATTCTCTCTCTGCCTCCTCCTCTCTTGCCCCTCCCACCCCTGTTTGCCCTCTCTCCAGGACGCACCTGTTGTTCATTACCCTTGTTTGGCATCTTGACCCAGTCAGCAATCACCTCTCTGAGATTATATAGGCTGGGGAAGACTGTGTGATGTGGGTGGTTTGTTCCTGTGACTCTACTCTGTCTTTGTAGGTGGTGGAATGGTCTTGGTGTGTGTTTGTCCTTCCCGTGGTGTTAAGTGAGTAGTTGGGCCGGTGAGCCTTTGAAAGTGCCTTTTTGTGGTGTGGAGTTTTTTGTTTGTTTGGTAGTTGTTTCCTTTGTTGTTTTCAACCTCTTCTTTTCTTTTTGGCCTTATTGATAAAGAGGTGTTGCCAACTCTTTGTGTTAGGATTATTTGCAATAAAAACATTATATGCTAAACAACTCGGTCTGCTTTCCTTCTCATTCTGTTCTGTTACCGATCCCACTCACACCCCTAGACCTCTTCGTGGGGATGTAACAATGTTGTAGGGTAAGTATTTAAAGTGGATTATATAGGTTAGGTATCTTTAAAATACTGTATACAGCATACTTGCTGTAAAACAAATATTGTAGGCTGTAGAAAATAAAAATGCAACTCAAATATTTTACACAAGCTTTAGATAACAGGAAGTTGGATAACATGTATGTGTAAAATGTTTAAGCTCCATTTTCAGTCACATTGTTTTGAATGCTTGTTAATTGAACTTTTTGAAATACAGGCATGGACTCCAGGGTGTTTTGTTTTTGTTTTTTTTGTTTTTTTTTTTTTCCTCTCCTTGTATGCTAATTCTTAAGTATCAGATACCAGCCTGAATTTTACTGGGTATCAGATCAAAAAGGAAATCTGTGTTGTGACACATAGTGGAAATTTTTATTTCTTTTATAATTGGTTTTATTCTGATTTTAGTGTTTGTTTTATTTGCATGATTTTATTCTGATGTTTATTGCATGATATTTTTTTTTTTTTAAGTGTTTTCATATGACATTGTTTTAATCCACTGTGGACTGGCTGGCCATGGGACAAATTGGCTGATGGTAATCACCTGCTGAGGTGTGGGTGTGTCCTGAGGTGGCCTATCAGCTGGTGAAAGGGCCCATTTAAAAGGAAGCTGGCTGAGCATTGCAGGAGGCCCAGATATAAAGAGAAATGCAGAGAAGCCAGGCGCTGGCGCGATTGTGCTGCCCGATCGTCAGAGGCGTAATGCGACGACCCAGTTTGGACAGTAGGAACGGTAATGGCAAGAGACAATGCGCGTGATTGACAGCAGGGCAGAGGTGCATTTGTTAGTAGTGTCTCAACTGTTGTTTACCAGGTGCAACTATGTTGGAGGGTCTTCATAGCAATTAGCCAGGCCAGCTTCCCGGATGATGGTTCTGGCCAGTATTTATCTGCTTGCAGGGCGATGCCACGAGGGAAGACGCTGTGGTAGCAAGCGACAGACTAAAGTGCAGAGTGTAAGCTGGGCTGTGATGGGAGGCGTCCCCCTTGTCCTCCTGGTACTAGGCTGGTGTGGTCCCCGCTAGAGTTGGATGTCTCAAGACCACTTTTACGTGGTCTTGCTGTCTCAGATCGACATGGTATTTGGGAGATTTGGAGTAAACAGTATCCACGACACACAATGTAACATTTTCATGCGCAAAAGCATCAGCTCTAAGAGCCGTGCTTTGTAATGAATCAGAAGAGTCGACTCCCATTGAGCGAGAGCCAGCTCCCCCCTTAATTTCTTTTTGCTGCTCAGCTCTCACACAGTGGCTCAGCTATGCTCCAATCCCTCCATATTGTGGCTAATCACATGCGAGGATATAGGATAATATCATTATGTGAAAAACAGAGGGTGAGAGATGCGACAGTCAAGTGGAGCGCTGCGTCTGTCATCTCAGTGAGTGAGACGTAGACAGCGGTGAGGAGGGCTGTGCGAGTGCATCACAAACACATAAATATGCCTGACACCCGTAAACGAAGCAGCATCCGGCTGCAGCTGAAAGGCTTTTTTGTCTTAGTCTTGTCCTGACTTTGTCTTGGTCTTCACTCGATCTGTCTTGGTCCTGGTCTTGATACCCTCTAGTCTTTGGTATTGTCTTGGTTTAGGCGGTCTTGACTACAAGTCTAGTCCCTGCTCCAAAGAGAAATTGGACCCCTGTTGTCAAACACTAGGAACATTTGTCCTGCCTTTTTTTTTTTTTTTTTTTTTTTTTTTTTTTTTTTTTTTTAAAAAGGAAAATGGCATTGCTGGGCTGTGGGGGATTTCAGTGCACAAAGAACATTTCATACATACATTTGTTATTCTTCCTTTCTGGCCTGGAAATAAACTCTTTCTAATTAAGACTTGTAGTGTTGCAGTGCCCTGGGTTTCTGATTTGCTTGCTCCCCACTTGTATTTACCTCCCTAGTATGACATTCAGGTGCACTAGCTTTAGTGCAATTGCACATCACTACTGTGAACACTCTGCTCTTTTAGTTTTCAGTCCTTTATTTATCCAGGTAAAATCTCATTGAGATTAAAAATCTCATTTCCAAGAGAGACCTGGTATCATGGCAACAAATGTCAAAATACACCTACTACACAAGTATAAAAGCTCTCACTTTGGTTATACAAGAACCCCCAGTTTTCCTACACTAACATGCACATGATCCCACAGGGAAACAGGCAGCAAGTCTTTTGAAAGTCCATGAAACTCCTGCTGACTGGATGGTCAGACTCCTATGACCTCTCCAAAAGTCCAGGAAGACTAAAACGCTAATACAGAAAATAAAACCTGCACTTTCCTATTGACAGGTTAATAACAATACAAGTAGAGTACAACTATTCTGATGAAGTGTATTAACAAAGTTTAGTAAGGCCGTTACACACCAGAAGAGGAAAAACATGAAATTTAATTTTGATTTTCTGGATCTGAGCTTGCCTTGTAATATATATGTAGACACACTGAAATAAACATACCACACTTATATTTTGGGGTGCAGTTTTGGAGCTCAGTATTTTGGCCAAGGACATTTCAGGCATGTGTACTGCAGGAGTCAGGGATCACACAGCTGCACAAACAACGAACCAACACAAGTAGTTTGAACCTGAGTTTCCGTTCCCAAGTTTTCAGTATACCAGGCTTTACAGAAACGTGTATAGAGTATTGTAGAATATTCGATAGGGTGATTCTCCACATATACATTCTGTATGCGCTCATGATCCTCATGTGTCTTATATGCTGCCTTTTGCCAAAGATGCATTCTGCTAGTCTGTGTTTGTCTCAGAGGACCAGAGAAGACAACATCTCTTGTGCACCTTGTGTATGCCAGCATAGCAGCAACGCATGCTTACCATTCTGAATCTGTATCCAGCTCTTAGTGTGCTATTCTAAATCAGCCAGTGGTACTCTGCTGTCAACATGCAACCTGCTCCCACTAGATTGTGCTCACTTTCTCCGAGATCCAAGAACCTTTATTTCCATAGCAACCATGAATCAAAGTAAAAAACAAAACATATGTACTACAGTATTTGTCAGCTGGGCTTACAGCAAGAAAAGATTAAAGTAACATGCCTCCGCGAGACCATTGTTGCCTCACGGCCTTTTAAACAAAGATTTTGGAGAACTGTGAGTTTATTTTTCATAATAGCTGCAGCACACACCGTGGATGAAATTTAATTGCTTGTTCATTGAAGAAACATCAACTTTTTAAGTGAGATGTAAACTGAATCAGTTAAAACTTTTAATAACTGGAATCTGGTTGTTTTCTTGTGTCTATATACATTCTTGAGGCTGTGATTTTTCTTTGTAAAACACTGAATGTTGTATTTTTCACTTTCACTTTTGTAGGAACATGCTTTTCTTCCCTCTAACTTGGCTTGTTGGCGCATGAAAGCACTGCCATAAAAATGTATTGCAATGTGTTAGATCATGTGTTATATTAAAAAAACCAAACCAAACAGAACATGGCACTCTATTGTAAAGGGAAACAAAATTTCCTGTGAGTGCTAGTGAAAATCAAAAGCTCTGCATGGTACCATTTACGCACCTGCCATTCATGCATTCTAATTTTATTTCAACAAAGTCTGCAAATTGCAACTCATATGTGATTTAAGTTAGTAAAATATGCTCATGTAATGCTGTTGTTAAGGAAACTAAGGTTACAGATCACATGCAACCAGGCCCATTACAGAATGCAAACTGTAGTCTCCCTTGTTGATATAAAGCACCCAGTCATCCACCCAGCCTCTGCCCCATTATTTTTTGCTTTGCTAGGACCCACACGCAGCATTGGCACTGAACATTGGCAGCGCACGTACATAAATAGATTCTGGGCTCCCCTAACAGATATCCCATTAGTTTACCTTTTACAGCCAATACATCAAACAGCAAGGGAGCCCAACTGTCTAAAAAAAATGACATTTTATTGTGACTTCAGCATATCCCAGCCTTTGGCTAGCGCTCGCTATTGCATCCTTGACAACAAATCATTTCATAAACGCTGTAAGCTAAATTGTGGTCATGTCAGCACCAGCAAACATGCTCTGCATTTACTGATTTAAATGGGTCCGTCTTGGATGAGTTGGATGAAACTCCAGAAGGGACAAAAGGTCATGTTTTTATCCAGAATTCTGTTGACAAGTTTGGAGAAACACTGGTGGTATCTGAGGGCCCTCAAGCATGCATATAGTCTTTTTTTCTACACAAGATTGACACAGTGACTAGTTACAATTTTATATGAATCTCCATGCATATGAATTTTATCCAATACTTTTGTCTAACTCAAACTTCATAGTGGAAATGTTGTTCTTGTTCTTGTGGAGAAAACGTTTGTGAGCATGTAAAGTTCATTTGCTGAAGTAAATTGCAAAACAAAAAGGTTCCATCCTTTCAGTGTTTCCTATAAACATTCTTCTTCAGTTTGGTTTATAGGCTCCTACAGTGAGATAAGGTGGCAAAGTTATTACACAGCTCTGCCTTTGTACATCAGTTTAATATATATAATACCGAGCACTACACGGCATATCTCACAGTCAGGTATGAGAGGACAAACAGAGACGTGCTAACAGGTGTCAACCAGGACGCCAGAATAAAACAGCTGAAGTAATGACTGTGTGTTTAATCTGTACACATTGCAGCCAACCAACAGTCTGCGAAGGTAATGAAACAAAGGATTCATGGTGTATCATCTGAGGTAATGCACTTTTTTCACACTTTATTATTTCAACAGTGATATTATTCCTTTCTTTACTCTTGCTCATCTAACAAACTGGAAGTTGACTTTGCTTAGATAGTTTTCTTTGTTTTACTGGATTTGAATGGCTTTAGTGTTTGTCTCTTGGATTTTACCTTTACAGTGTTATTTTATGTTCATAATTTATCAGTTTCAAAGTACTTTAACTGAACTGCATGAATCATTAATTTCATAACTGCTGGGTATGATGTAACAAATAATGTGATCATGAGATCATGAGTTTGCCATTTATTTTATTTTATTTTGTATTTTGCAATTTACCAGGAACAACGGTGCTCAGTAAAAACTGATGACTGATGATTTTATTGCAGAGTAGAAGAACTATAGAACCTATCTGCTACAAGTCAGATGTACTTTACCTTACTGTTCACCTCTTTGCATAACAATCCATCATGTGTAGATTTGAGATGTTTTTTTTAAACCACAGCTTCAAGGCAGCCAGTGGTTTGCACTTCATTTGCATTTATTCTGGGGTGTGAAAATCAGCTTCCAGAACCTCCAAACTTGCTGGAAGACCTGTGCATAATCCATTCTAGTTGAAGTCATGTCTGCTTTTGCAATTTTACAACTTACTTTTGTGTTGTAACCGAGCAGAGGTTTTCAAATCTATTTGCACTCACTGATACACGGCCACACAATGATAACCTAACGCCAATAGTAGGAGAAAATCTTTTCATTTTTTTCTTTTTTTTAACCAACTGATTACCTATCTCAAAGAATCATTGGGAGTCGTTTTAGCTATAAAGAAATAAATGAATGTTGATAGATGCTTTTGGGGTGGGAAGACATGAAGGAAATAAGAGTACTTTATAAACAAAGGCTTGCGTTTTTTCATACTCTGTGCGCAGCGGGGCTCTTTGGAGTCAAGGGCAATGACAACTGCAAATGAGAAAAAAGCCTATGCACACTGAACATTTAATAATGTTTAGCCTTCATCGCAGCACTGGAATAAAAATACAGACACTTAGGTAGCACACAACACAACACATGAGTTACAAGTGTTTATGGAGGAAGGTGTAACAGAAATCACTCAGGCAATCAAAGAGAAGGCATTTTGGCTTTGATGAGACGGCACGGCATTGTGATTTGTTTCATAAATCTGAACTTAGGATTCAGGATGTCTGCATCCTGAATCACTAACCGGTAAGGCTGTCATAATGAAGTAGGTGTCTGTGGGTGCAACTACACTGACCTTCAAGCAGCATTTTCCTTCCAGCTTTACCTGTGTGGAGCATAGCTTTAGAAAACCTGCCTGATATAGACTAGGAAGCAAAGCACAAGTACTCAACAGAATATACTATGGATTGCCACATCTGTGGGAAAAAAAAAGGGGGGAAAGGGAGAAAAAAAATATATAGAGGCAGAAGTTTTGGACATAACTTCTCATTTAATGATTTTTCTTTATTATTGTGACTATTTACATTGTAGATTCTTACTGAAGGCATTAGAACTATGAATGAGCACACATGCCATTATGTAGTAAACAAAAAAGTGTGAAATAACTCAAAACATATTATAAAACATAAAATGTTTTTAGATTCTTCAAAATAGCCACCCTTTGTATGTATATATACAGCTGTTTATTTGTTTAGTTATTTGAGTTTCTCCTGCTGTAATAAGTGCAAACTACTTTAAAATAATCCAATATAAAAATGCTTTTCTGAGGAATTTACAATCCTGACAGCTTCAGATTCAGCATTTTTCTCCAATAGGTTTTAGTTAATGTTGTCCACATAAACACATCCACAGGGTAAACACAATTGGTACAAACAACAAATCATGTATTGCTGGATATGATTTATTGATTGTTTTTACCTTGTTGGTAAAGGCTGTGAAATATTCGATAGTGCTGCCTGCATGCACCACATTGTTAATCTTGCAGTCTGTAAGTAGTCTCGGTCCCTCATCATCCTCAATTATTTGCACATCTCCATTTTATGATAGGCCGCTCTGTGAAAATGCTCTTAGCAGCTTGGTTGTACTGTATAAGGAGCCAGCTACGTGGGTGGAATATGTGGGAAAATATATTCAGAAACCAAAAAGAGTAACTTTCTACCTTTTAGGTTGTTTGTGTTATAGTCCTCCAGATATTGTTACATTCTCAAAATGACACACCAAACTTCAATGGGAAATTATTTTTTTCCTGTAACCTTCAAAACTGTAGCTCAGGTCAGCATCCTCTGCAATGTATGCCTTTGTCAAATCATTTGATTGTTTTTTTATGGACTGTGTGATGTAAAAAAAAACATAGGAATACATTACAACTACAACTACAGTACTGATTGTGTAGTTTTTTTTGTTACAAACTTAATACTGACCTATAAATCATTCAAGGAGGAAATAATCCAACAAACTCAAGGAATGAGCCAGTGAGTCGTACAGCTTTTTTTTAGGCACTTAGTTGCTAGCATCCAAAAGCACATCTTTTCTTCCCATTTCTCTAGTTGTATCTATGAAAAATGCCAAAGATAATGCAAGTTGATGGACATAAAATAGTATTTTTGCACCAACAAGGTCACCATGGTGTGCAGTTTGTCCTTAAAAATTCTGAGAAAACTGGACAAGTGCAGGACAAATGAAGAAGTGGCAAACCTAAAAACTATCTACAGCAGATGAACAGTATCTGAAAGTCATGTCCTTAGGAGATCCAGCAGAGACCTGACACGGGACATCAAGAGATGAATCTGCTAATTCAGTCAATCCATCTGCATTCACTGAAGCCTAATCAGAAATGGTCCTAGTGGAAGGGTGACTGTCTAGAAGCCATTATTAAGGACGTGAAACAAACAAATTACATATGAACTGGACAGAAAATCAGTGGCAGAGCGTGATTTTCTGTCCAGTGTGATAAATCCAAATCTGAATGTTTTTATTTAAAACTGTATGTACAGAGGAGGTCAGGAGAGCGATACAACAATGAGTGTCTACAACCATCTGCCACACACCCTGCCAGTGCAGCAGAAGCATACCGGCATAGGAAAACACACAATAGAACACTATCAGTCATGGAGTGGTCCCAAAGCCCGGACCAGTATGGGATCAACTTGACAAAGACCCAAACAAAAGGCAACAAAAGAAGAACTTTTGTATCGGTGCTGATATCAGAAGAACTCTGATACTTCTGATATCAGCACCAATATTTTTAACTTATAAAGGCAGCTTATGTAGTGGAGAGCAGTGTGTCATGATTTCTGAGACGACTTTGAATATATTTCAATGACAACTAAATCACTGAGATTTTTGCTTTCCACAATAATGTGTTAACACAGCAAAAACATCTTTCATCTTCCTTTGTATTTTGAAACAGGGCTTTTTTTTGGAGACCTGCAAGGACTCAGGGTCAGCTTCTGTTGTTTAAATGTTCTATAAGCTACAAATAAAATAGACCTGACAGTCAACGCAAAAAGGTTCAGACATTTTTCTCAACTTAGATGATAGAAACAAAGTATCAATAATATTGTGATAATATCTTGCAATACTGCAGGAAGCCTGGAGAACTACTTAAAGAAATAACAATAGAGCTTGCCTAAAAGAGTTCCGACTGTGTTGACGAATAAAGGCAGTCATACCAATTAACTTTAAACATTCTTAGAATTGAACAAACTCTGTTTTTGCCTTATATACATTGCAAGTATGCTGTCGCGGTCAGCAATGGCAGACCGTGGAGTTGAGGAAAGTAGGGCCCAAACGCTAGACTCTTATAGTGAAGGACAGTGCATTTATTTATAGTGAGTGGACAACAACAACAACTATGCACAAATCCAGCACTGTGGCTCTCGTGGCGATTCTGCTGTGAATCCCACACAGTGCACGTGTCCATAAACAGTGAAAGAGTGACGACTCCAAAACTCCTCGCTCCCGACTCCTGGTGACATAAAACACACACAGCTCAGCAGGAAACCCACAGTAGCGATGTCGTTCACATAAATACTCATCAACGGCGGTGCTTTACAGGTTTGTTATAGTATAATCCCACGCTGACTGGAGCTCCGCCACCTTCCTAAATAGGACGCTCTTGATGAGGCCATCAGCTGCAGCTGGTGAAGGATAACGAGCGGCAGGCGCGGCAGCCTCCAGTGCGGGGACACTTCCGGGTCTCAGTCCCCTCAGCGACCCAAAACAACCGGGAGCACACAGGGAGAAGGAGGACAAAAAGGAGAGAAAACCACCCAAAACACAACATACGGAAAAATAAACAGATACAAAAAATACATGAGCCCCGGGTCTTCAGACCCAGTCCATGACAAAATCAGTAAATCTATATCCCATTTTCCTGGCAAAGTATGAAGTAATGAGGGGTAGCTAAAGACCTTCACACAGTACTGTTCATATACAAACACACACTTGCAAATTTTTATGGTCAAAGTGAGTGCAGTCTAATATTACAGACATAACTGAATGGACTGAGGTGCAGATTCTCTTTTATGGCCACAGTGTTGCATTTAACAGAGAAGTGGGTGTAATCTTTTGTCCACCATTGTGTATATGACCAAGTCAGTGTTGAGCTGTTGAGTTGTCAGTGTAACACACTACAACTCAACAGCACCACAAACTTTATACTTCAGATGATCACATGATCACATTAAACAAACGAATACAGAATATTTTCCCTCCATAATATTAAGATCTATTTGAGACTTTGCATTAGACTGCATTTCTCTTAGTTAGATGAACCTGACAACTCTGCCCAAAGCTACAGTAAGTTAGTCTCATGCTAAATTTAATATAATTTTAATATGAAACGTTCACTGACTTCAGAGTCCTACACAGAACTGAACTCAGGAGAGAAGTGACAGGATTCGCCGTTGCTCAGAGAGATTAAAGTATCCCTGAAACATGAATAATATACATAATGTACAGAAAGTCATAATGAACCCTCCAGGGTAGCCATCATGGTGCCAACGTGTCCGTGTGAGCACACAAAGCTGTCATATCTATACCAGTGAGTGTTAATATGTAGAGCCCTTATCTGGCAACAGTGACAACAGGAGATGTGTGTATTCTATTTTGAAGGTAAAATTATGCTGCTAGGCAGAAGTGGGTGTTTATCACACACTGCTGCACATAATGTTGGCCTGAAGGTCCATCTCCCCAACGCGCCTTTTAACTCAAGGACTAACAGGAATGGGAAAACTGAAATTGAGGCAGATAATAAAACTGTTATACTAGCCCGGACAGGGTAAAAATATTAATGGAAGTACATCAGGAAAAAAAGAGTGCTTGTGGCAAGTTTACAGATGATTGGGAGTTTGAAACAATGTTTGGCAAAATGGGGAGAAATGACCTTGAAGCAGTTTCATGTCAATTTCGCACCTGGATTTTCATTTGTATTTTGCATAAGGTCTTATTATGTCTTTATTTTCCTGAAATTTGTATTATCTTTGGTCTGCCCAGTTGTGGCTTGAAGGTACTAACTGTATTTATTTTTCATCTCGGTGCATCACAAAAACACTCCTTCAAAAGCAGCTCATCTGAACAACAAATATGGCTGTGATTTACTACTTGCCCAGACATATTCCGTTCCCCCTGTGTGAGAAAAGCCAACCCTAGAGAGGTTCCTTTAGAGCTGGAAACTTTCTTGTTATTTCTAGTTATGTGTAGTTCAATATTCCAATCATTAGACATTATGCTACTCTAGTGTGCAGAGCCAGGACTGCACACAAAGCAGGAAGCGCCTGCTGTGGGATTAAAAGCAAGCTTTGCATAGCTAAACAGTGAGATCCCTTGAAGCTGCCAGTCCTTTCCGTGTGCCAACTTCATAAATCAATACGGACATCAAATGTGACAGCTATAGATTTAACAACTTCGCCCAGATCTCAAAGAAGAAAGTTCACTTCACTGTAGTTGCCTTCTTTTCCTCTTTGGTGCCCTACCCCAGTAAAGCATTATCGACTTTGTCGACTCAGTTTGAACCAGAGTAGCTATTCTTTCCCCAATCTCCTCTCTTTGCTTCACTTTGAAATTATCAGCATTCGAAGCTCCTGCAGCTCCTTTTTCAGTGGCAGCGGGGCTCTTTGATAATATTATAAACACGTTGTCTATTGCAAATCTCTTTCACATGCAATTTTCTCACTTTCACATTCCCTAAACTTCAGTTATCCTGTAATACGTTGGGGGTGAGGGAACAGAGTCCAGCAGGAGTAAAGGAAAGAGAGGGAGAAGAGATTACTAGAGCTGCTTGTAGAATTTTAAAGATCCATTATCTCATATTGGCCTGATTTAATAAGCACTAGGGGACACTGAAGTATTAAATCTATCAATGCTTTAATGAAAAAATTCACCTAAATTATGTCATTTTCCACTGAAAGTCTTCCTCTGATTCCACGCAATTCACCCTGAATAATTTGAAATAAGGGAGGCTATAGGGGGCACGGGGACGAGATATATTCCCAAATCTGGGAAACTGACCGTTTTTCTTTGCTGATTCAGCCAAGCTGACACAGAACTGATTTCATAACGATGTGCATTTCCATGTGTTTGTGTCAGCAAAGGTTGGAACCATAAAATAATTGCTCCGATCGTTTATGGTTGCCTGTGAGGAAATATTCATTTTTTTGCATCACTGGAAAATCGTGCATCTTGTCAGCTGTGAAACATTTAAATCATAGCCTAGTCAAACAAGTCCTTTCATTACCTGCTGCTGTACTGTCATGTATTTTTCTTGTCTTCTTTTCCTTGGCCTTCATATCTGCAATATTACTGCAGAAGAGTGGACTGTACGCCCACACTCTTTTACATAAATGAAATAATCCCATTCACAGCTGCAGCTGACAAGCAATCAGCATATTATTTCACACTGCAGACCTGTATCAACGCACATTGTATAGATGTATCTGCTGCTGAAATGTTGCGCATATGATATATATATATATATATATATATATATATATATATATATATATATATATATATATATATATATATATATATATATGATTTATTTATTTATTTATTTATTTAAATACAAAACCAGCCCCTGTTTGTGTACTTCATTAGGGTATAATTAGGCAAATTTGTGCTTTCTGATTAGTGTACTAGTGGCACTGCGGGGCCTCAAAAAGAAATGCGTTGCTGTAATGAGGGGCCACATTACACACAGAAGCTTTTTTCCTTGAAACAGTCTAAAGTAGAGTACAACATGCCTTTAAGTGCTTTGTCTTATGGGGTACAATGTATTTTCTTAAAGTTTTGATAAAATTAAAAATACCAATATCTCAATAGTTTTTAACATCAACTTCTGACTGTTGTTGACTTTGCTGAGATTTAGCACTCTGGTCTAACAACATAGTCTCTGGACTGAAAAAGTGGGAGGCTTCCATGTGTGCCACAAAATATGTAGATGATTGCAGGAAATAAGGGATCAGCTGAAAGTTTTAATAAGAAAGTTGAAGCTAAAGCTAGAATTTTCTAGTTAACTTCACAGGTATATTGTAATTATGGGAACAAGAAACTTCAAATTGCCAGAACTCGTCTGAATTTGTAAATCTTAGCAGAATCAAAAGCTGCTAAATATTATTTTTTTCTTTGTTTAAATAGTATACATCTGGGATTTCACTCATGCATGCAAGCTCTGCCAACACACTTCAAGAACAATTAAGCTTGATGTGTCAAAGTCGACAAACCAGTGAATTGTGCTACATCCACAACTTCAGTGCTCTGTCTGTAGCGCCAGTTGAAAAGGCTAAAGTCAGAACCTTAACAACATCGTGTTGTAAAAAGATGACAGAAATAAAAGTGTAAAGTTTAAATTGCACAAGGTTTGACAAAGGATTGTGAAAAATGTTAATTAGCAAATCAGTGCCATCAGTTTGCAATCACCTTCCTGATGAAGGTGAGACTGAAAACACAAAATCATCAGTACAGACAATCATGTTTGTATCTTT